>NC_062569.1:140239166-140564166 GCF_022837055.1 Prionailurus viverrinus | reverse complement strand
CAATGAGCTGTGCAGCATCCTGAGGCCAGTGGATGTGCCAGTTTCAGTGCCCTAGGGACTGTTTTTAGCATAGGGGATCATCAGAGAAAAAACTCTGTGCTTCTTCAGCTCAGTTCCACAAACATTTATTTATCACTCACAACATACTTTGTTTAAAATTTTTTTTAATGTTTACTTATTTTTGAAGGAAAGAGAGACAGAGCGTGGGCGAGGGAGAGGGACAGAGAGAGAGAGACACAGAATCTGAAGCAGGCTCCAGGCTCTGAGCTGTCAGCACAGAGCCCTACATGGGCTACGAATCACAAGATCATGACCTGAGCTGAAGTCGGATGCTTAACCGACTGAGCCACCCAGGAGCCCTTCGTGACATATTTTGATTTCATGTGAGATGCAGATCCTGTAACTGTGTCATAAGAGGGTTGTTCATCTTGGGGCATTGCATCCATCTATGGAATTTCTTCATAGCCAGCAGATAATTCCCAACTCAGGAGTATGTCCCATACGGTGCCCTGTGCTACTCTTTCCATAATCATGGATTTATGTATTTTTCAGAAAAGCTATAGTGTAGCATTTGATTGCAAAAAGTGAAAACAAATGAGCAAAGGAAAAGAGAGAGAGAGAGAGAGAGAGAGAGAGGCAAACCAAGAAACAGTTTCTTAACTATAGAGAACAAACTGTTGGTTACTAGAGGGAAGGTGGTGGGGGGGCGATGGGAGAAAAGGTGATTCGGATTAAGGAGTGCGTTTGTGGTGAGCACTGGGTGCTGTATGAAGTGTGGAATCACTATATTGTACATCTGAAACTGACATTACACTATGTGTTAACTAACTGGAATTTAAATACAAACTTTAAAAACCATGAAAAGAAAATATTTCATATTTTCTCAGTGCATAACAACTGGAAATTGACTAATTCCTCCAATAGGTCTTTAATACTGGTTAAACAGAGTCAGGATGTGTGATGTTTTTGCCACAGTCACTTTGAATCACCATTAAAGATTCTGGATATAGCTCCATGAGACTATGACGAATGTTCAGTAAATTTAAGAAAGAAACTCAAAACTGGATTTAAGAAATAGAAATGAAATGTAATTTCAAGAACATAAATCAAAATTTATTGGTTTCCTGAAATGTGTGTTTTAAATGAATCTGGATGTCCTGCCACTTATTCAATAGAATTGAAAATATGAAGAGATAAATTCTGAGGTACAGTTGTGGTCCTACCAGATATTGGGGTGCCCAATATTTATTGTCATTTATTTTAGTGCTATCTGGTCATAGTAAAATATTATCTATGTATCTATATCTATCTATTATCTATCATCTATCTATCTATCATCTGTCTATCATCTATCTACTTTTTTAACATTTAGTGATTTATTTTGAGAGATAGAGAGAGAGAGAACGAGAGTGAGTGCACAAGTGGGGGAGGGGCAGGGAGAAAGGGAGAGAGAATCCCAAGCAGGCTCTGCACTGTGTGAGATCATGACTTGAGCAGAAATCAAGAGTCAGACGCTTAACCTACTGAGCCACCCAGGTGCCCCTACTATTTATTTTAAAGAGTAAAAAGAAAGCCTCATCACATCAGAATTCTGTTCAGAAAACTTTTGGCAGGAGACATGCTGCCAAATACAGAGTGAGTGTATAAGCTAGGTTGAAATCTGCATGCGATTTTTTTCACACAACGTGAAAAGGAGAGAAAGGAGCACGTGCAGATGGCCTTTCCTTCCTTCTATTTGCAATTTCTCCTTGGGAGAATATTCTTTACCTTTGGACGGTGCTGAATTCCAAATATTTTGCTCCTTTTCCAAATACCATTTGAACAAATTCCATTTGCAATATCAGACAGACGACTCTGATTTATCAGCTCGGGCCTCAAATTACATTCTACCACTTTTTAAGGATACACATAGTAGCGTATCCTTAAAATCATCCTTTTAATAGGAAGAAACTCAATTTTTCCAAAATGATTTTCAGCACTGTCTTCTGTCCAGAAGCATTGTATCTGAATGCAATAAGACCGTTGTTAAATAACTAGATGTATGTTTGTGTGTATGTATGTGTGTTTCAACAATGCCCAGAAGTTTCCAGAATGCCTAAGATTAATTCTATCTTTAATTGGATATGATAAAACTGTGAAAGAGTCAACAACTTGTTTGTAGAAAACATACAATTTTTTCCATTAAATGCACAACTGAGTATTATTGCATGTTTGGATAGAAAGAGCTGAAGGAGATGATTAAATAAGCATATGCATATATAATACTTACATATCTTTACCATAATAGGAGTATAAGTTAAACTTGTACCATCAGACTTTACAACTTATTACAAAGCTATAGTAATCAAGACAGTGTGATGCTGACATTAAGACAGACCTATAAACCAGTGGGATAGAGTTGGAAGTCCAGAATAAACTCTCACATTTATAGGCAATTAATTTTTCACAATTATGTCAAGATCATTCATTTGGGGAAAAATTGTCTTTTCAACAAGTAGTCTTAGGACAACGGGGTATCCGTTTGAAAAAGAATTAAGTTGAACCCCTGATACCATACACAAAAACTAAAAATGGATTGAAGACAAATGTAAAAGCTAAAACTTTAAAACTCTTAGAAGAAAATAAGGCATAAATCTTTGTGATTTTAAATTAAGCAATGATTTCTTAGGTATGGCATCAAAAGTACAAAGAACAAAATAAAAAAGAAATAAATTGGATTTCATCAAAATTAAAAACTTCTGTGCTTCAAAGGATACCATCAAGAAAAAAAAACAAGACAGAGTGGGAGAAAATATTTGCAATCATATATTTGATAGACAACTTGTGTCTAGAATATATGAAGAACTTTTAAAAAGCAACAATAAAAAGACAAGTAACTCAATTAAAAATGGACAAAGTGGTTTATATACACAATGGAATACTATGTGGCAATGAGAAAGAATGAAATATGGCCTTTTGTAGCAACGTGGATGGAACTGGAGAGTGTTATGCTAAGTGAAATAAGTCATACAGAGAAAGACAGATACCATATGTTTTCACTCTTATGTGGATCCTGAGAAACTTAACAGAAGACCATGGGGGAGGGGAAGGAAAAAGAAAAAAGAGGTTAGAGAGGGAGGGAGCCAAAACATAAGAGACTCTTAAAAACTGAGAACAGATTGAGGGTTGATGGGGGGTGGGAGGAAGGGGAGGGTGGGTGATGGGTATTGAGGGGGGCACCTGTTGGGATGAGCACTGGGAGTTGTATGGAAACCAATTTGACAATAAATTTCATATTAAAAATAAAATAAAGTAAAATAAAAATTGCTTTACTAACGGCAAAAAAATGGACAAAGTATCTGAATAAATATTTCTCAAAAGAACACACACACACACACATACAGATTGTCAGTAAACAAATGGAAAGATGCTCAACATCTTTAGCCATCAGGAAAGTACAAATATAAAACAGAAGAATAAGAATCATATGGTATTTGTCTTTCTCTGACTGAATTACTTCATTTAGCATAATACTCTCTAGCTCCATCCACGCCATTGCCAATGGCAAGATTTCATTTTTTTGGTCACTAATATTCCATTGTAGATATACACCACAACTTCTTTACTCACTCATCAGTTGATAGGCACTTGGGCTGTTTCCATAACTTGGCTATTATAGATAATGCTGCTATAAACATCACAATGCATGTGTCCTTTTGAATTAGTATTTTTGTATTCTTTGGGTAAACACCTAGTAGTGTTTAATAAATAAAACAAATGAGCACAGGGGAAAAAACAGAGATAGAGAGGTAAACCAAGAAACAGACTCTTAAATATAGAGAACAAACTGACGGTTACCAGAGGGGAGGTGGGTGGGGGGACGGGCGAAATAGGGGATGGGGATTAAGGAGGGCACTTGTGATGAATGAACATCGGGTGTCGTATGCAAGTGGTGAATCACTGACTTGTACACCTGAAACTAATATTACCTGTGTGTTAACTAACTGGAATTTAAATAAAAACATAAAAAAACCACCACAAGATACTATTTCACACCAATGAAGACGACCTTAATTGAAAAGATAGATTAGTGTCACTGAGGATATGGAGAAATCACAACCCTCATATACTGCTAGTAGGAAGGTAAAGTGGTACAGCCTCTTTGGAAAGCAGTTCTAATGTCCCTCAGAATGAGAGAGACCACATGAACCAGCAACTCCACTCCTAAGTATATACCAAGATAAATCTTGCACATGCAAAAACTTGTACATGAATGTTCACAGCAGCGTATACATAATAGCTTAAAGCAAGAAATAACCCCAATGCCTATAATGGATACACTTAAAAACACGTGGTGTCTTTATATGATGGAGTATTATTTGACAATAAAAAGGAATAAAGTATTGGGGCGCCTCGGTGGCTCAGTCAGTTAAGCATCTGACTCTTCGTCTCAGGTCGTGATCTCACAGTTTGTGGGTTCGAGCCCTGCATCGGGCTCTGCACTGGTGATGTGGAGCCTGCTTAATTCTCTCTCTCTCTCTCTCTCTCTCTCTCTCTGCTCCTCCCTTTCTCTCTTTCTCTCTTTCTCTTCCTCTCTCTCTCAAATATAAATAAATAAACTTTAAGGAAGAAGAAAAAGGAATAAACTACTAACACATGCTCCAGCATGGGTGGACATTGAAAACATGCCTAAGTGAAAAAGAAGTCACAAAAGACCACATATTGTACGATTCCATTTATATTAAATATTCAGAATGGGCATATTTACAGAGACAACTTTCTATTAGAACGTTGTAGGTTAGACGTTGCTCAGGGCTAACAAGGAGTGAGGAAATGAGGAGTAAATAGGTCATGGTGATGGGTAAAAACCATTAAGGGGTACATTTTTAATAGGCGAATTGTGTGGTATGTAAATTATATCTCAATAAAGCTGTTAAAAGTAGATTTAATGAAAGTAAGTGGTCTTTAGCTTATGTGGCATGAAAACATTTTATTTATTTATTTATTTATTTATTTATTTATTATTTATTTATTTTGAAATGTTTATTTTTCAGACAGAGAGAGTGAACGAGGTACGAGTGGGGGAGGCAGAGAAAGAAAGGAACACGGAAGATCCAAGCAGGCCCCAAGCTCTCAGAGCAGAGCCCAATATGGGACTTGAACTCACCAACGAAGCCAAAGGCGGACAATTACCCGACTGAGACATCCAGGCACCCTGAAAACATTTTACATCACAACTTACTTTCCCTATAAGACGCAAGCATACTTATTCAAGTATTCAAGATGTATCTTGTTGGAGAAAATGAATAACTGAATTCATGTGGGTGCCCAGAGCAGTTTGGTTTGGAGATTTTCTCTTTGGCTGGAATAGCTATTTGATCTAAAACGAAGAAAAGTAGAGCAGAGAGTTGAGCTAACCCATAACTGATTTATTAGAAACCTTGAGTATTGCCACTCACATAACAGAAAATAAATTATATATATGTGTGTGTACATACACACACATATATATATATTACATCTATTATTACATATTATTACATATATTACAATTATTACATATATTACATTTATTACATATGTAATATGTAATATGTTACATATTACATATTACACATGTAATAAATTACATATGTAAAAATTACATATATTACAATTATATTACATATATTATAATTATTACATATATTATTACATATTATTACATATATATTACACATATTATATATATGTGTGTATATGTATATACACACACATATATATACGCACACACATAAATACTTTATATGCATATATACAGTATATAGTTATCTGTGCATACATATATATAGTTACCTATATATATGTGTATTTATATTATTATTTTTAATCCGAAGAATTTTAATTTTTTGCATTGGATATTTCAGTTACTTAAAAAAATCTATTTCTGTATACTGTAGTGATAAAGGAGCAAAAGTGAGATTCAATGTGCTCGTTGTGTATATGTCACATATATACTTATCTCTCCATATATATCACATACATACATTTCTCTCCATATATATTTACCTGTATAAAGTTTACTTCACATAGTGAATGAGTTAACAATGTTCAATTTCTTATGTTTTTCAAGCATGTCATTTTCTTTCGTATTTTAAAGCTTTGAACAGAGCATCTAAATAAAGCAGTAAAGTGGATTCAGGGACTTCCGGGCATATCCAGCAATGAGTGCTCCTGAAATGATACAATTTCATCTTATACTTCAATATTTCTTCTCCTCAGGGTAAGTTAGGTTTGTGCTATTGGAAAAATCTTAAATTATTGTTTGCATCCTTTATAGAATATGACACCCGAGAAGAGACAGAGTCATTTGTGTTCAGAGGCATGTGCCTCAGGAATCTCTTCTTCCTGATCCTGTAGCCCAGGAATATAACCAGGGAACAAAATAGGTTAATAAGAAAAAGAGAGTGGAGAATGGATTAATTGCTAATATAAAAATTAGCCAGGGTTCAATCTAAGTAGCTGGCTTGAAATGATCCTAACTGGAATCATTGTTGCTTGATTGTAGTTCCTAATTATTCAACTCAGTCCATTTCCAAATGACATCAGTGCCTCTTGTACTATGATGGAAATTCAGGTGAATGTTTCCACATGCCTAGATAACCAAGCTAAGTTCAGTTTTAGATGCTCAAATAAAAGCTAGGTCATACTGGTTTCTTTCTTTCCTATTTTCCTCGCCATGTCTCAATACAGAATACTGGCATAAATGTCCATTACCATATAGCCTATAAAAGTGATAGTAGCAACAAAATTTGCTGTGATGATGACAAATTGGTCAATCTTTGTGCATTTTTTTTTTACAGTTACAATCTGAAATTTTAAGTATTTTGAAAACCATTTCAAAGTGAAATAAACATATTCATTTTAATTGATCTTGGGGATAGCTTTGATACATTAATGTAAAAGAAGTAGATATAAATATTTAAGGCGTTGGCACTTTTTATGTTATTAGAACTAAATATTTTACTTTTCCCTCTAACTTTGGTTTCACTAGAATTATTTATTTATTTATTATTTTTTTATTAAAAAAAATTTAGTGTTTATTTTGAGAGAGAGACAGAGAGTGTGGGTGGAGGAGGGACAGAGAGAGACACACACAGAGTCCAAAAAAGGTTCCAGGCTCTGAGCTGTCAGCACAGAGCCCAACATGGGGCTTGAACCCATGAACTATGAGATCATGACCTGCAGGGATCACCCTGTTCATTACTCCCTGCAATCCAGCTGGAGCTCTATTCTCATCTCCAAAGTTTGCAAAAGTGACTCAGGCCAAACCTATTTTGTTTAGATGTGAGCATATCACTGAAACTAAGCTTTAAGTATGTATCATGTGACCTATACAGCAACTCTTAGCAGGAAAGCTTCCTCTTACCTGTTGCTTGGAAATCAATTGGCTGCCATCATGTAAGCATAAGGGAAGGATCTCTCTGAGATTGAGGTGGCCCAAGAAGAGGTAAGAAACCAGATCTGAACTACACTATTTATATTCAGCCATTAACACAAACCCATAAATTCGCTTTTTGCTTACGATAGTTTCAGTCAGGGTTTCTATCATTTGTATCAATATGAACCCAATTTTACATATTGTGGGAAATTCTTCGTACATGGAATAATTGACTTTATCAGTAAAGTGTACTATTTTTTTTTTTCCAGGGAGCGCAAGAAAGCCAAAGATTTTAATAGGGAATATACAGGGCAAATAGATCAGATGCGGGTCGGGCGATGGTCCAACCCTGTTTTCCATCTTTTACGTTCAAGGAATTCTTTCTTGGAGGCACTGATGCAGCAGAAGGTGGAATCGGCAGACCTCTGTGCAGCTGGCCCATCGGGGGCTTTGTCCTTGTGGACACACTCTGGAACTTGTTGATTTAATCTAGGTTTTATGCTTACTGGTTGGTCTGGAATTGGAAAACCCATCATTGGCCAGAGTCCTGAACGATGTAATAGTTATTTATCCTTGGCAGAGCCACTTGAGGGTGGCAAGGAAAGGAGGTACCAGGAGGATCCACACAGGAGGATTCTCTGCTGCTACATTGAAGGCCAAGATCCCCGACCTGCTGTGGGGGTTGATCAGAACAATAGGCTGGCTGCTGTTGATGCCCTGGGTAAATGGACGAGAGGAAGCTCGACCGGCTGGTGTTCTTGCTACAGGCTTGGGAGAGTCTGTTGGATCAGGGGCTGGGTCAACATCCACGTATACTTTGTACCCCAGGTCATTGCCAGCTTTCTCAATCCCACACCAGTAGGTGTCTGCATCGTCATACCAGAGATCCTCCAATGTCACGGTGAATATGCGCAGGCTATGATTGTCCGGGATGGATGCTCGGCCCTTCTTCACCAGTTGCTCTGACCCGGTGCTTTTAACAAGGATTTTGCAGGAATCCCACTCGTACCCACGACACCACCATTTCTTGTAGGATTCCCAACCCCGCCCATATGTACAGTGCACGGTCAGTGTGCCCATTGCCGTGCCTCTCACCGTTCTCTGCACGCAGGTGGAGAAGTGGCCTTGGACGACAAGAAGGATCACAACTGGGAGCAGCCGCATGTCCTGCCTGCCTGGCTTGTCTCCCTGGTGCTCAGCAAGTGCCAGCTGCCTTCCATAGACTTGAACTGAGCACAGAGGCAACCCACCTTCTCTTCTTCTAAATTATTCTTTTTTGTTTTCTCTCATCTACTTCCCCTCAATTTTTTCTTCAGTTACTTCCTAATTTCATTAATTTGGTGCAAAGCGGCGGCAATGGTTCGGAGCTTATGGCTGACGTGATGAGGTGTCCCCACTCCTTGCTCTGGCCCCTCAACTCAGCATCCCCTAGTCTAACTCTGATGATCTGCTTTCCGGGGAGGGTCCCTGCTTGTTCCCCCCACCCCCCACTCTAGCACCACCTCCAGTCTGTGCGCACCTACTTCCTGCCCCCCCCCCCATCTTCCAGCCCAGTTCTCCACTTTAATGGCTGTTGGAGCCTTGTAGAACTGTCCACCCTGTTAGCAGCTCAGATGTGCTCCAAATGCCATTTCTTGTCATCTTTACCCCTAACGTCAACCTGTCCCAACACTTGGTCCCTGGGCCCAAGGCTTCCTCTCCACCTGCCTCCACCACTCTAGTCTTCCGTAGACAAAGGTCATGGGGTCTTCTCCCTGCCACCTGCCACCCTCAGAAGGTCTTGCAGGGGTGGGGGGCTTGGAGGTGGAGCAGTCCAGGGCTTTGCCAGAAGAGTAGGAGAGGGCGTGGCAGGCCAGCCCCAGGAGGGAAAGGGAGCAAGAATCCCTGTCTTCTTCAAGGTCCTTCTGGCTGGACTAAGACTCAAATTGACATGAAACAGATTAACAAGAGAAAATCATCTCTAATAGCATACATGCAAGGAGTCCACACAGACGTGGCAGTCAGGCAAAAGAGATACAAATGTCATCCTGAATTAAGCAGAAGGGGGTAGGGGTCTGAGATTTCAAAGGGAAGGAACCAGTAATTTTTTGGTGCACAAATGTATATCCTTCCAGAGAGATGGGTTACTCAGATAAAATTTAAATGTAAGCTTCTCTGCAGTTGCACACATTAACAGTCCAGCTGGTACGTGTTTCTTCCAACTGAACTGGTCTATTCATCCGGATGAAAGGTCAGTTTAGGCAAACTCATTCCAGAAGGCAGTGATGCGGGTGGATTCACAACGTTAGGCCTGTGGTCCAAGTAATCAGGTAAGAAACAAGAAGCTTTTCTATGGAAACAAGAGGAACCCAATGGTTCATGACTGGATCAAACATTCAGCCAGTTTCTGAGTTGTGAGGGCAGCCAGTGGAGCAGACTTCTAGATGTTGGACTCGAAGCATCTCAGATAGAGTGAGGGCAGGCTGTGCAGTCAGACAGGTCCCCTGGGTTTGTAGTTCAAATGTCTCTGGTGATCTCTGCTTGGCCTGCTGAGCGATAGGCACAAAGACTGTGTAGGTTATGAGTTCTTGTGGATTTCTCTAGGTTTAGGTAAGTGGTTTACATTTAGCAGAACTTCGGGGGAAGGGCAGTTTTAGTTCTCAAAGGATTCCAAGTCAGAGAGGTGGGAGAAACCTCAGAATGTCGATTTGGAACGTTGTAGCTGGTGGTGGAAGGCACTAGAAGAAATCAGGACCTAATCCATTATATAATGAATAGTAATAAAATCTAAAATGTACGAAGATGTGTTATTGAAACATATTTTCTCTCTATAATCACTTCTTTGACCAAAGATAATGAAATTAACACTAACTTGTTTGCAAAATAAGTCATTTCCCATAAAACTTGGCCTATTTCCATAAGTACAACAAGAATTGCAGTTGACTCTTTCAACCTGCTTTGCTAGAAGTTTTCATAAAAAGTCTCCAGATGAAGTTTAACAGCCTCTTGAGGCCAGGAGCCAAGCCAATTACTTGCCATCAGACTTTGCCTGTAATATGTATAGATTTGGGTGAATTCCTCTCTTCTCCAGGCCCCCCAAACATCCCGGGGTTCCTGCACCTGTAAGCAAGCTCTCAGTCTGGTATTTCCAAGGGGCTTTATTGGCGCCATGAAATCACCCTGAGTTCTTTAAGGCTGTCGGGTCACATCTGAGCACGTCATTCCCAAATATGACCTTCCAGTCCCAGCGTGGTAATATACGCAGTGTTTCCCATTGTGTCCTGTCATAAAGAGAACAGACTCTTATTGAAAAATAGATTCAATAGATTCAAATAGATTGCTAGAAAATATATGAATACTGACTGAGAGTTTCTGAACTTTGGAGGGTTCAGGTAAGGAGAAAAGATAAATACTTGAATTTGTTCACAAAGGTATATTTTATCAAATCGCTGTAAGTCAGTTAGCTTAAGAGACAAAGTTTCCTTAAATCTGCAAAAACACATTTAAAAAAAAGCACTAATGTTTCATACAAAAAGCCATAAAGAGTATAATGATCTTTTGCAAGTCGTTATTAATTTTGGTTCTGTTTGAATCTATTTTTTCCACTCGTTCTGGAAACCTTTACTTCATTCAGATTCCAGGTCTAGAAGTTATTAGAAACCTGTCCTCGCAGTTTTTCCCTGAATCTCCTTGAAAGTGAAGCACATGCCTCATGTAACGAGGCATCTGAGTGCAAGTATCACTGTCTAAAAAAAGACGTAAAAATGGCCATGCTTAGAGACCTGCGGAGTTCCTGCCAGATCTGGATGTAATGTAAATTGGCTAATTCTTAAAAATATCCTATTTGAATGATAGCTTATGAAAACTCATCTTTTCACTTGTCATCCCTCTCTTAGAAATATTGTCCCTTTTCCCAATATGAAAGGTGGTTTACATATTTTTCGTAGGGCTTCACAAATTATTGAAAGTAGATGGAAGCAAGAAATGATGCCTTTGGAAAAAAAAAGAGAGAGAGAAGGAAACAAACCATAGGAGATCTCAATGATAGAGAACAAATTGAGAGTTGATGGAGGACGGTAAGTGGGGGATGGGCTAAATGGGTGATGAGCATGAAGGAGGGCATTGTGATGAGCATTGGGTGTTATGTGTGAGTGATGAATCACGAGATTCTATTCCTGTATCCATTATTGCATTATATGTTAACTAACTAGAATTTATAAATAAAATTTTAAAAGAGAAATGATGCTTTTGCAAACAAGGATACTGTTGCATTTTGTGTCTTCATCTTTAATTTATTCCCCTTCAGATAAATAAAATTTTGAAAGTCATAATCTTGAAGCATCCATAAAACTCTCAGAAAGATAATAAGAGGAGCAAATAAAATTTTCACCTATATCTTGACTTATGGGTGATGTAAACCATAATCAGGCCCTTATTCATTCAAAGATTCCTGAATCTTTTGCATATTGACTATTCACTTCTGAAAAAAATAGTTGTAGCCAAAGAATAAAAGTGCCCAATGATCTCTGTTAGTTTTTTCCCACCCAGCAACTAGATCATTTTAGGTGGGAATTCATATGCAATCACAAGGCCCTGACTCAATGGAGAGGGGAGTTTGGTATTAGACCCTTTCCTGATTAGACTCCAGCAGGGATCATCCCTGATTTAAGATGTTCCTGGATTGGTTCTGAAATGGAAGCTCACTCTTAACACCCACTTCTGCATTTTCCCCTGTCTTATTAGTATCTATCATCTATCCTGGTTCTTCTGTGCAGAGACTATTACTCAGGCTAACTTTGGCCAAACTTTCAAATACTTCATTTCTATCTTCTGTCTCTCCTTTCTCCAATTAGACTGTGGTACAATGGGATCAACATTCAATGGTATGATGACTTAATTCCCAGTTTAGTTAAATAGACGTATTTCTCTGGATCCTCCATAGTACTAGGCTTTTGCCTTGATCATTCTCTTTTCTTACAGGAGATAAATCCCATCTCAAAGTCTTGATATCTGCTTGCTTTTTGCTCCAATTATAGACTCCTCTGGTTCCTCTGTTACCAAACTTCATTTGCACAAGGGGAGACTTGATTTCTAGTTGGGCTGCTGCTGAGTCTTAGCCTAACTTTTCCTTTGAAACATTTTTTGCTCTAACACTTGGATCCGGTCCTTCCTGCCAAAACTTCAGTCTATGGGACTTTCCACTTGGTGGCTGCCTTTCCAGCTCTTACGTCCCAACTCTGTATTAATAATGAATTCTGATTTATTATAATAATGCTTTTCCCTTGGTTTTCAGTTTTCTTTGCCTAGATTCCCAAAGGAAGAGCAAAGCATTTTTAAAGCTAGTGGATGGTTGTGATTGTATTTTCATTGTGTGCAATATTGTAAGATATGGGCTTTAAAAAAGACTCTTTTTTTTGGAAATCATCATTTCAACATTTGGAAAGTTTAGAATCGTTGGACACCTCAAAAAATATTTTGTTTACTTTTTTTGGTCTTGCTTTTGAAAGCACATTGAGATATAATTGTCATATAATATTGGTTTCAGATATAAGATATAATGATTCAATAGTTACATGTATTGTGAAATGATAAACCACAGTAAGTGGTAAACGTCCATTACCACATATATAAAATTTTTTTCTTGTGATTAGAATTTTTAAGATTGACTCTTTTAGGAACTTTCAAATATAAAATACAACATCTTTATCCATTCATCAGTTGATGGACATTTGGACTCTCTCCATAGATTGGCTATTGTTGATAATGCTGCTATAAACATCAGGATATATGTATGCCTTTGAATTAGTAGTTTTGTATCCTTTGGGTAAATATCTAGTAGTGCAACTGCTGAATAGTAGGGTAGTTCTATTTTTAACTTTTTGAGGAACTTCCATACTATTTTCTAGAGTGGCCGCACCAGTTTGCATTCCCAACAGTGCAAAAATATTCCCCTTTCTCCACATCCTTGCCAGCACCTGTTGTTTCCTGTGTTGTTAATTTTAGCTATTCTGACACGGGTGAGGTGGTATCTCATTGTGATTTTGATTTGCATCTCCCCTAATGATAAGTGATGTTGAGCATCTTTTCATGTGTCTGTTAGCCGTCTGGATGTCTTCTTTAGAAAAATGTCAATTCATGTCTTCTGCCCATTTCTTTACTGGATTATTTGCTTTTTGGGTGTTGAGTTTGATAAGTTCTTTACAGATTTTAGATACTAACCCTTTAACAGATTGTCATTTGCAAATATGTTCTCCCATTTTGTAGGTTGCCTTTGTTGATAATTCCCTTCACTGTGCCATGGAATATTAGTCATAAAAAATGAATGAAATCTTGCTATTTATAACAACGTGGATGGAAATAGAGAATATTATGCTAAGCGAAATAATTCAATCAGAGAAAAACAAACACTGTAGGATTTCACTCATATGTGGAATATAAGAAAGCAAACAATCATGGGGAAAAAAGAGAGGAGGCAAACCAAGAAACAGACTCTTAACTACAGAGAACAAACTGATGGTTACCAGAGGGGAGGTGGGTGGGGGAATGGATAAAATAGGTCATGGGGATCAAGGAGGGCACTTATGATGAGCACAGGGTGTTGCATGTAAGTGTTGCACACCAGAAACTAATATTATACCATATGTTAACTAACTAGAACTTAAATTAAAAATATAATACAGTAGTATTAACTGTAGTCACCATATTGTATGTTAAATCCTCATGACTTACTTACTTTATCATTGTAAGTTTGTACCATTTGACTTCGTCCCCCATTTTACGCACTCCCAGTTCCTGTTTTGGCAACCACTGATTGGTTCTCTGTACCTGTGCATTCTGGCTTTTTGCATTCTATATGTAAATGAGATTATACAGTATTTGTCCTTCTCTGACTTATTTCACCTTGCATAATGCCCTCAAGGTCCATCCATGTTGTTGCAAATGGCAAGATTTCCTTCTTTTTGTGGTTGAATGATGTTCCATTGTGTGTGTGTATGCCACATTTACTTTATCTATTCATCCATGAATGGACATTTAGGTTGCTTCCATGTCTCGGCTATTGTAAATAATGCTGCAATGAACATGGGCGTCCACATATCTTTTCAAGTTGGTGTTTCCATTTCCCTTGTATAAATACCCAGAAATGAAGTTACTGGACCATATGGTAGTTCTATTTTTAATTTCTTGAGAAATTTCCATATCATTTTGCATAGTGGCTACACCAATTTACTACCAATTCTTACCAATACTACACAAAGGTTCCCTTGTCTTCACATCCCTTAACATCACTTCTTATTTCCTGTCTTCTTGGCAATAGAAATCCTAACAGAGATGATGTGATATTTCATTGTGGTTTCGATTTGAATTTCCCCCATAATTATTGATGTTGAGCACCTTTTCATGTATCTGTTGGCCATTTGTATGTCTCTGAAAAAAATGTCTATTTAGATCATCTGTCCGTTTTAAAATGGGACTGTTTTTTTGCTATTGAGTTATATGAGTTCTTTATATCTTTTGGATATTAATCCCTTATCAGTGTATGATTTGCAAATATTTTCTCCCATTCTGTAGCTTGCCTCTTCTGTTTGTTATAGTTTCCTTTACTGTGCAGAAACTTTTTAGTTTGATGTAGTCCTTCTTACTTTTTTATTAAATATATGAACTCATTATATAATAGCTAATAATTCCAAGTAATGATATTTTTTTCTTTATTTAGTCTCCTGTTGTTATTTGGTATGAACTCCTAAATTTTATCACGATTAATGACGAGGAAAATAAAATCAATAGGAATCATATGTAGAGAAGTACTCACAAAACCCATATGACCCAACAAATATGAACAATACCATAATTTTAGCAGTAAATTATGATTGTTATTTTTTAAGCTTTGTGTGTTAACCTGACCTTTGAGGAAATAATGTTTGCTTTGGTCTGCTCTGAAAACAGGAAATTGTTCTTCTCTCATTGACTTTCCTGGACTCCTAAATACTTATTATTTTGTGCCTCTCCTCCCCTTTCCTAATTAAATGGTGATATAGTTTGATAAGACAGTAAAAAATCCAAAGTGCTAAATGGAGGCCTTTCATCCCCTGTGAAGCAAGGATAGGAGAAGGAATGGTGGTAAATACAGTTATTGGGACCTACATGGGGGCTGCAGTGATGAAGGGTAGAAAGAAATGTGATGTGAAGCATGAATGATGATAAACAAATTAAAGAACTGGGCATTCAAAGAAGTTAGGAAAAGTGAACCCCCAACTGGAACAACATCATTGCTGAGGATGGAATTGGAAGAGTCTGATGCCTGCCACCCCCTTTTCTCTCCTTTCCTTTATTTTCCTTTTAACCTTTTAGATTTTTAAAATTTATTTTTATTTTTATTTTATTTTGAGAGACAGAGAGACAGAGAGACAGAGAGACAGAGAGAGAGAGAGAGAGAGAGAGAATCCCAAACAGGCTCCACACTCAGCATGGAGACCAATGCAGGGCTTGATCCCACGACCCTGGAATCATAACCTGAGAAGAAATCAAGAATTGGACGCTCAACCACCTGAGCCACCCAGGCATCCCTTTATTTATTTATTTATTTATTTATTTATTTATTTATTTTTGAAGAGAGAAAGCTTGGTTTCTCTTACCTCTACATGTACTATTTTATTATACTTGCAAGATGCTTGGCTCAACTTAGAAGAAGATTGACTTTAAAGTCCAAGTGACTAAATGCAGAAAATGTTGAAGTTATGTGCCTTATGGCAATTAGAAATACAAATTCAAACTGATCCCCTGATAACAGCTGATTCAGCATCAAGATCTGTAAACCAGGAGAAAAATAGATTTAGGTGAAAAATAAATTATTTTGCAATGACAATGATTTTGGTGTGGCTGATTTCGACTTTTTAAAAATTGGAAAATGATTTTGTCTTTTGACACAGTCGGAATTAATGCAGATGAATGGGAACAGTTGCAAGATAAGAAAGTGTCATCCATTAATTGTGACAGGAAAACTATCCTCATTTGTTTGCTTGGGATCTTACAGTCACTTGTCATGTGAAGAATTAATTGAATGCATTAAACATTTTAATTTGAAATCAAAATGAGCATTTCTTTGCTCACTCTTGAGTAGGAATACCCTGAATGACAGGGCTGGAAATGGTGTTCCATATAAAGTAGTGAACTGGCTTTTTTCCTGCATACAGATGGGTTAAGCAACGGGACAATTTTCACTGTTTTGTGTATTAAGGCATAGGTTAGGCAAAAGTTCACTAAAGCCATTGATTCATCTGCATATAAAATGTCGAGTGCTACCCAGGAGAAAGTGCTAAATGTTCCACGGCATTGCAAATTTGCCTAATAGAGGAGAGAGTGCATAACTTACCATTTACTTGTTAAACCTCATTGCAACATTTTCGTTTTTTATACACTTTACAACTCAATCGAAATAAAAAACTGCAGGAGTTTCATGCGGTCAAAAATATAACTCGATTTTGCCTTTTGAATATTATTGTAGAAGTCCAGAATGTCGTAGTCTACAAGTCGTGAAGGTTATTCATTGAAGACAGAAACGAACTTCCAGAAGGTAAGTAAAACACTTTCTAATCAATTTTTACTTATACTTACTGTAAAATGGTGTCTTACAAGCAAAGAGAACAGTGTACCATTAGGCACTAACATTTTGTGTGTTGTGTATAATAACTGAAAGTTCTCAAAAGAAACCAGATAAAAGTCAACAAATTGGAAATAAATACGTTGCATACAGGTATATATGACCTCCTCGGAATTTCATTCAAGATGTGGTTGAAAACATTAAGAAAGGATTCTTGGGATAAGTATGGAAATAAGCAAGAAAGATAAGAAGTAAAATATCCCCCTTATGGGGGAACTTAGGAATTTATTATTATTTTTTTTTAATTTAAATTCAACTTAGTTAACATACAGTGTAGTCTTGGCTTCAAGAGTAGAGCCCAGTGATTCGTCTCTTACATATGACACTCAGTACTTATCCCAAAAAGTGCCCTCCTTAATTCCCATCACCCATTTAATTCTTATAATAAACATAATTTGCATCAAAACCATGGGTGTGCCTGGGCATAGGTTTGAGAGTTTCTTTGCGTTCTGAACATTTCGTTAAATGTGGTTTTTAAAAGCACTGTTCCTCTCAGAAAATATGTTTAGACAAATGGCCAAACAGTGGAAATACCTCTGATTTTTATATGGGAGAATTAAGGGAGATATTTCATAATTGCATTTTTACATAAATTTTGAAGCTGGTTCTTCTCAAAGCCAGCCAAAGAGTTATAGGAAGAAGGAAATGGTGACTTTATTCCTTCGTAAAACTTCTCTATGTTTTATATCTTAATGGGTTTTGTGATGTTCTTTTTAAATATTTGCAGTCATTATCTGGAAAATACAAATGCTTCGAAATGCACTGTCAAACGAATGTATTATTTTTCTATATTTTAAGCGAGTCAGAATGAAGAAACGTTTTTGAACACTGCAGGCAAGATTCTTTAAAAAGAGATTTATTCCTTCTAAGTAGCATCATCTCCATGTAAACACAAAGTTTAAAACTTTTGAGATTTTGTGCACTTGTATCATTTTAGATACATCTTTGTTGATTGTCTCCCATCCTTTGCTTGCCCCATTCCGGAGCTCCCCCCCATCTATCTCTTAGTGTTCGGTTCTGCCCATTAAGCACACAGGTTCATCTTGATCATGAAGTTGACTAAGACACTCAAAACCATATTTGATGCCCTCAGTCATATACACCTCGCATCATATCCAGAGTCCAAATAACCTGAAACCCACCGTAGATGGCCACCTGCTTCATTTGTAACCCTCCTTCTCACTCCCAGAATTAGGAATTCTAGTCCAGAAATCACTTCTGAATTACAGAAATTGTTACCTAAATTGTTCGGAGAGAAAAATACCACTCCATGTAGAAAACTCATGTGTTAAGACCCCTGCTAATGCGTGTTGCCTCTTTGTGCAAAATTAAAACTCTCCCCTCCCCGCACAAATGCACATACTCCCCTCTGAGGAGATGTACCCCAGCAGTTGCCCAATGTTTTAAGGAGAGACATACCAGGTTTCTGCAGCAGGTGCTACTGAGTCAGGCCCCCCTTCTGCAGTGACCAGGACGTTCAGTCTTGTATAAGTTACTGTCTTCAGATTAAGAGATTTGGGGACCGTTTCTAAAAGAAAATAGGTGATGAATGGTTTAGCAACTGGAATAGACCTGCATTTACAAAACACAAAGTGTTTAATGTTTACATTATGTTGCATAGGTTTAATTTTGATATTAATAATACATGCTTATTTTAGTAGACTTTGAACAGACGGCAAAAAGAAAAGAAAAATCCCTTGTTTCCCAGAATAAGTCATTGTTAACATGAGATTCGTAGATTATTTTTACTTAAAAAGAAGGAATAAGCATTGTTGGCTACCCAACACTTGTGTATATTGCAACAACAATTTTAATGATTTTATGAATGTTTCAAAATGGGTGTAACATATATTACTAATTCCCAGTTGTTGGACAAACGGATCATCGAAAATATCATTCTACAACTGGAATTCTGATGTTCTTCATCTGAGTAATGAATTGTTTTCCTTCTAACGACATAAAAATTTTCATCCAACCCAAGGTAGAGGCCACCACTAGGGAACAAGGTGTTTTTGCTTTTTTTGTTTTTTGTTAACAACACATGATTACTGCTATTGTAATTATGACAACATTGCTACTGGAGAAAATTGTCTTACTATGAATTTCAGTCTCTAATCTCAAGGATTAATTTTTATTACCCATACTGCAGTTTTGATAAGATAATATGTCAAGAGTTTATTTACTGTTCTAGGTAGAGCCACAGATTTATTTATTCAGAGCTGTTCAAGCAATCAGACCACACGCCTGAGAACCATGTGCACATCTGATTAATTTTCTCATCTAAGCAGGGCTCCACTTTAAGAACATGAATACGGACACACAAAACATTCTTCCTTTTGCGAATATCCTAACTTGGAAAAGAAAGGAATATTATTGTCAGTGCTACTGCTCATTTTACCATTTTTTGTTCGAAAAGATTCCTTCGCTAGAGAAGTTACCTATACCACTGTTTTTCCTTTTTGTATTTATTGCACTTGAAAACACTGAGTTGCCTAATCAAAGAAAAAGTTGTCTGATCTTTTCTTTCCTGCTAACTGGGATTGCAAGAGACATTTTGAATCCATTTGGACAAAGATGATTTTTTTTTTCTTTTTTAAACTAGCGGTTCCTTTTTTTTTTTTTTTCCATGTGTTAATTCTTCTCTCAACATCCTGGCTTCAGTGGCTATTTTCAATGAAAATTCTATTAGCCATATCTCAATGGTATCATTAATCAGATAGTATCTTTCTAACAGCTAACCAGGATTTCTCAGAGTGAGCTGGAATAATTTTCAAGGATATAAAGAAACATAAAGTGACTGATACTCTTAGATAAAAAGCAGTTGACTCACGATACTCTGGACCCAATGGCCATGTGTCAGTCTGTCTCTGCTGTGGTTACTGTTCATGGTGCAGGTGCCCAGGCAGCCAAGACAACTGGATTTGACCAAGAGGTGTCCCCCCTGTTTTGAAGAACCAAACATCTGCCACTGACTGACAGGCTTCAGCTCCCGTGCTCCCTGAGCTTCAATCGCTTCTCTCCAAAATGCCACAAGTCACATGCGGGTCAAAGAACCTCTTCCGTGTTTTATGGGGCAGCATTTTGTGTCTGCCCCCAGGAAGCGGGTAAGAGTGTGGGCACATGCAGAAGTGGTGTCTGAGAAAAGTATCTCCTTTCAGGTATTCCCACTGCCTGCCCACCTCCATGGAGGTGGGGGAGAATGCCGCCCATCTACCTGGCTACCTGCATACTAAATGTGGGACCCACCTCTGTTACACAGCCAATCGAGGCAATGCTTTATTTAAAAAAAAAAAAACACATAGGACGCCTGGGTGGCTCAGTTGTTAAGTGTCTGGCTTTGGCTCAGGTCATGATCTCACGGTTTGTGGGTTTGAGCCCTATGTCGGGCTCTGTGCTCACAGCTCAGAGCCTGCTTGTGCTTTTCTCTCTCTCCCCCATCTCTCTGCCCTCCCCTGCTAGCGATCTCTCTCAAAATAAATAAATAGACTAAAAAAAAAAAAAGGAAAGAAAGTCACTCTGTTTACTAGTAAGCAAAAGACACTGAGTCATATGAAAGAGAGGTAAGCCTCAGATAGAAAAGTAACTAAAAGTAGGACTTTGGGAAATGCTTCCTCTTTTTGTAAGATTGGGCTCAATAACTTCTCATTAAGATTGCAATAAAATTTTGTGTTTCAGTAAGAATCCTATAGTCAATGCATGGTAGACATACATTTATATATGCATTTTTCTACCGGATTACCAAAAGGTAAAATCAACACTTTACATAATTTCACAGTCTTTTACAAATCCACATGCATTAAAATCAGTAACCATGATTTCATAGAACATAGGACATAGAGTATTTTAGCAGCCACAGCTGCTATGCCAGTTCTCCAGGTATGTTATCAAAAACCTGTAAGAAACATTTTTTGGGAAGATGGCGGCTTAGGAGGACGCTGGGCTCACCGCACGTCCTGCTGATCACTTAGATTCCATCTACATCTGCCTAAATAACCCAGAAAACCGCCAGAGGATTAGCAGAACGGAGTCGCCGGAGCCAAACGCAGACGAGAGGCCCACGGAAGAGGGTAGGAAGGGCGGCGAGGCGGTGCGCGCTCCACGGACTGGCGGGAGGGAGCCGGGGCGGAGGGGCGGCTCGCCGGCCAAGCACAGCCACCGAGTCTGGCTTGCAAAAGCGGAGGGGCCTGACGGACTGTGTTCCCACAACAAGCGCGACTTAGCGTCTGGGAGGTCATAAGTTAACAGCTCGGCTCGGAAAGTGGGAAGGCTGGAGGACAAAGGGAGGGAGAGCTGCTGAGCCCCCTGACAACAGAGCTCAGTTTGGTGGGGAACAAAGGCGCTCGCCAGCGCCATCTCCCCGGCCCATCCCCCAGCCGAAATCCCAAAGAGAACCTGTTCCTGCCGGGGAACTTGCTCGCTCCGCGCAAACACCCAACTCTGCGCTTCGGCGGAGCCAAACCTCCGGCAGCGGATCTGACTCCCTCCCGCTGCCACAGGGCCCCTCCTGAAGTGGATCACCTAAGGAGAAGCGATCTAAGCCTGCCCCTCCTGCCCCCGAGCACCTTGCCTACCCACCCCAGCTAATACGCCAGATCCCCAGCATCACAAGCCTGGCACGGTGCAAGTAGCCCAGACGAGCCACACCACCCCACAGTGAATCCCGCCCCTAGGAGAGGGGAAGAGAAGGCACACACCAGTCTCACCGTGGCCCCAGCGGTGGGCTGGGGACAGACATCAGGTCTGACTGCGGCCCCGCCCACCAACTCCAGTTATACACTACAGCACAGGGGAAGTGCCCTGCAGGTCCGCACCACTCCAGGGACTATCCAAAATGACCAAGCGGAAGAACTCCCCTCAGAAGAATCTCCAGGAAATAACAACAGCTAATGAGCTGATCAAAAAGGATTTAAATAATATAACAGAAAGTGAATTTAGAATAATAGTCATAAAATTAATCGCTGGGCTTGAAAACAGTATACAGGACAGCAGAGAATCTCTTGCTACAGAGATCAAGGGACTAAGGAACAGTCACGAGGAGCTGAAAAACGCTTTAAACGAAATGCATAACAAAATGGAAACCACCACAGCTCGGCTTGAAGAGGCAGAGGAGAGAATAGGTGAACTAGAAGATAAAGTTATGGAAAAAGAGGAAGCTGAGAAAAAGAGAGATAAAAAAATCCAGGAGTATGAGGGGAAAATTAGAGAATTAAGTGATACACTAAAAAGAAATAATATACGCATAATTGGTATCCCAGAGGAGGAAGAGAGAGGGAAAGGTGCTGAAGGGGTACTTGAAGAAATAATAGCTGAGAACTTCCCTGAACTGGGGAAGGAAAAAGGCATTGAAATCCAAGAGGCACAGAGAACTCCCTTCAGACGTAACTTGAATCGATCTTCTGCACGACATATCATAGTGAAACTGGCAAAATACAAGGATAAAGAGAAAATTCTGAAAGCAGCAAGGGGTAAACGTGCCCTCACATATAAAGGGAGACCTATAAGACTCGTGACTGATCTCTCTTTTGAAACTTGGCAGGCCAGAAAGAATTGGCACGAGATTTTCAGGGTGCTAGACAGAAAAAATATGCAGCCGAGAATCCTTTATCCAGCAAGTCTGTCATTTAGAATAGAAGGAGAGATAAAGGTCTTCCCAAACAAACAAAAACTGAAGGAATTTGTCACCACTAAACCAGCCCTACAAGAGATCCTAAGGGGGACCCTGTGAGACAAAGTCCCAGAGACATCACTACAAGCATAAAACATACAGACATCACAATGACTCTAAACCCGTATCTTTCTATAATAACACTGAATGTAAATGGATTAAATGCGCCAACCAAAAGACATAGGGTATCAGAATGGATAAAAAAACAAGACCCATCTATTTGCTGTCTACAAGAGACTCATTTTAGACCTGAGGACACCTTTAGATTGAGAGTGAGGGGATGGAGAACTATTTATCATGCGACTGGAAACCAAAAGAAAGCTGGAGTAGCCATACTTATATCAGACAAACTAGACTTTAAATTAAAGGCTGTAACAAGAGATGAAGAAGGACATTATATAATAGTTACAGGGTCTATCCATCAGGAAGAGCTAACAATTATAAATGTCTATGCACCGAATACCGGAGCCCCCAAATATATAAAACAATTACTCATAAACATAAGCAACCTTATTGATAAGAATGTGGTAATTGCAGGGGACTTTAATACACCACTTACAGAAATGGATAGATCCTCTAGACACACGGTCAATAAAGAAACAAGGGCCCTGAATGAGACATTGGATCAGATGGACTTGACAGATATATTTAGAACTCTGCATCCCAAAGCAACAGAATATACTTTCTTCTCCAGTGCACATGGAACATTCTCCAAGATAGATCATATACTGGGTCACAAAACAGCCCTTCATAAGTTTACAAGAATTGAAATTATACCATGCTTACTTTCAGACCACAATGCTATGAAGCTTGAAATCAACCACAGAAAAAAGTCTGGAAAACCTCCAAAAGCATGGAGGTTAAAGAACACCCTACTAACGAATGAGTGGGTCAACCAGGCAATTAGAGAAGAAATTAAAAAATATATGGAAACAAATGAAAATGAAAATACAACAATCCAAACGCTTTGGGACGCAGCAAAGGCAGTCCTGAGAGGAAAATACATTGCAATCCAGGCCTATCTCAAGAAACAAGAAAAATCCCAAATACAAAATCTAACAGCACACCTAAAGGAACTAGAAGCAGAACAGCAAAGGCAGCCTAAGCCCAGCAGAAGAAGAGAAATAATAAAGATCAGGGCAGAAATAAACAATATAGAAACTAAAAAAACTGTAGAGCAGATCAACGAAACCAAGAGTTGGTTTTTTGAAAAAATAAACAAAATTGACAAACCTCTAGCCAGGCTTCTCAAAAAGAAAAGGGAGATGACCCAAATAGATAAAATCATGAATGAAAATGGAATTATTACAACCAATCCCTCAGAAGTACAAACAATTATCAGGGAATACTATGAAAAATTATATGCCAACAAACTGGACAACCTGGAAGAAATGGACAAATTCCTGAACAACCACACTCTTCCAAAACTCAATCAGGAGGAAATAGAAAGCTTGAACAGACCCATAACCAGCGAAGAAATTGAATCGGTTATCAAAAATCTCCCAACAAATAAGAGTCCAGGACCAGATGGCTTCCCAGGGGAGTTCTACCAGACGTTTAAAGCAGAGATAATACCTATCCTTCTCAAGCTATTCCAAGAAATAGAAAGGGAAGGAAAACTTCCAGACTCATTCTATGAAGCCAGTATTACTTTGATTCCTAAACCAGACAGAGACCCAGTAAAAAAAGAGAACTACAGGCCAATATCCCTGATGAATATGGATGCAAAAATTCTCAATAAGGTACTAGCAAATCGAATTCAACGGCATATAAAAAGAATTATTCACCATGATCAAGTGGGATTCATTCCTGGGATGCAGGGCTGGTTCAACATTCGCAAATCAATCAATGTGATACATCACATTAACAAAAAAAAAGAGAAGAACCATATGATCCTGTCAATCGATGCAGAAAAGGCCTTCGACAAAATCCAGCACCCTTTCTTAATAAAAACCCTTGAGAAAGTCGGGATAGAAGGAACATACTTAAAGATCATAAAAGCCATTTATGAAAAGCCCACAGCTAACATCATCCTCAACGGGGAAAAACTGAGAGCTTTTTCCCTGAGATCAGGAACACGACAAGGATGCCCACTCTCACCGCTGCTGTTTAACATAGTGCTGGAAGTTCTAGCATCAGCAATCAGACAACAAAAGGAAATCAAAGGCATCAAAATTGGCAAAGATGAAGTCAAGCTTTCGCTTTTTGCAGATGACATGATATTATACATGGAAAATCCGATAGACTCCACCAAAAGTCTGCTAGAACTGATACAGGAATTCAGCAAAGTTGCAGGATACAAAATCAATGTACAGAAATCAGTTGCATTCTTATACACTAACAATGAAGCAACAGAAAGACAAATAAAGAAACTGATCCCATTCACAATTGCACCAAGAAGCATAAAATACCTAGGAATAAATCTAACCAAAGATGTAAAGGATCTGTATGCTGAAAATTATAGAAAGCTTATGAAGGAAATTGAAGAAGATTTAAAGAAATGGAAAGACATTCCCTGCTCATGGATTGGAAAAATAAATATTGTCAAAATGTCAATACTACCCAAAGCTATCTACACATTCAATGCAATCCCAATCAAAATTGCACCAGCATTCTTCTTGAAACTAGAACAAGCAATCCTAAAATTCATATGGAACCACAAAAGGCCCCGAATAGCCAAAGGAATTTTGAAGAAGAAGACCAAAGCAGGAGGCATCACAATCCCAGACTTTAGCCTCTACTACAAAGCTGTCATCATCAAGACAGCATGGTATTGGCACCAAAACAGACACATAGACCAATGGAATAGAATAGAAACCCCAGAACTAGACCCACAAATGTATGGCCAACTCATCTTTGACAAAGCAGGAAAGAACATCCAATGGAAAAAAGACAGCCTCTTTAACAAATGGTGCTGGGAGAACTGGACAGCAACATGCAGAAGGTTGAAACTAGACCACTTTCTCACACCATTCACAAAAATAAACTCAAAATGGATAAAGGACCTAAATGTGAGACAGGAAACCATCAAAACCTTAGAGGAGAAAGCAGGAAAAGACCTCTCTGACCTCAGCCGTAGCAATCTCTTACTGGACACATCCCCAAAGGCAAGGGAATTAAAAGCAAAAGTGAATTACTGGGACCTTATGAAGATAAAAAGCTTCTGCACAGCCAAGGAAACAACCAACAAAACTAAAAGGCAACCAACGGAATGGGAAAAGATATTCGCAAATGACATATCGGACAAAGGGCTAGTATCCAAAATCTATAAAGAGCTCACCAAACTCCACACCCGAAAAACAAATAACCCAGTGAAGAAATGGGCAGAAAACATGAATAGACACTTCTCTAAAGAAGACATCCGGATGGCCAACAGGCACATGAAAAGATGTTCAGCGTCGCTCCTTATCAGGGAAATACAAATCAAAACCACACTCAGGTATCACCTCACGCCAGTCAGAGTGGCCAAAATGAACAAATCCGGAGACTATAGATGCTGGAGAGGATGTGGAGAAACGGGAACCCTCTTGCACTGTTGGTGGGAATGCAAATTGGTGCAGCCGCTCTGGAAAGCAGTGTGGAGGTTCCTCAGAAAATTAAAAATAGACCTACCCTATGACCCAGCAATAGCACTGCTAGGAATTTATCCAAGGGATACAGGAGCGCTGATGCATAGGGCCACGTGTACCCCAATGTTCATAGCAGCACTCTCAACAATAGCCAAATTATGGAAAGAGCCTAAATGTCCATCAACTGATGAATGGATAAAGAAATTGTGGTTTATATACACAATGGAATATTACGTGGCAATGAGAAAAAATGAAATATGGCCTTTCGTAGCAACGTGGATGGAACTGGAGAGTGTGATGCTAAGTGAAATAAGCCATACAGAGAAAGACAGATACCATATGGTTTCACTCTTATGTGGATCCTGAGAAACTTCACAGGAACCCATGGGGGAGGGGAAGGAAAAAAAAAAAAAAAGAGGTTAGAATGGGAGAGAGCCAAAGCATAAGAGACTTAAAAACTGAGAACAAACTGAGGGTTGATGGGGGGTGGGAGGGAGGAGAGGGTGGGTGATGGGTATTGAGGAGGGCACCTTTTGGGATGAGCACTGGGTGTTGTATGGAAACCAATTTGTCAATAAATTTCATAAAAAAAAAAAAAAAAAAAAAAAAAAAAAAAAAAAAAAGAAACATTTTTTGGGGTCTAAGGCGAGAAGCTAGAGGAGGGATTCTGCATTTTTTAAAAAAAGTTCATTTATTTATTTTGAGAGAGAGAGAGTGTGAGCAGGGAGGGGCAGAGAGAGAGGAAGACACAGAATCTGAAGCAGGCTCCAGGCTCCGAGCAGTCAGCACAGAGCCCCACGCAAGGCTCGAACCCACCCCAGGATTCTGGTTTTTAGCTGACAGAATTCTGAAATTTGCCAAGTGTAGCTTAAGAGCTCTCACCATACACACACACAAAGGTCACTATGTGAAGTGTTATATATGTTAATTAACTTGATTATTGTAAATATTCTACAACACAGACATATGTTAAGTCATCACAGTATATACTTTAAATATATACAATTATGTTTGTCGATTATACTTCAACAAAGCTGGAAAAAGAGAGGTTCGGAATGGGAGCTGTAACACCTCTAGGTCGCATCTCCCACAGGACACCCAGACCAAGTCGAGAAGAACAAGGTGGTTCATTACCACATGTAGGTCATCCTTCATTAGGAGGAGGCCGAAGAGAGTGACAAACGGAAATGCTTCTCAAAATCAAATTAAATACTTTTTTTTAACAATTGGAAGCAAAAGCTATAGGTAAATCAAACCAGTTACAAATGATGACCAAAAATGATAATGGAAGTCTCAGCAAAAGAAAAAATCACGTAAGCAAGAAAAGGAGGCAATTGAAGGCAATCTATTCACTTTGAGTCTGAGTAAGAGAGGAAGAAAGAGAGAGAGAAGTACTGTGTCACAGAATGCAAAGAGCGACTCAACAATAAAGCAGAAGGCCCAGTATCAAATGTTATAGAGACCTGGGAGGATGGGGAATATAAACACAGACACACACACAGACACAGACACACACACACACACACACACACACACACACACACCCCACAAACACCTATTGCCCCTCCAAGAACCTTATACTTTTTGTTTGAAAGAAAGCATCCAAAATACTACTGAACCATAAGTCAGCTGTAAAGGTATTTGTAGGTGAAGAAGTGAATGCAGGGAGTTTAGACCACACTTTTGAGAAATATGATGGTGCCATATTATTAGAGAGGGTAACAGACGTAAGGAAATGTTTTCCGTGTGCACAGACTTGAGCAGTTTCATAATCTGCTTGAAGAAAACAGCAGACAGAGAAGACTGAGGATGAGGAATGGGTGTGAAGCTATCATTCAGGAAAGTAAGGAAATGTTAAAGGAAAAATGAAGGATAGAGGTTGAGGTTCAGAGGACATTTTAAACAGGGCAAGTATTGAGATGGGGTATTGGCTTAAGGAAGTGTGGTACATGTTTGTTAATTTATAGAATGGAGTCACCAGAGATTTGAAGTTGGGAAGAAAGGATGGAGGGTGGGATATAAGTTTACATGTACATATCTGCCCTAGTAGGTTTGGAAGCTAGGAATAAAGGAGGCAGGAGGCTGGGTGATAATGAGGACACAATGAACATGTGGCACTAACGGGTAGGCTGAGTGTTGTAACTATAGGATTATCAGCCTTTAACAAAGTCCGAAGTCCTCGTGGGACTGTTGGCTTGATGCTATAAGGCTGAGTCGATGGCTAAAGGGTAAAGCAAGCAGAGTAACAGAACGGCTGCTGGAAAATCTACATTAATATTAACAGCCGACACTTCTTGAGCATTACTAAGTGGCAGGCACTCTTCTAAGTGAACTGCATGGCTTAACTTATTTATTATTCATACGAGATAAGGGCTATTAATATCTCCATTTTGTCAGAGGCACAGAGAATCTAAGTAACTTGGCCAAGATTTCAGAGCTTGTAAATGGCGAAGCCAAGCATAGAACCCAGACTTCTGACTCTAGAGGTCATGCTTTCAACCCCATCACTATTCCACCTCCCATATTAATGAATTAAATGAGTGGCAAGTGATAGAATTCTACTTTTTCTTAGGCAGCTCTTCAAGGGAAGTTTCAGGCTTGCGAGAGAGCACATGTCTCTCAGGTCTGGATGAACTTGGCCATTGCCCTTTCATCCTCGGGAGCAGCCCTCCGCTTTCCCTAAGGTAATGGCACCCACGCATGCTCCATCTGCTTCCGTGTGCCCATGTTTGCATTTCCTGCCTCCTGTTAGCCTGGGCTGGGGTCAGCCCCACTCATTTTCATTTTTATTTTATTTATTTATTTATTTATTTATTTATTTATTTTTTCATTTATTTATCTATCTATCATTTAGTTGTTTTTTTAATGTTTATTTTATTTGACAGAGAGACACAGAGCATGAGTGGGGGAGGGGCAGAGACTGAGGGAGACACAGAATCTGAAACAGGCTCCAGGCTCTGAGCTGTCAGCACAGAGCCCGATGCGGGGCTCGAACTCACAAACTGAGATCATGACCTGAGCCAAAGTTGCACACTTAACCAACTGAGCCACTCAGGCACTCCTATTTTATTTATTTTTATATTTTTTAGTTTATTTATTTATATTTAGAGAGAGGGAGAGGGAGAGAGGGAGAGAGAGAGAGAATCCCAAACAGCATCTGTGATGTCAGTGCAGAGCTCATTGTGGGGCTTGAACTCACGAACTGAGAGATCATGACCTGAACTGAAACCAAAAGTCTGATGCTCAACTGACTGAACCACCCAGACACCCCTCATTTTCATTTTTAAATACACATCCAATGTCTTCCCAGTATACTATAAGCTTAGAAAGGTCATTGAAGATAAAGGACATTGTTCCTATTATCTATTGCTGTGCAAAAGATCACCTCAAAAGCTAGTGTTGTGCAAGGGCAACCATTTATTATTTCTTATGCTTATGCAAATTTGGAAATGATTGCCTTTCCTTAAGTGGTAGGTAATATTAGTTACTAATACTTGTCATCATTATCAGCAGCATCATGGTATAAATGACCCACAACCAGGTATTGGAGAAGCTATACCTCTTCCCTTCCTAGAACCCCCACACCCTTGCATCAGGAGTGTGAAACTGTGGGAAATCTCACAGGCTGGGATTTCCGGGTAAGTTCCGTAATGTTTTAATGAACTCAGCCAGCATGGTATTGTAGAAACAACTTGGACCAAATATGAGAAGACTTGACACTTAGTCTGGTTCCACCACTTGATGGCTGTGCTAATTCTGGTAAATCATCATCACTTGTATTCTCTGCACATCAGTTTCTTAACTTAGGGAGATGGGTGCTCACCTCACTAGCTTGTTACAACGTGGTTGCGATAATCAGATTGCTGGTATGTGTCGGGTACTCTAAAAAGTGTAAGGCGCCAAACCAGAATACTCAGTATCTATGGCAGTCTTTCCTACCATGGTCCTGTTTGAAAAGCTTTGCACATGTTCAGTCATCTACGAGGCCACAGCTGTTAATTGACCCCACTTTACTTTTGGAGACCGAAGCACAGAGGGGCCAGTCATTTGTCCAAAGCCGGGCAGCTCACAAATGACAGAGTGAGAAGCCAGAGAGAGGTGCTCACTCCCGACTGGGAGGGATCCAGGGAACCCTGTGTACCACCTCCAGGTGCCACTGTGAGGGCACAGAATGATGGCATCTTGAGGGGGAGGCTGGGAAGGGAGTGCCTGTCCCAGGCTGATAGGGAGTAGCCGAGAGCAGCCTTACTTGCTTATAGGCTCCTCTTCTCTCTGAGGCATTGCATGTGGCAGGGGAAGGTTATTTCCCTCCGGCTTTCTTTTAAGGTGCCTGTAACTAGCCCTTTGGGAATGCCACCCCGAAGGCTGAAACCCAACTTCTTCCTCCAGGAGCTCAGGGCTCTTGACAAGGGGGTTTTAGTCTCTTTGGTTTCAAGCAGAGAAACTGGCTTGGTCCTCAGTGATTTTGTTTATCATGCTGGAATTCATGTCATATTGTTTCTTTCATCCCATTTGTCATTCTCTGAAACAGGAAAGAAGATAAAATGTAAGAATGATAACCTTCGGGAGAGCCCGAGCCCCAGATGCTCCTCCTCCAAGGTCTGAATCAGAGGCTGTAGCTGAACATTTAGGCAATTTCCCGCTCTCTTTACAGATAATCATGGTTCCTAGAACTTTGAAGAATGCAAATAATTCCATGCATAACGTTAATGCAGTAATAAAATCCAATGGTGAAAATTCAGGTAAAAACCCCCTCACCTTCCAAGTATATGTACCTAGCTGCACAGGTGGCTTGGTTTAGAAAAAAAATACTACTTTCTTTTTTTTTTTTTAAACACTTATTCATTTTTTGAGAGACAGAAAGAGACAGTGTGAGCAGGGGAAGGACAGAGAAAGAGAGAGACACAGAATCGGGAGCAGGTTCTAGGCTCTGAGCTGTCAGCACAGAGTCCGACATGGGGCTCGAACCCATGAATCCTAAGATCATGACCTGAGCAGAAGTCTGATGCTTAACCGACTGAGCCACTCAGGTACCCCAAGAAAAAATACTACCTTCTTAAAATTTGTACATTTATTATCCCCCAAATATCCGTAAATTAGACTATGGCCTTGACTCTTCCTAATATAGTCAAGTGCTTATAACTTGGGTTGAAAATAAAATCACTGGTGAATATCATTTGATATTTAGCAAACATTTCTTAAGTGACCACTTTAAGGAACCACTGTTTTACTGCAAAGGAGAGCAAGAGTTGGTCGCAAACCTTAAAGGAATTCCTGAAAGTGAGATTGTCAGATGAATAAGATTTCCAAAACCAAAGGATTGACTAGCTCATAGGAGCCCATCTCTTTAGTCGGAAGCCAGAGAAGTTGGAGAGCTTCCTGGCTGGTGCTGTGTTGCCAAGGAAGTCCCAAGAGGGAATACCTGTACATAAGCTGGGGTAGAGAAAGAGCTGGGCCACTTTCCCACATGTCCAGATAAAGAAGTCAGCCATCAAAGACTACTAGAATATACAAGCCAGAATCTCACCATGACAGGGTTCCAGTAAACAGAGATGTGCCAGCTCACAAAAATGAAAATCAATGGGAACAGTCCCACGAGTGAATTGGTCAAGATATGTGTGTGTTGGGTTTTTAGGGCAAAAACTAAAGCAGACTCTGGTATAGCTGTTGTCTGTGCCTCTTTCTTTGTCGCCGGGTATGCCTTTTTGAGAATGGCTCCCTTAACAAGGACTCCTGGTGTTGTATCTCCTTTCAGATGTGGTCTACAAACAAGTCGGTGGCCTGAAGGAATCTAGATTTTGAGAACACTGGTGGAGGGACAATGGTCTGGGAGTTTCCAAGGGAAGGCAGGAGACTTCCAACTTTTCCATCCGGTCCTGTGACCTGGATTAATAAGGGCGCAGGAAAGTGCCTACCAAAATGAATAGAAAAAGGACAAGGTTCTCTGCATTTGCTCATTTCTAGCAGACACATTATTCTTGGCTGACCTTTTAACAGTGGGAGAATGCAGCCATTGATATTGTGTGAACATTCGCATTCAAGGGCACCCCTGGAATCTAGATGGATATTTTTGGGGCCATCTCTCAAATACCGGGATGAGCATGAAACCCACTAAATATGACCTTAGGCTGAAGAAGATGCAGTTGTTTTTAGGGGCAAAGGGTCACGTCAGTGCTTATTGTCCACTGCCCCCCATTTGGAGGACAGAGATGTTTCTTATAAAACAATATGCAGAGAAAGGACAATACATCCCTTCTTGGTGAAGTGCAGTGAATGGAGTCCCATGAAGTGCAGTGGTGGTAAAGTGGGCTTTAATGAGAGGCATAGATTTAGAAATATAACTTTATTCTTACCTTCCTCATGAAGAATGTGGGGTTTAAGGATTTATTCATGTATAGCCAAAGTTTCATCCCCTTCCTTCCTTCCTTCCTTCCTTCCTTCCTTCCTTCCTTCCTTCCTCTCTTTCCCCTCCCTCCCTTCCTCCTTTCTTTTGTTCATTTTCTTTTTTGGATGTCTGCTCTTATTTCTTTATAACCCTTAGAAAATCTCATTTTTGACAGGACTCAGGCTTAGAGGTAGAAGCTCTGAGAGAGGACAGCCTCCGTTTATTGGCAATCTGTTCCTGGCATTTTTCTTTGGTCTCCTACATTCTCTTGGCCAAAAGTTTAGCATATTCTGCAGCCTCTTCCTTATTTTTCTTATATGCTGTTTCTTCAGAGAATCACGCCGGAATTTTTGCTGGAAGATACATGCAGTAACAAGATGCTGAATCTTGGGTGCTTTGTTTCTAGGTTTCTTAACTTCTTTGTTTAAGGGCTTTGTAACAACATGCTGGTGGACATAATCTTCTTTAGAGAAATTAAAAAGTTTTCGATTCTTTTTTTAAAATTCTATTTAATTTATTTTTTGAATTTACATCCAAGTTAGTTAGCATATATTGCAACAGTGATTTCAGGAGTAGATTCCTTAATGTCCCTTACCCATTTAGCCCATCCCCCCCTCCCACAAACCCTCCAGTAACCCTCTGTTTGTTCTCCATATTGAAGAGTCTCTTATGTTTTGTCCCCCTCCCTGTTTTTATATTATTTTTGCTTCCCTTTCCTTATGTTCATCTGTTTTGTATCTTAAAGTCCTCATGTGAGTAAAGTCATATGATATTTGTCTTTCTCTAACCGACTAATTTTGCTTAGCATGAGACCCTCTAGTTCCATCCGTGTAGTTTGCGATTCTTTTGGTTCTTTTGGAGCCCAGGCGATGAGGCACACTAGTATCAGTGAGTCCAGGAATATCCTTCTCCCCGTGCCCCCAATTTTCTCTACAGTGACCAAGCTGAGAACACAGACTGGTATCCACAATGCAACTCTGAACAAATTTGCACTTTCTTTCTCCAGTCTTCTTGGTCTGTGGCAGGAATGCCCCCTACTCAGCAGCAGTTGGACATAGCCATGGGTCAAGACATTTTGCTTCGTGAGGAAGCCTTGTTTGTCATTGCCACCACGGATTTGGACCATGTAACCCTTCCATTCTTCACCTGAACGCTCAGCAACAACTTCTGTGGCCGTGTGCTTCTCATAAAAGACATGAAGTTTGTCTCCTTCAATGAGTTTCTGGCAGCCAGTAGCTGGGAAAGAGATGTTCAGCTTTGTCCTAAAGCAGCCTACTGCCTCTGAGGTGTCAGGGAAACGAGCTCTTTTGTTAATTCTTGAGGCTAGTTTTGTAAGATTATTTTGAGAATCAAATCGAAACCTCTCACAGGTTAATATAGTTAAGCTACAAAAATTAATTTATTCAGACATTTTTTAAAAAAAGAAGAATGAAATTGCTTAGTGACGAATATATTCACTTTCCACATTAATTATCTTTTAAAATTTTATATGCTATTTACTTCTAATTTCTAAGTATCCCCTCATTTGGGGACATGCCTTCAGTTGATTTTAGGAATGTATATTGTCCCTATCAGAGGTGAGGTGGGACAGAGTTTAGAACTTACTGAAATGGATATTTATAAATGTCTGTGGTCTTAATGACTTTCAAACAAAAAGTTTGTTATCCAAAAAGTTTTATAATATGATGTTAGCTTGTAAGAAGTGATGAAACTGAAGATGTTTTTTTGTTTTCCTTCCCAGCTATATAACTTGTAGTTAAGCTTTAGAGATTGCTTTAGGAAAGAGACACAAAAGTTTGAGACTTCAGATAGAAGCACAAATTTTGGTGTCTGAATTTATGGTAAGTGACAAGAGGAGAAGTCAAGTTGGCTGGTACAGTTTTACCTCATCTTATTTCTTCCTTGATGTATAATCGGTTTTAGTGATTTAGACTCATTTAAAGTTCTCATTTTTCTATATGTGACACATTTCTGCAGCATTTTTAAAGAGAACAAAACAAACACTGTTATTTGCACCATCTCTCTTTTAAACTTGGTTATTTGTGAACATTTAGAATGAATTGCCTTTCAGAAATTTGATTGATTGGCTGACCCATTTTGAATAATGTAGAACCATCTATTTCATAGGGGGAAAAAAAGAGATAGCTTCATCTTCTATTTGAAAGAAATTCAACTCTTAAATCAGGCATTTTTAGTTTTCAAATAATCAAAATTAATGTCTTTTCAGAACCCTGACTTGATAGACCTTTCGCGGTGTGTTTTGATTAACTGTCTGGTTGATTGATTGGTGGCCCTTCCCTCATTGGGCTGAATTGCTTGTGAAGGTGTCTACAATAAAAAGACCATGCTGTGTATTTTGTGAATGAATTCAGCCGTTGGTATTTCTTTTGTAGCTTATAAGAGGCTATGGATCATTTGGCGTTGGGACTTCAAAGCTGTATTTTGGCTTCTTCATTTTGATATATTTTATACATCTAATACCTAAATTTCACAACACGTCAAATTACAATAGATGGTTTATGTTTCTGAAAAATCACATTAATCTTTTAAAACACCCGATGTTATTTAACTATAGTATCAGCAGTTTATTAGTGAAGGTTTAACTATTTCTGCAACTGTATAATAACATTCATACTCCAGTTCTGGTTTATCCAAAAACTCCTAGAGAAATGGAGGGAGATGCTTTCTATTTGTGACCCCTTTATGTTTGGGAAAGTTATTTTAAATTTCCACACTAAACTTCCTTTGGACTTTGAATCCAGACTGTTGAATTCAAATTCTGAGTCTACATTTCATTACTGTTGGTCCTGAACAAGTTTACATAATTGCTCTGTGCCCCATTTCTTCTCTATAGCTGGATTCATATTACCTCTTATACTATTATGAAGATCACATGACTTATTAGATACCTAGCACATAACAAGTTATTCTTATTGCTTTTTATTATTCTTGATAACCCTAGCCTAAAGAATTATGTTTCAAATCTGCGAATTTCTATGTGAGAGCGGGTGTTGGCAACATATTAGAATTCCAGAAGGCTTATTCTTCTTTCTGAATCTTCCTATGAAAGCAACTATAATTAGGTAATGCAAATTGAGATATTTTATCAATTTCCACTAACTAGTTATTGAATATCTACCACGTGTCACACTTTGTATTACACTTTATGAATGCAAAGACAAATAACATGGCATCTCTTTTTTAAATCTCAGTAAAATAGGTTATCAAACATTTGAGCATCTACAATTTGTCTTGCATGTAGAAGTATATTTAGGGGCCTGGGTAACTGACTAAGTGTAGGGCCTAGTCAAGATTATCAATGTGAACTGGGAAGATCTATGGTCACATCTTTCAGAGGCTCCATAGAGTATCATTAAAGATAGAAATTTCATCATTGAATTTTGGTGATGTTCAGGGAGGAGACAGAAGTTGCAATGCCCTATGCTCTCAACACCCTGCAAGCTTGGGGTCTGAGGTAATCTGCTGGAGGGCCACGCAATTGCCCCAGATCAACCCAAGATTTAGGCCTGTTTATGAATGACATAAGTTCACAAATTGGCTTAAAGATGAAGATACTCAACTCATCAGGGAAAGTGATATCATGATAGAAATATGGAGAATTAAAATCAGAGGGAGACATTTTACTCTAAGGACTAGTTATAATACACCCTGATTTTGAAATTAATCCTCCTCATTTGAAAAATTTCACTGACATGGGGTGTGTGAATATACATGATAATCAGAAGATAGCTGGAGTTGTCCATTAACAAAAGATTAGCAGCTACCCTAAAAAGATAGAGATTTAAACACTTAGGAAGATAATTGGACAAATGTGTAAACTATGCTAGATCTTTTTCCGTTGCTTTGCTGGTTGACGTAAATTGAATCAGCATTGGAGGAGGGTGGACACTGTGCTTTTTAGGAGAAAGAGGGCAGGTTTTATGTCAGGCAGACATGGATGGGGAGGTGGGGTGATATGATAGGATGTTGAATCCTGACCTGTAATTCTATATCTGTAACCCTGGGTGACATAACGAATACTTTATTTCTCTAGGACCTCACATGCATAAACCAAAAACTGGTTTGAGGATTACTACTAAAATGTGTAAAAGGCACTTGGCAAGGTGTCTGTGTACCTGGCATTTCAATAGAGTCTTGATGAAGAATGGTTATTTCTGTTTACTTAAACCACTAACATGAGCGTATCTAACACTGGACTAGGGAAACTCAATCCCATTTTTTTTGGGAAGCTGGTTTAGGCTTGAGTGATTTCCCCACTGGAATGTAAATTCTTTCAGGGCAGGAGCTGAACCTTTGTCTCTAATTATTCAACATCGAGTAGAGTCTGCCTCTTAGAAGTCATTTAATCAATTTTGAATGCTGAGTTCTGCTCTGCTTAACAACTTGGGTGATCACAGAGGTTTCTAGATAATAATAAATGTAGTTCTGAAGAGAACAGAAATTTCTAACAAATTCAATTCCTTTTCTGTGATGGGTAGAAACAATAAAGGAAATTTATCTTGACCTAACAAACATTTTTCTATTTTACTTAATAACAGTATACCTTTGATTTTTTTTCCTGGCAAATTGCTTGCATAATGGTTATTTGGCAGAAGATTTTTGTCTATTTTTGTAATTTTTTAAAGTAATCACTACACTGAACCTAATTTTTCAGTCAGCTCGAACTCACGACCCTAACATCAAGAGTGGTATGCTTAGTGACTGAGCCAGCTGGCGCCCCGACAGTTTATTTTTAACTAATCTAATGTTTATCAGGTATAATCATATGATTGGTTGGCATTGAGCGAAATACACTGAGAGAGGAGTTTCTTTCAGGCATTATTTTTAGTACATTGAATCATTAAATATTGCATAGTTCATTCTCCTGGCTATAGCAAAGCAACCATGAAAGCTAGCTATCTTTTGCCCTTTAAATATTGATAAATGATAGAGACTACTGTGGTTAAAATGCTAATTAACACAGCAAGCCAGTCAAAAGTTGATTACTAATTTAAATGATCTTGAAAATTGAATAAACTTTTAGAACTGAAAGGGACAAAGCCCCACAAATCAATGTGTTTTTGTCTATAAAATCAAACAAAATTGCAATGAAAAAAACATTATTATTATTATTCTTTTGCTTAGCTACAAAATACAGAGTTGCTAAATTCTTCTTCATATTACATAAGAGCATGGATCATTTATTTTACTGTCTTTTAGTTCCTTACCCAAGAGCAGAACACTTACTGGGACCCCATAGGAGCAATAGTGACATACACTTAGGCTATTCACTACTAGAGGCTGTAGATGGCAGACATTTAAACAATGTCATTTAATCAAGAGGAGATTTTGTTATTGGATGGAACTTAAGCTTCCTTCCTTCTTCCTTCCTTCCTTCCTTCCTTCCTTCCTTCCTTTCTTCCTCCCTCCCTCCCTCCCTCTTTCTTTTCTTTTCTTTTCTTTTCTTTTCTTTTCTTTTCTTTTCTCTTTCTTTTCTTCTTTCTTCTTTCTTTCTTTCTTTCTTTTTTTCTTTCTTTCTTTCTTTCTTTCTTTCTTTCTTCTTGTCATTGTAAAGGAAGTTAAATGGAAAATTTCTGAATCTTCTGAACTCATGGAATGATAATTTTCTCACTTTTCTGATAGTTTTGTGTTTACTAAAATATAATAATTAAAAAAATGTTTTAGGATCTTCTTTGTTAGGAAGAAGAAAACCAGGTCACCATGAAGAAAAAACAATAAGTAATGAGAAAATGATGTTTTGTTTTATTTAGTTTTTGAAAAGATAATGTTTTAAAGTTTAAGAACTACTATATTCCTTATTTTCTAAAAAGTATTTTACACTTCCTCCTCCGAGAAATACTTTCATGGTTTTCTTCCTATCTCACTAGTCACTTAGCTATGTTATGTTCCTGACCTTTGGAACTCTGAAAAAGGGAGCAGCTTTTGGGCTCAGTTCCCTGCTGTCTTCTCTACTCTCCCTACATAACACATTGCCAAATGATCCCATCCAGCCCCATGGCTTTAATCCTATCAACAGAGTGATATAAAACTATACCTTTGCAATTCTGATCTCATTGCTGAATTTCAGACTCTTAGGTTCTTTAGACTAATTGACATTGACTGTTGGGAGTTTAACAGCTATGCCAGGTTTATTATGTTTAAAACAGACTTGGTAAAAATCTCCTAAGGTTGTCCCACTGATAAGGCTAGAAACTTCAGAGCCCTCCCTGCTTTCTCTCTGTTCCTGACATTTGACTTCTGGTCCATCGAAAATCCTGTTTACTATAAATGGACGCTTCTCTCCAACTGCTCTGCTACTGCCCCCAGTTTAAGATTCCATCACATCTCCCCTAAATGGTGCAATACCACAGATGGCTTTCTCTGCTTTCATTCTTACTCTTGCCCCAGTGCTCCAACCCCTAAGAAAACATATAAGGGCATATTTTAAAAATTTAAGTCAAATATCCTATTCAAAGCCTTCCAAATCTGTTCTTTCACAGTCAAATCGAAAGCCCTTTGTTGTGGTCTGCAAGACCCCACATGAGCTACCTTATGTCTACCCCCTTCATACATTTCCTATGCCTTTCTTTCCTCATTATGCAATTGCCTTCATTCACATTAGTTCTCTTCATCAGAATTTTGTTCTGCGAGAAACAGATAATAAATATATTAGGCTTTTAAAACCATGTGGTCTTTGCCACAACTTCTCCATTCTGCCATTATAGCCCACGAAGAGCTATAGGCAATATGCAAACAAATGAATGTGGTAGTGTTCCAATAAAAGTTTGTATTTAGGTATTGAAATGGAATCTTACATAATTTTTACATATCACAAAATATATGTATTTGCATTTTCTTCAACCATTTAAAATGTAAAATCCATTATTTCTTTAAGTTTTTTAAATTTATTTTTTGAGAGAGAGAGAGAGAGCGCCAGCTGGGGAGGGGCAGAGAAAGGGAGAGAGAGAATGCCAAGCAGGTTTCATGCTGTCAGCGCACAGCCTGATGCAGGGCTTGATCTCACAAATCAGGAGCTCACAACCTGAGCTGAGGACAAGAATTGGATGCTTAAATGACTGAGCCACCCAGGCACTCCATTAAAATAAAAATCCATTCTTAAGGTATGAGCTGTGCAAATGCAGGCAATGGGCCAGATTTGGCCCACAGGACAGTTTGCCAATCCCTGTCCTTGATGATCCTTACATACGATAAGCTTGGTCTCATCTCAGGGCCCTCTCATTTGCTCTTTGATCTTCTGGACTTCTGGATACTTCTCTCAGATCTTTGCATGATTGTTTCTTCAAATCATCCATGTCTCTGATCCTATGTCATTTCCTCAGAGAGTACTTTCCTGACAACCATTCTCTTCCCACTCAATGCACTCACACTACTTATGTATTTTCTAGAACTTATCTCCACTTTGAGTTAAGTGATTTACTGGTATACTTGTTTAATGGTCTGTCTTTCCTATGAAAAGATTGGCTCTCTATAGACAAGGATCTTGTCTTTTCCTCTACTCTTTTCCAAGCTCCCATTGTAATGATTGCCTCATAGTTGGCTCGATTAATATTTGTTGAACGGATATATAATCAGAGCTTTTTTTTTTTTTGCCTAAAAGCAAAATTTGTTGGCTTGGCAAATGTGTCTGGGTTATCTAAGGTCTATAAAGGTCAGTTTTTTCATTTATAACATATGTTTAATAATAACAGCATGAGATATCACGCTCACACCTGTCCAAATGGCTAAAATTAACAATGCAGGATGTTGGCGAGGATGTAGAGAAAGGAAAACCCTCTTGCACTGTTGGTGGGAATGCAAACTAGTGCAGCCACTCTGGAAAACAGTATGGAGGTTCCTCAAAAAGTTGCAAACAGAACTGCCCTGTAATTCAGCAACTGCACTGCTAGGTTTTTAACCAAAGAATACAAAAATACTGATTTGAAGGGATACAAGCACCTCAATGTTTATGGAAGCATTATCTACAATAACCAAATTATGGAACAGCCCAAGTGTCCATTGTCTGATGAATGGAAAAAAGATGATGTGGTGTATGTATACAATAAAATATTACTCAGCCATCAAAATAATGAAATTTTGCCATTTGTAGTGACATGGATGGAGCTAGAGAGTATTATGCTAAGTGAAATAAGTTAGTCAAAGAAAGACAAATATCACATGATTTCACTCGTATGTGAAATTTAAGAAACAAAACAGATGAACATAAGGAAAATAAGAAAAAGAGAGAGAGAGGCAAACCATGAAAGAGACTCTGAACTCTAGAGAACAAACTGATGGTTACTAGAGGGGAGGTAGGTTGGGGGATGGGTTAAATAGGTGATGTGGATTAAGGAGTGTGCTTGCTGTGATGAGCACCAGGTTGTGTATGGAAGTGCTGGATCAGTGAATTGCACACCAGAAACTAACATTACACTGTATGTGAACTAACTGGAATTTAAATAAAAACATAAATGATAATAATAATAGCAATACAGAGGTTGATTGAAAGATAAAGCCGAAGATATGTGTGAAGAACTTAGACCAGTGCATCTTACAGATCAATAATAAATTACATGAATATGAGTTCTTGTCACTTTCTGGACTCTAAACTTTGAGGACAGAGATCATATCTTTCTTGATACTATACTTTCCTGGCTTCTGGCCCATGGAAAGGTCAATAAATGTTGATTTAATGAGTGAGTGAATGAATAAATGATACAGGAAGTCAAACACTGCAAGTATGATAGACCCGTGGACATGCAGTGGTGGTATTAATCGAAGTAAGTATGTCACATGTAGTCAGATAATCATAGGAGTTTGCTTTGTATGTCTGTTTTTTAAACTGGCTCTTGCTGGCCAACTATCATTGGCCTCTGAACATGATGTGAAAGTTGAGATTTGGGAGCTTCAGTAGCAGGTGAGACAGATCTTATAAAGTTCACCTTGGGAAACGAAAACATTTGGTTCTTTGGGGAATTAGGAGACTCATAAGATTTATTTTATTTTATTTTATTCTATTTTATTTTTTAAAATTAATGTTTATTTATTTTGAGAGAGAGAGAGAGAGAGAGAATGGCAGGGAGAGAGGGAGACACAATCGGAAGCAGGCTCCAAGTTGTCAGCCCAGAGCCCGACGAGGGGCTGGAACTCATGAATCATGAGATCATGACCTGAGCCAAAGTCAGATGCTTAACTGACTGAACCACCCAGGATGCCCTAGGATTTATTTATTAATCTACAAAAATGAAACAGTTTGGCATATTTGATACATATTGTTTTTCTCAGGTTCTTGGAGGAAACTTAGATTTAACCTGTGAGGGAATGGCAAAGCTCTCTTCATCGAAAGCAAGGTAGTGCGGTGGTCGATGAATCAATGAACTGACCAAAGAGTGTTCATTTGGGTCAGGCCACATCTGAGGGTGTGATGGCTTTTGGAACTGCATTTGCGAGGATGTTACACCTGAGTCCTCTTCGGGAATTCTGACTCTCTCCATTTGCAGAGTTAGACCAACTTTTTTTCCTCTTAGATTGTCCTGAACTTGCTCTTGATTGCCAGTAGTTTTTCTCCACGAATCATGTGATTGTGATGTGATGAGAAAAGATCAATAACCTCTTTGAAGTTTTCATTTCAGTCTGAAATCACCTTATATTCTATCTTCTGTAATTTTTGCCAAGACAAAAAATTAAGAAGATGGTGCTAGGACAAAAAAAAGATGATGCTAAGCTATGAAAACATTCAAACATGTAATTGCGTCTAGTAAATGCAATTTTAAGTTAATCGTTGACGGTATATCTTTAGAGAAAATTTGAATGAGATCTTTTTTTTAACCCTGCCCTTGACACCTGGTTTTCAGTAGCCATGATGGAACTGCAATGAGCACAGTCCAGGAAGATGAAGACAATTTTGGAACATATTCTACTAAACAAACAAACACCACCCCCCTCCGCCAAGCTACAATAATGGAAACAAAAGAGCATTACAGATTTTAGAGGAGTTGAATAGTCTGTACTTCAGTGTAGTCAAACTTCTTTTCTAAGCTGTATTACTTGAAGTTCAATACAGTTTGCAGCATATTCTAGTTCTCTAAGAGAGATTTTGCCGACAAACATGTCTTTCTGTAAACTTGAAGTTAGAAAGCAAATTTATCTGTTCATTTGAGTTTAATGCTTTTTCTTCAAAAATTGATAAATTGTTCCAAACACAGGTTGAAGTGGAACAATACAATCTATAACTAGATATTGTTTCCTTGAAATCATGAAAAATACATACAATATGTGTTTATGTATATTTTATATATATAAATATTGTATACCTTCCCATTTATTTATATTTATGTGTGTATCTGTGCATGTAGATGTATATAAGTTTCCATAAAGATGCTATCATTTCAAATAACAGAAAAAAGTCTTAGAAAGTTTTACTGGAACTTACTGTCTTACAGAATATGAAGTCTGGGAGAGAACACTTGCAGGGATGGTGAGGTTATCTGCTTAGCAATATTACTGAAGGCTCAGCTGTCCTCAGAACTTTGGCCTTAGCATCAAGTTCATTCCCTCATGGCTATAATTTAGCTGCCACAGCTCCAGCCTTTACTGCATCTCAGTACCTTCCTTATACAGAGGCAAGAAAAGTATTCTTATAAAAAATATTTGTTTTAGGGGTGCCTGGGTGGCTCAGTTGATTGAATGTCCAACTCTTGATTTCTGCTCAGGTCATGATTTCATAGTTGGTGAGATCAAGCCTCATGTTGGGCTCTGTGCCGACAGTGTGGAGCCTGTTTGAGATCGTCTCTCTCCTTCTCCCTCTGCCCTTCCCCACTCGCTTTCACTCTCTCTCAATATAAATAAACATTTAGAAAAATATTTGTTTTAATCAAAAGACTCCCACAAATGACTTCTTTTTGTCAAAAATAGAAATCACGTGTCAATTTTTAGATAAATTATTTTCCACCACAATGGAGTTACCAAGATTAATTTGATGAGGCTGAGGGTGGGGTAACCTCCTTCAGGGCATGGCCAAGAAAAGAATCGAGGTTGTTATTTGCTCTATACTGCAGCTCTGCCCAGGAAGATGTGGGGAGGGGAAAGACTCACAGAGAAACAGCAAAGCACATCTGGTACAAATTCCAACTTTCTGTCATCTACATGTGCTAACACTTTTAGTGTTTTTTATTTTTGCTTTGAATTTCTAAATCAATTTTAGACAAATAATGTAGGGAGTCTATTGATGTAAAATTGCATCTTTCCTATCCTGATCATAAAATAATTAAAACAGAAGCATTTTGAAGCAAAAGGAAACCAAAGTCGATTCCAAATTATTAAAATATAGCTATTTAAAATGGATTTATGCTTGTATTTCCTTGTCGTGTGACTAAGGGTGTTATTTCCTTACTACATGAAGCAGAGATGGAAGAATTAAACAGTGATATGGAAGAGATTTTCAAATTGTACCTTGGTCAGCTATTAAGCCCTATACATTTCAAGATATTTAATGAAATCAGATTAAAGTGCACTATTACATGGTATATATATTTATATGCATATAGGTGTGTGTGTGTATATATATATATATATATATATATACATACATACATATAGTGATGATTGTCCTCTTAATTAGCAAGTGATATTACAAATTTTTAGACATTTTATTAAAATCTAAACAACGACTAACTAAAGGAGAAATTTTGTAACTAGAATTTGAGTAGAAATTTGGAAGGGAAAAATATAAAGGATGACTTTTCTAAAATAAAATAACAAAACAAAAGCGTTGTGCTTTGTGGTTTTCTAATTACATATAAGTTCCTTTCTCAGTTGATTTAACACTAAAATGAATATAAGTAGCAACCAGTTTTCCTGGAAACATACCTCTTTAGTGTTGCATGGATGTATAAGAACATGATTTGGTATCAATGACTTATTCCCAGGTTTCTATTGTTCCCACGCCTTCCTTACCAGTTACAGGGAACCAGAAACCACTATAAATGTCAAGAAAAAGGGCTTTGGAAACTGTAGCCAAAACTGCTAGGCAGGATCATGTAGTAAAACATGGAATTTAAACAAAAAAAGAAATCGGAAGCAATAGAAAACATAAACGGCATAGAATTATTGGGAGTTCTGTATCAGACAAAGGAAATGTCTTCTTGCTGGCTGAGGATGTTTTCTGAATTTCCAGGCACTTTCCATGGGAGTCCAAATCAAGTAATTTGTTGACTCTGATACTGTCTCACAGAAGAGAAAAGGGCGGGGGGAAGCACAACATAGTAGATGGAAATTCAAAAACAAGTACATATCATGGGGTGCCTGGGTGGCTCAGTCGGTTAAACATCCGACTTTGGCTCAGGTTCTGAACTCACAGTTCGTGAGTTTGAGCCCTGCGTTGGGCTCTGTGCTGACAGCTCAGAGCCTGGAGCTTGTTTCAGATTCTGTGTCTCCCTCTCTCTCTCTGACCCTCCCCCGTTCATGCTCTGTCTCTCTCTGTCTCAAAAATAAATGTGTTAAAAAAAAAAACAAAACAAAAAACAAGAACATATCAAAAGCTTTGAATTTATAATTTGCTATAAAAATTTTTCTTCGTCCATAATCTTTCTAACCCAAATGGTATTTCAGATTAGCATGTTGCTCAGCAAATGAGATGAACTGATATATTAAGTGAAAAACAGGGGACAGTCTGTTTCTGGGAAATGCTGGCAAGCGGTGGGAGAGCGTTGGGGTCAAATGGCTGCCTGAGTCTCACTTTTCTTGTTGAATCTTAACATCGTTCTATGATGAAACCTGAATGCCCCCAAATTCTCATGTCTTCACGGATCACCTTTCCCTTTTCAATGCCGCTAACACATAACACAGTTTGGGTCATCTTCCCATTTTGATGGTAGTAAATCCCTGCCTTTCATGGGAAGATCCTTTGTCAGTTTCAATAGCCTAGGGATCCTTAAATGTCCAACAAATCCATCTTAAATGACTGCTTGTCGTCTTTTGCTTGAGATTCCTGTTCTGAGCACTCTGGTGACCAGTTTTTGCCCTCTTACAATCTTCTCTCTGGGCAATGATCCTCTGCACAGTGTTTGTTACATGCAAGGTCACACCCTCCACCCTCTCTGGTAACATACTCACACACGCAAACACACACACACCATTCTCCAAAGCAAAAGGCCAGGGAAGCTTAAACTGCCATGTAGCATTAAAAAAGAAATCTGAAAGAGCAGAATGGAATCGCAATGCCACATATTAAAAATATAAGTAAGGAAAGAAAAATAAAAACCCCTTCCACTGTTGTTATCGCTCCTTTGAGTGCAGCCATTCTCCTTCATGGGTTCCCTATTTCTTCTGGCTCCCCCTTACCCTTCCTCTTCCTCTACCCTCTACCAGGCTGTCGCCATGCTTACCTTTCTAAGGAGCCACTTTCAACCATTTTGTCACTCCTTGGAGTCCCAGCTCCAATCCGCAGACTCAAATAAATAAATGAAATCTTCCTGTGCCCAAACAAATATCACTTCTTTTATTCTGTCCCTGAACTACTGATTTGTAGCAATGATTCCTGCAATTGTTATCCATGCAGCCCACACGAGTTTTCTGGAGCCTGAAGTAGCAATCTCTAGAGTTGATGACGCTCTTACCTGGCATGGGTTCAAGACGTCTCCATGAAAAATGGCTAGGTTTATACAGCCAGCTGACTCATCGTGCTTAGCCAGGTGGCTCCTCCTGCTAGTTAAAGGGAAGCCTACCCCCCCTAAACAACATCCAATTTCCACCCAAGACACAGAAGTGGCTTCTGACCCAAACATTGTCTTTTTCAACTACAAAATTTAATGATACAAGTTCACCTTTTACCACAAAAAGAAGCTTCTAGAAACTTGAAAATAAGGGTTGTTGCTGCTATACACACTGCTGGAAACTATTGAGATGTTTTGTCAGGTAGCAGCCTCCTCAGTATATAGTCTGTTGTAGCATCATCTATCCATATGGAGTTGTATCGACTTTTGCATTGACCTCAGTCAGCAGACTCTTATATCTGCTTTTTCGTGCTTTATGCCATTGTAACTTATATCTTAGCGATATCTGTTAAAAGTAACAGCTGATTTTATGATAGAAATATGTAACGGTGGGTGAGACTGAAGGGAGGGATGTAAATTTCTAAATATTTTGCGGTCTAAGGACGTTTTTAAAATCTACTTGAAAATTGTCCTTAGATGAAATTGTGTTGTTTTATATTTACATACTAAATATTTAATGTTTACATGCAGATTTTCCAGCTTTGTTTTATTGTTGATCTGTGGTTTTGTACCATCGTGGCTGGAAAACATTCTTTGTATGACTTCAGTTTTCTTAAATATGTCATGTTTGTTATGTATTTTGAAAGATGATTTAACCAGGGGATTCTTCTGTGGGTACGTGAGGAAAACGTGTATTCCCTTTTTCTTGGGCAGAATGTTTTTTATATACCTTTTAGAACCATGTATTTTGAAGTAGGCTTCAAGTAAAAATGTTCTTGTTGGAAAAAAAGAACTTTAATTGAGGGTACTCATTTAAAATAGAGCATATGAGAGGGGACGTGGGGGGAGGTGCAGGGGATTAAGAGTACACTTACCATCATGAACACTGAGTAATGATGTATAGAATTGTTGAATCACTACATGGTACGCCTGAAACAAATATGACGTAGTAGGTTAACTGTCCTGGAATTACATAAAAAACTCAATGAAAACAAAAATAAATCTTAAAAAAAAGGAAGATTTTCCATAGAAACACCACCAAACAATCAGGATGTATTGGTGCATACTTACCTTCTGGGCCCAGAAGTGATCTAGGAGGTATAAGTGCGATGCTATTTAAAGGTGAGATAAGCCTCTGCTATCAAAATGCTTTGGTCGGAGCGCCTGGGTGGCTCGGTCGGTTAAGCGTCCGACTTCAGCTCAGGTCACGATCTCGAGGTCTGTGAGTTGGAGCCCCACGTCAGGCTCTGGGCTGATGGCTCAGAGCCTGGAGCCTGCTTCCGATTCTGTGTCCCTCTCTCTCCGCCCTTCCCCCGTTCATGCTCTGTCTCTCTCTGTCTCAAAAATAAATAAACGTAAAAAAAAAATTAAAAAAAATGCTTTGGTCATTCTTTCTGATGAGGTCGTATTCCTTAAACAACCTGAATGCACAGATCTGAACGTCCTAAATTTATTGTGTTTAAAAATAAGACTGATTCACATTTTTGAAAATGTAAAACTTGACTAATAGATAACCTGTAGCAACTTTTTTTGACAAACAAATGGTATTTTATTTGCTTTCTCCAGTGATAAAAGGCATATGATTATGTGCTTGATAGAAGATGTTTAAGTTTTTCTTGTACATAGAAATATTCTTTTTTTTAAAAAAAATATTTAAATTCAAGTTAACATAAATAGTTAACATACAGTGTAGTATTGCTTTCAGTAGTAGAACCCAGTGACTCGTCACTTACATATATATAACACCCAGTGCTCATCCCAACAAGTGTTCTCTTTAATGACCATCATGTATTTAGTCCATCCCGCCCACCCACCTCCTCTCCAGCAACTCTCAGTTTTTCTGTATTTCAGGGTCTTTTATGGTTTGCCCCCCATCTCCATTTTTATCTTATTTTTCCTTCCCTTCCCCTATGTTCATCTGTTTTGATTCTTACATTGCACATATGAGTGAAATCAGATGATATCTTTCTCTGCCTGACTCATTTTGCTTAGCATAACCCACTCTAGTTCTATCCGCATTGTTGCAAATGGCAAGATTTGTCTTTTTGTCTGCTGAGTAACATTGCAGTGTATATATACACCACATTTTCTTTATCCATTCATCATTCAATGGACATCTGGATTCTTTCCATAATTTGGCTATTGTTGATAGTGTTGCTATAGACATTGGGGTGCATGTGCCCCTTTGAAACAGTGTATCCCTTGGATAAAACCTAGTAGTGCAATTGCTGGGTTGTAGGGTAGGTCTATTTTTAGTTTTTAACCCATACTGTTTTCCAGGGTGGCTGCACCAATTTGCATTCCCACCAGCAGTGTGAAAGTGTTCCCCATTCTCTGCATCCTCACCAATGTCTGTTGTTTGTAAGTTGTTAATTTTGGCCATTCTAACGAGTGTGAAGTGATATCTCATTGTGGGTTTGATTTGTGTTTCCCTGATGATGAGTGATGTTCAGCATCTTCTCATGTGTCTGTAGCCATCTGGATGTCTTCTTTGGAAAAGTGTCTGTTTAGGTCTCTTGCCCATTTATTCACTGGATTTTTTGCTTTTGGGGGGTGTTGCATTTGATAAATTCTTTATAGATTTTGGATACTAACCCTTTACCTGATATGTCATTTGCAAATATCTTCTCCCATTCTGTCAATTGCCCTTTAGTTTTGTTGATTGTCTCCTTTGCTGTGCAGAAACTTTTTATCTTGATGAAGTCCCAATAGTTCATTTTTGCTTTTGTTTCCTTTGCCATCAGAGATGTGTCGAGTAAGAAGTTGCTGTGGCCTAGGTCAAAGAAGTTTTTGCCTGCTTTCTCCTCGAAGATTTTGATGGCTTCCTGTCTTACATTTAGGTCTTTCATCCATTTTGAGTTTATTTTTGTGTATGGTCTAAGAAAGTGGTCCAGTTTCATTCTTCTACATGTTGCTGTCCAGTTTTCCCAACACCATTTGCTGAAGAGACTGTCTTTTTTTCCACTGAATACTCTTTCCTGCTTTGAAGATTAGTTGGCCATACGTTTGTGGGTCCATTTCTGGTTTCTCTCTTCTGCTCCATTGATCTATGTGTCTGTTTTTTTTGCCAGTACCATGCTGTCTTGATGATTATAGCTTTATAATACAGCTTGAAGTCTGGTATTATGATGCCTGCAGGTTTGGTTTTCTTTTTCAATATTACTTTGGCTATTCACCCAACTTGGAAGCACCCAAACATATAAATCAGTTAATAACAAACATAAAGAAACTTACCAATAATAATACCATAATAGTAGGAGACGTTGATACCCCACTTAGAACAGCGGACAGATCATTTAAACAGAAAATCAACAAGAAAACAATGGCTTTGAATGACACACTGGACCTGATGGCCTTAACCTATATGTTCAGAACATTGCATCCTAAAGCATCAGGATACATATTCAGCACATGGAACATTCTCCAGAATAGATCACACACTAGGTCACAAATCAGCCCTCAACAGTTACAAAAAGGCTGAGATCACATCTTGGATATTTTCAGATCACAAAGCTATGAAACTTGAAATCAACCACAAGAAAAAATTTGGACATAGAAATATTATATTTATTTTATTTAAATAGTTTCATGCTGGAAATGTGTGCATTTTAACTTCATTATATATAGTAGAATATAAATTCATATTCATTTATTTTTTTGAAACAAATATATCTTTCTTGTTTGCACTAACATTGAGCCATTGCAAAAATACTTCCTCCCACCCTGGGTTTGCTACAGTTAGACAAAATTCTTCTTTGACATGTTCTGCCTGGAGGAATAACTGTTCTCTGTCTTCATGACAGAATCTATCAAAGGGCTGTGCTTCATGGCCTGTCCAGTGACAGTGTTTCAAGAAAAATTGCTGATTGAAAATAATGTGCCACCCTACGACTGGGCATTGCTTGGATAAATCTCTCTTTTTAATGGCTGAGGGTCACTTCATCTCAGAGTAACCATATACACATCTGCAGAACTGTAGTTTGGAATATGCCTTTTGCTCAAATGGCTCCTTTGAGACCTCTCAAGATGTTTTGAAAATATTATTTAAGAGATCATGAAAATGTGATAGTAAATATATTCATGATCATGTCCAAATGCTGAATAACTCATAGAGTATTCTGTGGTGTTTCACCAGGGCCCTTTAAAAGTTATTCAAAATCATGAACTTTAAAAAAATGTAACTTGGTCTCAATTATGTAGAAGAGGGCTCTTGGTTTAATAAAATATCAATGGGTGATTTGACTAGAATCGTTTTTATAGTAGTAGCCTCTGTTTGCCAAAAGATTTGTGCTTCTGAATAAATACCTGACTTTTATCTTAAGTTACATGTACTGTAATATTCATATACAAATTTAAATGAATTTGTATATTTCAAGTTTCATGTCAGAGTATTAGAAATTTAGACGTTATGTTACTTGAGTTTTCTGATTAAATATGAGTCATAAAACACTCTATTGGGGTTTTGAATTCATCTGAAAAACCTATAAAGAATTTCAGTTTTTTTTCCTAAACTAGTAGGCATAATACATAAACTGTATATTTGATTTTTTAAAATTTTATGGTTGAGGATCTTCTATGGACTTCATGGGTTTAAGCACTGCTAATTTTATGGGGATAATGAGTTAAAGCTAAATGTGAGTTGGATTCTGGAATTTTCTGGAAGTGTTTTGCTTAGTTTTTAATTAGTTTTTGATAGGTATATTCGTGTGTGTATGCATGTGTGTGTGTGTGTGTGTGTGTGTGTGTGTGTGTGAAAGAGAAATCTCATAAATAGAGTGAAATGATATGGTTCATTGAGGATTTTTAGTTATTTGAGGGTTTATTCTACAAAACTAAAAAGAATCCTTTATAACTTATAAAGCAAAAATATGTAAATATCATACTATGTCAAATGAAGAAATTCTTATATTGTTCTTTCACAAATGTGACATAAAAATCCTATTTCTTTTTTTTTTTTAATTTTTTTTTCAACATTTATTTATTTTTGGAACAGAGAGAGACAGAGCATGAACGGGGGAGGGGCAGAGAGAGAGGGAGACACAGAATCGGAAACAGGCTCCAGGCTCTGAGCCATCAGCCCAGAGCCCGACGCGGGGCTCGAACTCACTGACCGCGAGATCGTGACCTGGCTGAAGTCGGACGCTTAACCGACTGCGCCACCCAGGCGCCCCAAAAATCCTATTTCTTAAGATGTTGAGCCATGTGGAGTGTACACAGACATATGATTTCAGAGTGTAAATACAGTTGGTAATGTCTATGTGTTTATGCTAACAATACTTGAGAACAATAGTTTTCGAAAGTTTTTATGCTCACGTGCATAAGAAGTAAGAGCCTGAATTGGTGCAACAATTCACACAGTATCACATATGTTACACATAGGGATAGGGTTAAAGATTCTGAACTTACATATCTTAATATCTAATGTCTTTTTTCTTTAATTCCAGTGTAGTTAGCACACAGTGTTATATTCGTTTCAGGTGTCCAATATAGTGATTCAACATTCTACACACCACTCAGTGCTCGTCATGATAAGTATGCTCTTAATCCCCTTCACCTATTTTACTCATCCCCTCCCCCACTTCCCCTCTGGTAACCACGTTTGTTTTCTGTGTTCTTAATATCTACTTTCAGTAGAATCATAGAATGCTGGAGCTAAGGGAGTTTAAAGATCATCTAATTAAAATTTCTGAATAAATATAGATTGAAAGAGAAACCCAGAGGTGGAATGTCTTCTCTGAAGGTATTTGGGGAGCCCAGGTTATCTTCTTACAGTTGCACCTGACTGCTTCCTATCTAGAGCTAAGGCTTCCAATATTATGGCACTAAGTTGGTTTCTTATCCAAGAAGCTGCAGGTTGCAGTGCCCAAGGTCTAAGCCATGACTGCCCTTACTGGTTCATTTTCCTCATCCATGGTGAAGACAAGGGGAACAGTGCCTATATAGGCACGGTATTGCCCAAGAGCAAAACCAGAACTCTGGACCAGGGGCAATGCTTACCTGGGCACCAAAAAAAAAAATCATCATGAAAATTTGTACTAGTAGGTGAAAACTTTGTGAAAAAGTACCTCATATGGAATGTGTGTGTGTGCATGTGTGTGTGTGTGTGTGTGTGTGTGTGTGTTCCTTATCAGTAGCCCACTAAATATCACTTTTCTAAGGCCTGTTTTGATCTCACTTCTCTCTTCTTGCACTACGCATATTCCTTCTCTCTTCATCAGTGAAAGAGAAGAAGCCATTCTCTGATGTTTGGAGGTGATTCCAGTAGGTATATTTACTAGTCTGACATTGAAGGAACATTTATTTCTTTACATATTTTCCCAAACCCACTAGATGTAAACTCCATAAAACAGGAATATTTGTCATTTTTGTACCCTGAACAAAAGATGGCACTCAGAGGCACTCAGCAAATACTTGTTGGATGAAATAGTAGTTGATAGAAAATCAGAAGAAACTTAGCTGCTAGTAAAAGAAATCCTAGTTTTAATATTCTGAATCTTGAACAAAACCCAGACAGGATCATCCCTGGATTGACATTCCATTCTAGTACAAGAAAACTGAAAATTCAAGATGACTGGGGCTAATACTGAATCAAGTGACAGAAATGAAGCCGATTCACTCAGGCACCTACACACTTCCCTTATATTATTTGACTAATGATTTCACAAATTTCCTACTGAGAAAGGCATAGAAATTGTAGAATAAAATATAATCAACTTACCTATAATTTTATTTTAATAACTCAGTTATTTAATATACATTTCTATATCACGGTTTCAATAATTATCAACTAATTGCTTCATAAAGTCTCTATAAAATAATTTTTAAGGTACTTGAAGATACTACAGAGCCAACTACTATAAGCCAACTACAGAGCTGGGCCAGAAAGAGATGGCTAACCAAGATTTTGTTACTTGGGTTGGGAAGAACAGATAAAGAACAGATCATACTCCAAAGGGGCAGTTAGGATTGGCTTCTATTTGTATATCACCTTTGCTATACCTGCAGGAACCACATACATAAATACAAATAAAAACATGGTAAATAGGAAATAACTCAGTACATTAAATTCCTATGTCTGCTGTGACCAATTACCATAAAATTAGTGGATAAAACAACACAAAATATTCTCTTATGATTCCGGAAGGCAAACATTTAAAATGGATCTTACTGGGCTGAAATCAAGTATTTGTCAAAGCGGCATTCCTTCCGGAAGCTCTGGGGGGAGGGGGTGGGAATTCCTTTCCCTTCCTTTTCTAGTTTACAGGCCACCTGCATTCCTTGGCTTGTGGCCTTACGCTCCCTCTTCAAAGTCAGACGTTTAACATCTTCCAATTTCTCTCTACTTCTGTCATCACATTATGTTTTGAATCTACATCTACTTTCTTCCTATTATATGGCGTCTCGTGATTATATCTGGCCTATCTAGATAACCCAAGACAATCTCTGATCTCAAGATCCAATTTAGCCACACTGCAAAGTCCTTTTGGCCATGTAAGGTGACAGAATCGGGGATTCTGGGGATTAACATACCTTGGGGGGCATTTTTCAGCCTCCTGTATTCAAGGATGTTTTCTACCATTAGAGAAACTCTTGATGGCTACAAAAACCAGTAAAACTCTTGTCACCCCAATTTGTTGTTCTACTACATCAATTCCCACCCATGTGGGGGTTGATGGAGGAGGCACTGTTTAGGAGGTACAATTCATAAGGACTTAATACATCTAAGACATTTAATAAATACACAGTGAATTAATAATTGAGTGTTTTCAGTTGAATTTTTGATTTTTACTTCAAATCAAAAGTAAGAAAATCAAGGCAAGATTCTTTTTTTTTTTTGTTTTTTTAAGTGCCTGCACCTTAGTTCCACCCAGAGAAAGCACTAGCTGGGGGTGTGCAGTAGCATCAAGGAGAACAAAAGCTTTTTGTTTTTTAATTTAATTTTTTTATTTTTAAAAATTTACATCCAAATTAGTTAGCATCTAGGGAAACAATGATTTCAGGAGTAGGTTCCTTACTGTCCCTTCCCCATTTAGCCCATCCCCCCTCCCACAACCCCTCCAGCAAGATTCTTTATCTTTGTGACCTCAGTTAAGGTGACTAACAGATGGAAAAAGGCAGCAACCAATGCAACTGTATAGAATCTATGCCATTTTATCTTAATCTCTTAGACACCAGACATGGCTGAAAATCTTTCCTTCCAGAATTAAATGAAGATAGAACTCAGAATCTGTGGCTCTTTCTTAAGAGACTTAGGGATACAGGCATAATTTTGTGGGTTAAAATAACTTTTTTTTGTAAACTTATAAGTACTATTAATAACCTCTCTGCATCAATCCATGCTGCAAAGCCCAAGTAAAGATTTTAATAGGACAACGGAGCAGAGTGCTTGACAGGTATAGTTGATTGACAACATAGCTAATACTGAAATAATTGCTTGGTATGCAGAGATTTGCATATGCCTATAGCCTCTGCATTTAAAGACTTTGAGATGATGCATTTCTAAAACCTTCAACTGTATTTTTTCTGGAACTGGAAGACTTCTTAGAAGAAGTGTTGATATAACAGTGCCAGTGCCTGGTCTTTGGGTCTCGACCATATGTTGAATTAGAGAAATTAACAACAGAGCTAAAAATCACACTTTACAATGTCCCAAACTTTTTCTTAGTTTCAACACAATTTGGTGTAGGTTTGCATTTTACAATAGAAGACCGTTTTCACAACATAACAATTTTTATTGATTGCCTCTTGATTTTCTTTTTTCCACTAGGATTTTTCTTCAGTTACTTACGAATATTCATACGTGCTGGACGTCTGCTCATTTTTGAGTCAAAATGCATCATCATTTAGATTTGCTAAGGCTTGACGCATAACCACTTCTGTAGCAACTCGTCTCTAGACCACTCTAATTTTGCTTTATCTTTTGAATCAGTGCTTCCAGTATTTGGAATAACCATGCTATTATTTTTTCTAAGAATGAAATTTATGCTGGAGCAGAAGGAAATGGATCAGTACTTCAGGGCACAGTGAAAGTAGCACCCTGTGACCAACCAGCAAGATTAATTCCCACTTCTATCAATAAAGGGAAATGGCCAAAGTTCTCACCTTTTTGACCAGGCAGCACTTTATGGTGTCCCAAATGCCACACTTTGTCTGCTTTTGTTCTAACTTACCTAACCATTAATAGATGTATTTTAAAGGGAGAATAAAGGAAGAATTTAAAGGAAGCTCAGAGATTCAGTGCATAGACACTTTAACTCTATAGTTACATTTATTTATTTTTATTTTTTAATTTTTAACGTTTATTTTTGAGAAAGAGAGAGAGACAGAGTGTGAGTGGGTGAGGGGTAGAGAGAGAAGGAGACACAGAATCTGAAGCAGGCTCCATCCAGACTCAAAGCTGTCAGCAGAGAGCCCGATGTGGGGCTTGAAGTCACAAACTGTGAGATCATGACCTGAGCCCAAGTCAGATGCTTGACTGACTGAGCCACCCAGGTGCCCCTCTATAGTTACATTTATTAACCTATTCCTCTAAACCATTCAGGTCCTTTTTTAATTGGGTATTCTCTTCCCATATTTAGCATTTATATTCATATTTACCTGTTACAAAGTTGTCTGGAATAAATGAATTAAAGGAAAAAATTGAGACAAAAACATGCTATGGATACATTTTTAAGTATTTTCTGTGTATTATCTCATTAAATCTTCACAAGAACCCTATGAAGTAAGTACTGTTTTTATCTCCACTTCACAGATGGGAAAACTGACGCTCAGTATGAGATGCTCAAGGATACACAGCTGTCAAATATAAGACTCAGCATTTAAACATAGTTATGGCAGATTCTAAAGTCTATGTTTCTATTTAGTACACATTGTGCTCATGAAGTTTACCAAAATAGGGAGTATAATTAAGCATTATATCGAGATCAAGGCTTCTTGATGACCAAGATAAGATGAGCAAACCAGACAAAAACATGATTTCATAATTAAAAGAAAACATGACCATTCTTCAAGAAAGGAACAATTTATTTTGCTACTAAACTCTGTAAGATATTAATTACCTAAGACTTTATGGGGGACATGATATTGAACAAATTTAACTTATCTTAAAGAATTCTTCATATGGCTTTTTCTTTTCCATTTTCTTACCTTTCTTCTCCTGAAAACAAGCATAACATAAAATGTCATCCAGTACAATGATGTTTTGTTAATGAGTGCAGTTTGCTGGTCATTAAATTGGAATTAAAATTGACCTTGAAAAAACAAAGTGATTGGATGAATAGTAATTATCTCCTAAAATATAATTTCATGGGCAGAGCTGATAAAATTTAGTTTTGGGTTTTTCGAGGGATCCTTTTTGATTAGTAGATACTCTTTGAACCCTTTAACCTGCAGGAGGTTCTGTTAATGGGCTTTCGTGGAGCTGAGATAACTCACCTGTGTTCTCACTAGGATGACAGCTAATCCCACCTTTGCACACATGTATTCATAGGAAACTCTTAAGGGTTTCTCCAAAGAGCAGCTTTGCATTTGTTCTTGAACCTGGCAAACGCTAGTCTGTGACATGATAGTCTTGCTCTAGAGAACAAAGCAGGGCTGATTATGATTGGATCTGTTAAAGTTTATTTAGCGTCACTCACAAACTTTGACCTCAGCAAAACCCCATATTGCTTTTTTAGAATGATGGTGTTAATAAGAATTGTTTGGTTATAAAGATCAAATGTTACTTTGGCCATGGGAGGTTACATTTAGAAATGAGAATTGCAAAACAAAGTGTCCCTCATGGTACTGGTGAGAAATAAGGGTCCCTGGCTGGGCTCATTTGTTTTCATGCCATGCCAACCTTCTTTTTATGTTTTTCCATAAATATGACTCTCCTTCTCTCTCTGTCTTTTCTTCTCTTTGTATTTTTTCTTCTTCTTTTTCTTCTTTTTTTTTTTTTTGGCTTGAAAGTAATGGCTTTATCAATAAATATACAACCATATGATGATGTAGATACAAATCACAAACACTACTCCATTCTCATACACAAAACTGCACAGGAGTAGCTCAAGGTCATGGACATGAAAACAGACACAGTATCTACTAGTAAGCATACACTACATTGCGCTCTTTGTATTCCTTCATTTATGAACACTTTGATTCTTTTCTGTTTTGTTTCCAAATGTTCAGAGAAAAACCTGTTGGAATAATCTAAGCACCAGTGTCCCTATTGGGCTAAGTGTTTATCTAGGGCTACCGTTTTAGCCATTTCAATTATAGCCAGTCCGTGATTTACAATGGTTTGACTTACAGTGTGATTTGAAAACTATACCCATTCAGGAGAACTTGCACTGTGAATTTTTAATTTTGATCTATTCCTGGGCTAGCAATACGCTGTACAATCTTCCTCTGTGATGCTGGGCAATGGTGGTGGCCGCAGCTCCCAGTCAGGCACACCACTGCAAGGGTGAACAGTGGATACACTGAAAACCATTCTGTACCCATACAACCATTCTGTCTGTCACTTTCAGTGCAGCATTCAATACATTACATGAGATATTAAACATTTTATTATAAAATAGGCCTTGTGTTAGATTATTTTGCCCAGCTGTAGGTTCATGTAAGTGTTCTGAGCACGTTTAAGGTAGGCTAGGCTAAGCTATGATGTTTGGTAGGTTAGGTGTATTTCATGCATTTTCAATTGAATGATATTTTTAACTTTTAATGGGTTTATCAGGCCATTGCCCCATTGTAAATTAAGGAAGATCTGTGTGTATTTGTTAGTGTCCTAAGGTTCTTGTAACAAATTATTACAGAATTGGTGACTTAAAACAGCAATTTTTTTCTCTCACAGTTTTGGAAATCAGAGCTACAGTCTCTCCAAAGGCTAGAGGGCAATATTTCCTTGCTTTTTCCAGTTTCTGATGGCTCCAGGCTTTCCTTGGCTTATAGACACATAACTCCAGTCTTTGTCTTCACGTCGACTTCTCCTCTGTGTCTGTGTCTTCTTCTGTTTTGTCTCATATAAGGACCCTTGTCATAGGATTTAGAGCCCACCCAGAAAATCCTGGATGAAGTCTTCTTAGGATCCTTAATTTAATTATACCTGTAAATACCCTTTTTCCAAGTAAGGTCACATTCACAGATTCCAGTAGTTAGGACATATCTTTTGGGGGAGGGCCCACCTTTGATCCAACTATTACCTTGTATGTCCTTGGTCCAGGTGCTCTTCAGTGGCTCGTTTCCTGACTGGGTAGGATGGGGAAAATCCATGGTCAACGGTGCTAAAAGAAAATCCAGGAGTAATCCTTTGTGGAAATTGTGGTCAAGGACAAGCTGCTATAATTTTGGCGAGCACAATGTTTGGCTTGCTTAACACATTGACCATGGCTAATGGTGCCTTGAAATGGGCCTGCCAAACTTAGTTGCAAGTTTTGTAAACAAATTGGTTCTTCGAGTGCCATAGGATTATTTAGTATTGACCATTTGGATTTGGAAACAATTCCGCCAAGAAAATAGTTTTATCAAAATTAACAATGTCATATTCAATTACACAAATTAATATTCTATTCTGATAGACAAACTAGAAAATCAAAGAGGTTTATGAGAAATTTTCTTAAAAAAATTTTTTTTAATATTTATTTATCTTTGAGAAAGAGGGAAAGATGGTGTGAGCAGGGGGAGAGGCAGAAAGAGAGACATAGAATCCGAAGCAGGCTCCAGGCTCCAAGCTGTCAGCACAGAGCCTGATGTGGGACTCAAACCCACAAACCATGTGATCATGACCTGAGCCGAAGTTGGATGCTTAACCGACTGAGCCACCCAGGTGCCCTGGTAGAGGGTACAACTCTTAATCTTGGGGTTGTCATTTTGAGTCCCATGTTTGGTGTAGAGATTACTTAAAAGTAAAATCTTTAAAAGAAAAAAAAAACCCTGTAGTCTGTCATTCTTGCCTTCTTTCTCTGAGTTTGTTGGGGAAATAAAGTCCACTGGAAAAGGTATCACTACCCTAGGGTGTTGAACTCATACAACTGGTCCCAGAGCTGATTTCTACCTACAGACTTGAAAGGAGAATGCTGAAAATACCTGAAGTTTCAGTGATCTCCACACTCACTACAATGCTGCAGAGTATAGCTCTTTTTGGATTCGGCAGGAAATCTTTCACTAACATTGGCAAAATCTTTTGCTTACCTGTTGTTTTAATAAAATGTTGGAGCAGACCTCAGGAAATGAAAAGGGTTTCATTTATTTAAATGTTGAACCAAAGAATCTGATTGCATGTACTTTTGGGAACTTTTTTTTTTTTTAAAGGAAGTTGGAGGGAAAACAATGTTAAGTCTTTGGATCTTTTCTGGAGAATTTTTTCTTTATTTTGGTTTTCTGAATCTGTGAACTCATCAGTTCAGTAATAAGTACAAAGAGAAGCATGACAGCTAAACTGAAGGCCAAAATATGAGGATGGAATGAGAGTCCAAGGACAGATAATCTCATTCAAATCAGAATTCTATTTTTCCTCCATTCAGAATTTTTCATTAAACTTTAATTTAGACAACAATGATATGAGAGGTCAAATTTCAGATTGTCAGAGGCAAGATGGGTCTGGCTACAATAAAGGTTGTGACCTTGACCATCAGGGCTACCGGGGAAGGAAATTGTTGGGCCTGCACAAATCTAACTCGGGAATGAGCCTTTCACAGGGTAGCACATTGTCTAATGTTTAGTGATTAAACATTGATTCCTGCAGACATTTTTACATGCAGAAAGTCAGTTGCATGGATGGGTCACAACATTTGGCAGTTCTAGAAAAGGCATGTGGAATTCATTGCTTCAGTTCGATGTCCTCAGTGTGTCCACTATGGGAGGAGTGCTGGTGGTTACACACAGGAAAGATCATGTTTCATCTCCCGTGGGGAAGTGACTGAAAGAGTCATTCCTGATCCAGCCAAGCAGGCTACAGTCCAGGGAAAAATGCTAATCTTAGCAGAGAGCCAACCACACAGGGACAACCCTGGAATTCTAAGCAGAAAACAAGCAGAAATTGAGTTGCATGGATGAGATCAACATGTGAGGATTAGAATTTACTGAACTTGGAAGTTCCCTTGGCACTCAGAGACAAAGATAATCAAATCTATGGCAGGAAAATTAATTTAAGAGTCACTCACAATCTTGGTTGTGATTGTCTTACTGGGATAGTCTGACTTAGAGAATCATTGCTGAGAGGTGAGTTGCAAGATAACCAAACTATTACATGCTGTCCTTCTTAAGTAGTCAGGAGTTGATTGAGCTGAAAGGGATATTAACTAAAAATACTGAGTTTAAGAGAACAGACTCAAGACTTGGAAATAAACCCAAAGATCTTAATGCTTATTCTAAAGATCAGAAGGGACATGAGAAGGAGGTAAAGATCCAAGTGGAGGAGATTGGAAGCCTTGGCTGCCTTCTCCTAGAGAGGGTTTTATTTACTATTGCGCTGGTTTGCACAGTTCTTACCTGCTTGCATGTTCATTCATTTACTTGATGTAATCAGATGGCATTTAATTATTCATTCAAGCAATATTTATTACTATATTTGTATTGCAGTTACAATATTGCTGAATTATGTGGAAAATGAAAATTATCAGAAAGCATAGCTGTTGCCCTTTATTTGCTTTTTACTTGGTTCAGTAATAGAGTAAACATTGTTTGATCACATCTGTGTGTCTAGATTCCTATTAGAATTTAGAACGTGCATTAAAATGACTAAACAGTTCCCAGTCTTAAAGAAGTTTGAGGTTAGCATGGAAGGAAAAAGAAACCAAATGGAAATATAATACAAGCCATTATCAGTCACAAAAGTTAATTTTAGAAGTTTGTCATTAAGTTGGCCATGTAAATTATTTTATAGATACTTTGTGGACTTTTTGGCAAAGCAACTTTTTAGTCACATAGAAAATGTTGAGTAACCAGGATGCAATTTTCAAGTCTGTAAAAAGGGCTTAATTAACTTAGAAAGTAACATGAAAATGATGACTCTTAGATTTCCTGGTGGCAAGGGAGAAGTAGTAACAATTCCATCTATAAGGACAGAATTAAGCAAATGAGAAATTCCAGAGTAAAAGTATAAGCAAGTATTAACAAAAATGGTGTTCTATATTGACACACTATTTACACATTTTCTCCCTAGATTTTCTTTTCTTTAAATTTTAAACATCAAGGAATATTTCCTATACAGCTGTGCATGAACTTGACATAAACGTATAATCTACCAAAGACAATGATAACAATTTAACTTGTTTTACGTATCAATATTTACCTTATCTCTAGAAGTCATATGTCTGGATTATCCCTGAAAGAGCTGAGAAGAAATTATAAATGCATCCTGCATGAGTGAAATAAGAAAGTCTCTGTATTGTTTGAAATGCTCTGATTTGTTTTATGTCCACGATTTCTGTTACTTCTCTGCCCATCACTCTCAGACATGCCCATTGGAAATGAGTACTCTTGGCTCCTTACTGTCTTTGAGAGCCACAGAGAAGCTATTCTTATCCAAAGTTTGTCTTTGCTGAGATGTTTTTTTGGGTACACACGCACACACACACACACACATACACACACTACTTTGGTCAGTAAAATTTGTAACTCTTGGCAAAATTCAAAATTCAGACCTTGGTTTGGCTTTTGTATGAACATTTATGTTCATCTTGTTTCCATCACAGGTGAGGTAATTTGCTGTACATGAGGGCCATTTATACATATTCAGCTTTTCTCATGTTTATATGTAATCAGATACACATTTAGCTATTTTCATGTTTTCACATGTTTTGTGTACTACTGTATTCAAATATGCTATTATCATACTCTTCCCATGTTTTGTAAGGTAGGTTGGTATTATTCCCATTTTAATAAAATACATATAGAAATAAGTTCTGCCGTTTCACAATAACAGAGCTAGTGCAGAAGCAGATATGAAAAACCAAACTTCTGCCATGGCCTTCCTCCTCTTCCTCCTCCCCCCTCTTCTAGTATCTTCCTCTTCTTTTTTCTGACTTTAATCTTCATTTTGTAGCTAATTAGGGAACTGCAGTTGCCTTGCTCTGCAGCAAAACATTTATTTGAGTTGAGATGGCTTTGCTGGAAAATATTTTTTTCCCCCTGCTTTGATGCATATTCCTAGTATCTGGTGTGAAAATGAATTAAGAACCCTAGGTGATGATGTTCATCTCAATGAATGTTTACTGCTTTCAACTTTACAAGAAGTAAAGATTATTCTTTAATTAGTAGGCAATTATAAACCTGACTTGAAAGCATTTCTTTAAAATAAATTCATTCTAAAACTGATTACTTCTTTAAATAAATGAGAAGAGATAGGGCAAAAAAAAAGGTTCAACAACTGGTATATTGGTGCATTAGATACTGCAGATTTTCTTAGAGTCACTTTAAAAATAAAATAAATCATTCCTTGGTCATAAGATAGTTCAATTTTTAATTGTTTTGAGGAACCCCCATACTGTTTTCCAGAGTGGTTGCACCAATTTGCATTCCCACTCACAGTGCAAAAGTGTTCCTTTCCTCTGCAACCTTGCCAACATCTGTTGTTTCCCAAGTCATTCATTTTAGCCATTCTGACAGGTGTGAGGTGGTATCTCATTGTAGTTTTGATTTGCATTTCCCTGATGATGAGTGATGTTGGGTGAGAATCTTTTCATGTGTCTGTTAGCCATTAGGATATCTTTGGAAAAGTGTTCATGTCTTTCCCCATTTATTTACTGGGTCCTTCCTTCCTTCCTTCCTTCCTTTCTTTTTTGTGGCAATGTTGAGTTTGATAAGTTCTTTGTAGATTTGGATACTAACCCTTTATCCGATATGCTATTTGCAAATATCTTCTTCCATTCTGTCTGCCTTTTAGTTTGCTTTGCTGTGCAGAAGCTTTTTATCTTGCTGACGTCCCAATATTTCATTTTTGCTTTTGTTTCCCTTGTCTCCAGTGACATGTGTAGTAACAAGTTGCTGCAGTTGAGGTCAAAGAGGTTTTTGTCTGTTTTCTCCTCTAGGATTTTGATGGCTTCCTGTCTCACAGTTAAGCCTTTCATACATTTGAATTTATTTTTGTATATAGTGTAAGAAAGTGGTCCAGGTTCATTCTTCTACATGTCGCTCTCCAGTTTTCCCACCATCATTTGCTGAAGAGATGGTCGTTCTTCCATTGGATACTCTTTCCTGCTTTGTAGAAGATTAGTTGGCCATGCATTTGTGGGTCTATTTCTGGGTTCTCTTTTCTGTTCTGTTGATCTATATGTCTGTTTTTGTGCCAATACAATACTCTCTTGATGATTACAGCTCTGTATAGAGCTTGAAGTCCAGAATTGTGATGCCTCCAGCTTTGGTTTTCTTTTTCAAGATTGCTTTGACTATTTGGGCTCTTTTCTGGTTCCATACAAATTTTAGAATTATTTGTTCTAGCACTGTGAAAAATGCTGTTGGGGTTTTGATGGGGATTGCATTGAATGTGTAGATTGTTTTGGGTAGTATAGACATTTTAACAATATTTGTTCTTCCAATCCATAAATATTTATCCAAAGGATACAAAAATGCTGACTCAAAGGGTTACATGCACCCCAATGCTTATAGTGGAGCTATCAACAGTAGCCAAATTATGGAAAGAGCCCAAATGTCCATCAACTGATGAATGGATAAAGAAGATGCAGTGTGTGGTGTGTGTATGTATGAATGTATATACACACACAATGGAATATTCTTTTTAAGTTTATTATTTATTTTTGAGAGAGAGAGAGAGAGAGAGACAGAGAGACAGAGAGACAGGGACAGAGTTTGAGCAGGAAAGGGGCAGAGAGAGGGAGGCACAGAACTCAAAGCGGACTCCAGGCTATCAGCACAGAGCCTGACGTGGGGCTCGAACTCACAAACTGTGAGATCATGACCTGAGCTGAAGTCAGACACTCAACCTACTGAGCCAACCGGGTGCCCCTACATACACACAATGGGATATTGCTCAGTGATCAAAAAGAACGAAATCTTGCCATTTGCAACAACATGGATGGAACTAGATTGTATTATGCTAAGGGAAATAAGTCAGGCAGAGAAAAAAAATACCATATGATTTCACTTATACATAGAATTCAAGAAACAGATGAACATAGGGAAAGGGAGAGAAAAATAAGATAAAAACAGAGAAGGAAGCAAAACATAAAAGACTCTTAAATACGGAGAACAAACTGAGGGTTGCTGGAGGGGAAGTGGATGGATGAGCTAAATGAGTTGATGGACATTAATAAAGGCACTTGTTGGGATGAGCATTGGGTGTATATAAATGATGAATACTGGGTTCTACTCCTGAAACAATACTACATTGTATGTTAACTAACTTGAATTAAATGATGTACTCTAAAAAAATTAATTAATTTACATAAAAATAAATCATTATCCCACAGACTTATGATTCCTACTTTAAATTATAATTTTCTTTGTCCTTTCTTGATTTTTAAAAATGTAAGAAAATGATATACAAGGAAAGTTTATTAGGTGAAAAAAAAAATCAGTGTTTGTAAATCTCCAAAGAAAATATTCTAAAAGTCACTCAGAGCCTGTGTTTCTACATGTGGTATTAAAGTATTTAATTTTATCTTCATTTATATAAAGAGCCAGAAACATTACTGAATTGTACTCCATTTTTTCTTACTGGTATATAAAACCTCTTTACCTCTGTCTAATCCACATGAGGTTGCTCTCTGATTCGTTTTCTTCTACTGCACCTGTCTGGGTTAGATATTAAGTTTACAACACTCTAGAGGATGAGTTGCAGGGTATTCTACTTATCCTACAGGTATAAAATTCCATGAGTTGGTTAAGGCTATTTGTAATTCAGCTTGCATATTTTGACATAGAAGTGATTGGTTTAGTGATTCTATATTTTTAAATCGTCATAGAGTTCAAGTCTCCTCTGCCATTGTGCAATTTTGTTCGTATCTACCTTTTTTTGAAGACAAACTAATGCCTCCATTTTCAAATTTCTTTTTTAAATTCCACATTTATTGAACTTCCATTGTCAAACTGGCTTCTGCTTTTTGCCTCAATCATTGCTTCCCTTCCACCCCACTTACATGTAGGGTCAATGACCCTACCTTCCTTATGTCAAAGATCTTTTTTTCCTGAGTGGAAACATGGAATTCTAAGCTCTTTTTAAAAATTTTAAGTATCATTCACATGCAGTGTTACATTATTTCAGTCATATACCATATTGACTCAACAACTCTACACATTTTGCCATGCTCACCACAAGTGTAGCTACCTTTGTCACCAAAAAATGCTTTACAATGCCATTGATTGCTTTTTCTGTGATGTACCTTTTATTCTCATGACTTATGCATTCCATAACTGGAGGGTTGTACTTCTCACCCCCCTTCGCCCATGTTTTTCCATCACCCCCACCTCCCTTCCCTCGGGCAACCATCAGTTTGTTCTCTGTTTTCATAGACCTGATTTTGCTTGTTAATTGTTTGTTTATTCATTTGTTCTATTTTGTTTTTTAGAGTCCACATATCAGTAAAATCATATGGTATTTGTCTTTCTCTGTCTGACTTGTTTCACTTAGCATAATATCCTCTAAGTTCATCCATGTTGTCACAAATGGTGAGGACTCATTTTTGATGGCTGTGTAATATTTCATTTTGTATGTTTCACACACACACACACACACACACACACACACCCATACCACCCCACATCTTTTCCATTCATCTGTTGGTGGACACGGGCTTGGTTCCATATCTTGGCTATTGTAAACAATGCTGCAATAAACACAGGGGTGCACATATCGTTTTGAATTAGTGATTCTGTTTTCTTTGGGAAAGTACTCAGTAATGGAATCATTGGATCATGTGGCATTTCTGTTTTTAATATTTTTGAGAAACCTCCATACTGTTTTCCACAATGGTTGTACCAATTTGCATTCCCACCAACAATGAACAAGGATTTCTTTCTCTCCACATCCTCACCAACACTTGTTATTCTTTCTTTTTTAAAAAATTTAGTCATTTAGGCAAAAAAGAGGAATAAAAGCCACCCATATTGGAAAAAAAGAAGTTAAACTGTCTATTTGCAGGTGATATGATACTATGTATAGAAAAGCTTAAAGACTTTTCCAAAAAACTATTAGAAGTAATAAATGAATTCAATCAAGTTGTAGGATACGAAATTATTACTCTGAAATTGATTTCTATTCATTAATGACAAAGTAGCAGAAAGAGCAATTAAGACAACAATTTCATTTACAATTGTACCAAAAAGAATAAAATACTTGGGAATAAACTTAACTAAGGAGGGGAAAGAACTGTACTCTGAAAACTATAAAACAATGATGAAAGAAACTGAAGACAACACAAAAAATGGGAAGATATTCTAGGCTCATGGATTGGAAAAATCAGTATTGTTAAAATGTCCATACTACCCAAAGCCATCTACAGATTCAGCGCAATCCTTATCAAAACACCAACAGCAGTTTTCACAGAACTAGAACAAATAATACTACAATTTGTATGGAACCACAAAAGACCCTGAATAGCCAAAGCAATCTTGAGAAAGAAAAGCAAAGTTGGAGGGAACACAATTTTAGATTTCAAGATATATTACAAAGCTGTAATAATCAAAACAGTATGCTACTGGCAGAAAAATAGGCACATAGATCGATGGAACTGAATAGAGACTCCAGAAATAAACCCACAATCATACGGTCGATTAATCTATGACAAAAGAGGAAAAGACTATACAATGGAGAAAAGATAGTCTCTTCAATAGGTGGTGCTGGGAAAACTAGACAGCGCCCTGCAAAATGATGAAACTTCCTTACATTATACACAAACTTCCTTACACTATACACAAAAGTCAACTCAAAATGTATTAACAACCTAAATGTGAGACCTGAAACCATAAAGCTCCTAGAAGACAACATAAGGCAGTAATTTCTTTGACGTTAGCCACAGCAGCATTTTTCTTGCAAGGCAAGTGAAGCAAAAGCAAAAATAAACTATTGGAACCACATAAAAATAAAAAAAGCTTCAGTACAGTGTAAGAAGCCATCAACAAAACAAAAAGGCAATCTATTGAATGGGAGAAGATATTTGAAATGATAAAGCTGATAAGGGATTAATATCAAAAATATATAAAGAATTTATATATTTATATATAAATATAAAATATAAATATAAATAAAAAATAAAAAATATAAATAAAATATAAAAATTATATATTATAATTTATAATTTATAATCAGGGCACCTGGGTGCCTCAGTCGGTTGGGCGTCTGACTTCGGCTCAGGTCTTGATCTCACAGTCCGTGAGTTTGGCCCCACGTTGGGCTCTGTGCTGACAGCTCAGAGCCTGGAGCCTGCTTTGGATTCTGTGTCTCCCTCTCTCTCTGCCCCTCCCCTGCTCATGCTCTTTCTCTCTCTGTCTCAAAAATAAATAAAAACATAAAAAGTTTTTAAGAATTTATATGAATCAACATCGGAAAAACGCAAACAATCTGATTTAAAGCTGGGCAAAGGACCTGACTAAACATTTTCCCAAAGGTATACAGATGGCTAACAGACACATGAAAAGAACCTCAACATCACTGATCATCAGGAAAATGCAAATCAAAACCGCAGTGAGATATCACCTTACACCTGTCAGAATTTTAAGCTCTTTTGTACTCAGTTCTTATGTGCAGTATTCCCTTACATTTTGGCTTAATCCTAATATTTTCTTTCTTTTTTATCAGAGAGATTTTTTTTTCAGTGTCTAACTCCACTGCCCATCTCCTTATCCTTTCTTCTGGAAATTTTGCCCTGCAGCCTTTATTACTATTTTACTGGCATTCTGATTTTGATACATTCATCTTCTTTATTTTAGTTTCCTTTAATTTGTCTTTTTCCAAAAAAAAAAATAGATGATTCTGGGTCTATTGTCATGACAAAATTCTTTTGCCTGATGTGGTGGCATGGCACCTCATAGCCTTGTGTCTATTTTCACTAGGTATTAAAAGTTATTGTAATTGGCTCTAGCTCAGAGCAAATCTAAGACTCTAAAAACTAAAATGTAGCCTAGACAGAGTTCAAAAGAACGACAGTTGTAGCACAGCAGACACATTCTTGGAAAATGTGGGTGCCCAGCCCCCTTTTGTACCTCACAGTCTTCCTCCTTTCCCCCACTGGTTTCATTCTAGATGGATCCTGGACAGAAAAAAAAAAAGGCTTTCCCATCAAATTGTCTTTTGACAATTGTCTTTTGACAACACAGGTTGCTCGTGAATTTGATTTTCGGCTATTCCTTGAGTTTAAAAAAATAAACAAGCAAGCAAGCTAACAATAGTGGAAGCCACAAAAACCATCACATGTAAGCTCCCTGGATCCCAACTCCTGGTTACCTCTTTAGTAGCATATTCTCAAACATTCTTGCTGACTGTACAAGGTGTTCATACCATTGTCTTTAGTGTTATTTGAAATGGGCTTCGAAACAACTTCTAATTTCTCTTTCCTTTTCACTTGCTCCTATTTAAGTAGAAGAAAAAGACAGACAGAGACAGAGAGAATGAGAGAATAAGAGAGAAAATAAAGAAGGAGAGAGAAGAAGGGGACCAGAAAGCCTTTGCGATGTATCTTGATGGGGTTCTTTCAAGAACTCATCCAGACACATGATTTATAAGCAATGGCTCTTCATCAGTGCATCTGGATTTCCTGTGGACCTAAGTCTCAGCTGCAGGATCTGCCCACGGGTGGCTCGTGCTGTCTGCCTTGTGCTGACTTATTGCCTTTATGCACACACTTCTCTCTCTTCTCTTTCCTTTTCAGTCCCGATAGTAGTGAGAACACTTTGAGCAAACCAGAAGTCATTTACTCTTTTTTTAAAAAAAAATGTTTGTTTACTTTTGAGAGAGAGAGAGAGAGAGAGAGCACAAGAGGGGGGGGGGCAGAGAAAGAGAGGGAGACTGAGAATCTGAAGGAGGCTTCTGGCTCTTACCTGGGGCTTGAACCCACAAACCATGAGATCATCACCTGGGCCAAAGTCAGATGCTTAAACAACTGAGCCACCCAGGTACCTCAGAGGTCATTTATTCTTTTTTTTTTTTTTAATTTTTAATGTTTTTATTTATTTTTGAGACAGAGAGAGGCAGAGCATGAGAAGGAGAGGGGCAGAGAGAGAGGGAGACACAGAATCCGAAGCAGGCTCTGGGCTCTGAGCTGTCAGCACAGAGCCCGACGCGGGGCTTGAATTCACCAACCGTGAGATCATGACCTGAGCTGAAGTCGGACGCCTAACCGACTGAGTCACCCAGGCGCCCCAAGAGGTCATTTATTCTTAAGGAAATGCTGAAGACTCGTGCTATAGGCCTGGACCAACATACCTGCATTAGTTTTCATGATGGGGTAGACAGGGAAGGCCAGCAGATTTTAAGACGTCTCAAATTAATTCAACCTAAGTCAGTGATTCCATTTAAGATACATTAAGAGCTGAGTTGCATGAAAACAGAGGGTTATGAAGCTACCTCCATTAAATAGAAAGTGTAAAGTTTTTTATTGCTCTCTAGGCACTGATTATTAATGTCACAATGACACTAAAGAGTATTAAATGCAAATTTGCAAAGCTCTAAAGAGCTTTATTGGATAAGCAACATTTTATTGAGTCCATTCAGTTGCTATTTTAATGAAAATCTGGATAAATAAATCTCCATAGAAGCCACTACAGATGTTGTATCATGCCTTCTGGGCAATAAGCAACCGGACTTGGCAGGGTGGTAGGGGAGGAAAACTTGAAGGGGGAAAGGGTAAGAGTAGAACAGGTGAGATTTTATGTCTTGAATCTGTATTTCAGAGTGACTTATCCTCCAGATCACTGAATGCAGTTGGCTAATAAACTATTCCCTAGTTTCTGATATCACACTGGATTTTCCACTATTTAAAAGTAGAAGTTGAGTGGCATTGCCAAGTTTTGCAGGTAAAGAAAATAGAAAGTCAAGTGAGAAAGAAGGAAAAGAACCAAAAGTAAAAGGAAGGATGGAAGGAAGGAAAGTCAGAAGCAGATTTCTTTTGTTGTTGGGTACATAAGAAGCTGGTAAGTGAGGCAAGAGCCCTAGGTTTTAGTCGTGGGCTCAGCTATTTACTAAGAGCAGGCTCTTAGACTGTTCACTTAACATTTAGGATCTCAGTTTTTTTGTCTTTAACACAAAAGTGAGATTCATTGTGCAGTTCTATCACACACATCGTAGAGAGATCAGCACCATTGGCTATAGTCTGCTAAATACCAGAAGCTGTCCTAGGTATTGGGACAACGAAAAACTTTACCACACACTTAATGACCACCACTGGGTGGCATTTGTGGAACCACTGGACCCAAGTTTACTTCCAAAGTTTTCTTTCATTTTAAAAATACCACATTGTAGCAGGTTATTTGTGGAGGACAATGTAATGTATTGCCTAAGGTGGGATACTTTTGAGCATGAAAGTCAGAGTTATTAATAATTATTAGGGGGCAGGGGAAGAACAGAAATTATAACTTACATGGTCATGTTGGTCATTGGTTTTGAGGACTCCTTTTTGAAGCAGTTTTATTGTGAAAGTAAATATACCCCTAACTGGTACAAAAGAAAAGTGTGAAAATGAAAGGTGTATTATGAAATGAAGAGTCAGGTAAGCATTACTCAGATCGAAAATTAGAATATTAGCGTCATCCACACCTGCTCTCCTTGTGACCTTTCTCAAGCATCCTCCCCAGGAACAGCCACCATCTTGACTTTCACATTATTACTTCTTTCAATTAATTTTCTACTATTCTAAAAGCGATGTATATTCCTTGTAAAACTATGTACGTTTAAATTGTATAAAGTAAAAAAAAAAGATCTCCCTCAATTCCAAATTTTATCCCTCTGTGGATGCTATAGGTAAAGATATTTTAGATTCTGGGCCACATGGGTGGACACATTCTACACGTACATTTTTCTTTTTAAAATTGAGATCTTACAGTACACGTCCTTCTGCAATCCGCTAAATTTATTACAAGTACATTTTCTGCTTCCACATATGTAAGCAATGATGGTTTTGGTTGTTCTTAATAGTTGCAAAGACACTACTTTGTTCTCTCATTCTGGCGATGGCCACATGCAAATGTTAGATGAGAAGGCATCGAATGGAGGCAAGTTGAGATTGAAGTGAGTTTTATATTCTGAGGCTTCCTGCTTTTCATAGTGATCTAAACCTTTAAATTCCATCAAAGACGCGTTGGTACTGGTGGTTCCCGATTTTTCCTGACTTTGAGAGAATTTGTTATACCCGGCTTAGGTTTTACATAAGTAGCAATAAAATTAGATGCCGTTCAAGACTTACTCATTACACACTCAGGCTTGTTTAGGAAGAGCTTTCATGAAACTAAACTTTCCTCTGCATGTTGGTTTTTCTAATCTGGGCCAGTTCATCTGAAAAGTTTGCTGACATGGTCAGTGTATTTTATGGGTGTATTTAGACTGACCTAGTTTCATGCTGGGTCATTAACCACCTTCCCTCCCCGCCAGAAAAATCTGTTGTAAGAGGGTTGGTAAATCCGCAGGAACTTTATTATTATGTTCAATGGTATTTGTCATGGTAGTGATATAAGCCCCAAAGATGGAACATGAGTTTTGTTGCTGTCGAAGTGAATTCAGGGTAATCAGATTATAGCTGATGTAATTTAGATGTCTGGAGGTGGGGGGATTTCTGATAGCAAAATCTAATATACATGGCTCCCAAAATGTAAAGCCTCTCTGTAGAGGATGACCTTTGTCAAGGAAAACTTTTCAATGCCGACAACAACTTAAATGAGTTATAAACAGATTTTTCTGGAAGTTTTTGGTTTGACGATGACTTTGAATTTTGGAGTTAGGCAATGCAAGCAGTTTTCCCTCTATACTTGACCATTTCTCTCAGTCCGTATTCACCTTCCAGTGACTTAACAAGAGCCTCTCTCTTCTATTTGTTTCTTGGGTCACTTATGACAGGCACATGCCCTGCGTAGTTTCCCATATGCACAGAAAAGAGGACTGAAGTCTAGATGAGCAACTTCTGCAACAGTACACAGTGAGTCGTGAGAGCAGAGATGAATCTTAGCTATGACTCAGGAGTTGATGCCTGTTACCGTGAGGCTACGATCCCCGTTTGGTGTCCCAGCTACATCCAAACAGGTCTTTCTGCAGAGCCAACTGGTGAGCTGCCTTGTGGCTTGGTATCTCGGTGTTCTCCAGCACCAAGCATGTGTGTAAAAATTTGTTGAATCCAATTCGCCACAGTGCCAGCTTCCTCAGTTCCATCAAGGAGAGAGTGAAGGCTTAAAATTCAGCTGCTTAGCTTTCCAATAAGAGGCCATAACTTATTGAGTTATTTCAGAGGTCTTGAAGTAATAGTCCTTCTGGGTCACTGAGGTGTAATTCCTTTCCTCATCTGATTCCTTCCCTCATTTACACATCGGAGCAGAGAGGTAGACTCTCTGTGTTTCTGATGCTTTTCCAGTGGGAATGTTTACTTAGGAGGAAGGTGAATGGTGTTAAATTGTATTCATATTGGAAAGCCAGCAAACATCATGCAGTCCATTGGTGAATTTTTGTGCAGAAGTTGTCAGATTTGTCTAAAACTTGACATCTTTATTTTTGTAAAAAATTTTAAATGTTTATTTTTGAGAAAGAGAGATAGAATGGGAGTGGGGAAGGCAGAGAGGGAGACACAGAATCTGAAGCAGGCTCCAGACTGAGCTGTCAACACAGAGCTCTACACGGGCTCAAGCTCACGAATCACAAGATCGTGACCTGAATTGAAGTTGGATGCTTAAGTGACTGAGTCACCTAGGCACCCCTAAAACTTGACATTTTTAAAAGTGGTTTTGAGTAAATATTTGCTTTCCCCCTTTGTGAGCATTCAAAGCATCCTGCAGTGATAGACATAAATAGATACAAAACCCAAAGCTTCTATAAGTGAAATATTACCTGACTGAATATACCGTGTGTAGGTTTAAAGCAGATTCTGACCTCATACTTCGTACTTTGAAAGTATGGGGTCAGTTTGTAAGTTTTCCACAGAGGAAATGGCACTCTATTGTATCCTACATTCTCCTCTGTCATTCACTGCATTCCTGGGGAATTAAATACTCTTTTCCTCAGAGTTGTCAAGGAACATCCTTTTATGTTACTTCACTGGAACCATCTGTTTTCAAGACACTTTCTTCAGCACTAAACATGCAGAAAAATAGTGTAAGAAATACGAAATATCATTTTAGATGGCTTCCCCCCATTTCCAAAATGCATTTCCCTGTGCCTCTTTTCCCATTATCCACAGCAGCCACGTCAAATATTCCCCCTTCTCACATGTAAGATCCTGCCACTTCCTGTCTTGTTCTCTTGGATTCCAGCCTCCCTCACTTCACTGAGAAAGTACCAGTCATTGGAAGAGAACCTCTCAGCCTCCTGGCAACAAACTTGGGACCCCACTTTCAGCTGTATGTAATCCAGCCGTCCCCTCGGGCTGTGCAAAGTGAATCCCTTCCCCTGGGCTCTGGATTCCTCCATCCATCATTTGCCACATTTGAGGTAAAAAAAAAATTACCCTTCACCTGCTCAGGGACACCTTCCTTCATTTAAGCATTTATAGGTGTTGAAGCCTTTTTCTTCGAAGGAATGAAACAAAATAAGTAATATATAAAATTTATATATATAAATATAAATTTTGAATTTATAAATTTGAATTATATAAAAATATAAATGTAAATGTAATTTGAATTAATATATAAAATTTGAATTAATAAATACAAAATTTAATATAAAATATAAAATTTTTTATATAAATATAAAATTTGAATTAATAAATACATTTCTGGACCTGGCAGATCTTTTCTGTGTACATCATCATTCTTCAACACTCAGGAATCAGTCCTGTACACCCATAGAAGCTCCTCTCGTGCAGTTCTCAAGAATTCTCCATGTCCAGATGCTGTCAAATTTAGTTTCAAATGCTCCTTAAAGGTCAAATAAGATAAGAGATGGTTTACTGAATTTAGGGATTCTTTTCCTCCTATCTCTCTAAAAATTTGTTTCAAGTTTCCCTAGATATCTCTATTTTTCTATTTATTTTTATTCCTAAATCAGTGATGGGTTATCTTCTGCATTCTTAGTTATAGTGTTCAAGGTATTGGGTTACTAGCTTAATTAAGAGCGGTGGGTAAGGGAAACTAGATATCTTTAAAAACCTGAGGAGTGAAGAACTTTCCTGAGTTCCACATAACTTTCCAAGTTTTGCATGATATACATGTAAGTATGTGTTGGAGGAGGAAACCCCAAAACCCAATTATAAATATGTTGTCCTTGAATCTAAATCTGTGTTAACTGATGAATGGATAAAGAAGAGAGGGTATATCTATATCTATATCTATCTAATCTGTATCATCTATATCTATGTCTCTCTAGAATGGAATATTACTCAGCCACGAAAAAGAATGAAATCTTGTCATTTTCAACAACATGGATGGAGCTAGAGAATATTATGCTGAGCAGAGTAAGTCAGTCAGAGAAAGACAAATACCCTATGATCTTACTCCTATGTGGAATTTAAGTAATAAAACAAACAAATTGAGGGCAGGAAATCAGAGGCCAACCAAGAAACGAACTCTTAACCATAAAGAACAAACTGATGGTTTACTGGAGTGGAGGTGGGCAGGGGAGGTGTGGGAATGGGTTAAATAGGTGATGGGTATTAAGGAGAGCACTTGTGATGAGCACTGGTGTTGTATGTAAGTGTTGAACCACTAAATTGTACACATGAAACTAGTATCATACTGTGTGTTAACTCATTGGAATTTAAATAAAAAAGAAAGAAAAAATCTGTGTTAAATATAAACCAAGTACTTTTTGCTGCATTCGGATGGTTTTCATATGCCCTGAACTTTCTGGGATTGAAACTCCTGTGCAGACTGAGGAAGAGTATAGTGCAAAATGCAGGACTTTCCCCAAAAGTTCCTCACCATTCTGGAAAACCACATCCCCAGTGGCAACCTCACTTGGGGAATTTTAATCACTTACAGACCCCAGCTTATTACCTGCATTTGCAGTTGCTGTGTTCATTTTATCCCACATAGAGGGTCAACCTACAAACACTTCATTATTCTTTCCTTACATTAGAGAGCATTTTTCTTTTATTTCTCCTTTAGAATATAACTGTGGTATTTTATTTTTTCAAATAATGTGAATGGGTAGTTTTTCCTATCCTTGTGTTTTATTTGTGAATGGGGGGTGGGCACAAGAAAATATTAGTTTAAAAAGTTTGCATGGGGGGGGGGGAACAACTGCGTAGCTCAGTTGGTTAAGCATTTGACTCTTGATTTCGGCTCCTTATGGTCACACTGTTCATGGGTTCGAGCCCCATGTCGGGCTCCATGCTGACAGTGTACAAAGGGATTCTCCCTCTCCCTCTCTCTCTCTGCCCCTCCTCTGCTTGCATTCTCTTCCTCTCCCACATGCACATGCTCTCTCTCTCTCTCTCTCTCTCAAAGTAAATAAACATTTAAAAAAATTAAAGATAAAAAAAAGTAAAAAGTTTGCGTGAGATCTGGTAGAGTCAAAGACCACTGGTCAATTCTCTTTCTTCATGGTAATTCAAATCCTGAAAGTGTCGTTACCCATTTGTCCATTGAAGACTTGCATATACCCACATCTTCATTACAGACCTTTCTGCTGGGGTCTGGGCCTTTTATTCAAGCTGCCTCGTGGCCATAAACACTCATATGTTTTTCAAACCTTTGAAGTCAACTTATAGGTCAACTGCGCATTGACTTATAAGTCAATAATTGTAATGTTTATTTATTTTAATATTATTGTTTTTTTAATGTTTATTTATTTTTGAGACAGAGCAAGACAGAGTGTGAGCAGGGGAGGGGCAGGCAGAGAGGGAGATACAGAATCCGAAGCAGGATCCAGGCTCTGAGCTGTCAGCAGAGCCCGACGCGGGGCTCAAACCCATGAGCAGTGAGATCCTGACCTGAGCCGAAGTCGGAAGCTCAACCGACTGAGCCACCCAGGTGCCCCAAGTCAACGAATAATTGTGTTGAACAGATTCATTTGCCACAAAGGGGCTTCTGCTCCAATGTTTCCAACTCCAAGGGGCAAGGATCATGTGCACCAGTGACACTCTCCAATTAAATGATGCTTTTCTCATTTTCAGGCTTGCTGGCCTGGACCAGACCGTCCTCACGTCTCACTTGCCATCTGGTTTTTCAACTACCCTCCTGGCTTACTCTTCTTATTTTCCATTCCTTACCCTGCTAAGATAAAAATATGATTATGCCACCAACCAATTTATAATCCTTCATGGCTTCCAGTGTCCTATTGAAGGTCCAAATTGCTGTGTATAAAACCAGGCAAACCTGGCCCCAGCCCACCCTTCTTGTCTCACCTCTGATCATTACATTTTAGACTCTAACTGGTTGAATTCTTTCCATTTCTTAACATGATATTTTCTCGCTTGCCTTTTTCTATGTAGTATATTTCCGCATAGAATATACTAGACCAGCTCTTTTCTGGGCTCAGTATTACTCACTTTCTAGGTATCAGCTTAACCGATACCTCCTCTAAATTTTTCCCTTACCCTTTTAATTACTTATGAACTCCCTTGGCAACTTATAGTTACCTACTTTACTGCTTCATTGCTTCCATAATTATTTGCCTTTTTATTAGACTATGAACTTTGTAAAGAAACTTCCCATATCTTTTAAGATGGTTCTTCTCTGAATTGTTAGCACAGTTGGCACTCAGCACAATAAACAAATACACAGCAAATGAGAAAATACTAAAAAAAAATCTCTATGATTCCTATGTTATATGCAACCAAGGCAGGAGTTTAATCAAACAATAAGTATGTACAACATGAGATGCTTTACTTTTTATTTCATTAAAGGCATTGTAGTCGTAACTAACGAATGGGTTGCAACTGTAGTTTCAAAACCACTGTTATGACTGCTCTGTGGATGTGAAAATTGTTCCTAGTTAATGATATTTTTAGCAATTGCATTAATTAGGAGGTGGTCACATTTCTTTGATTTTTCTCTCCAGATGTTAAAATCCTAGTGGAGCTCTGTGACATTTTATAGCCTAAAGACAGTTGGATTTTTCAACTTTACACCACAACAAGAATATCTTAAAAGTACCTGTGCAAAGCGTACATGGGCATGTATATTTCATGCACAATTCACATTTGTGTCATAAATACCTGGACATCGAAATGCAGTTCATCTGATCATGGTAGCGGCACAATTTTGGAACAGAACTGAAAGGCCGTCTACTGCTTTATATTATTCCTTTCCCAATGTGCCACACAGTTCTCCATATTTGAGGCAAATATTGGAAAGAAGCACTGTTAGAAAGCCTTTCCTTTTGGCAAGTGTAATCCAGAAATTCAGCCACTTTTTACTGAGCACGTACTGTGGGCTGGTCACTGCACTCGTCCCTGGGATGAATAGTAAGTAATGAACATGGCTCCACTATCTCAGAGCTTTAGGAAGTTACTCCCTCCTACTGCCTTATCCTCTGCTTTCTCTGCCTTCTTCCCTAATCGAAACTTGGATCTTCCTCCAGCCTTTAGGTCATGGATGCTTGTGTTCACATCTGCTCTTTATGGGACTAGCAGGCGGTTTCACTGTTCTTTTGTTGTTGTTGTTCTTCACAGTGTCTTCCCAGCAATTTCACATCCAACTTCACCCCCATTGTTCTTGCACCAAAGTCTTCCATTAGGTTAGGTTTTTATGCCCCTCCTTCCTGCTCATTCCCTCCTTTATTGAACTTCATTTATTTTTTTTAATTCATTGAAGTCTTTGGCACCTGACTTGTTAAGCTCTCCTCCATATTATCTCTGGCTCTCATCCGGGGCACTTCAGTATCCAAAATCTGATTCATCTGGAGGCTAGCCTTATACAGTGTCCCGACCTGCCTCATCTTAACTTTATCTTCTTTTCACTTAAGCAACCCAGTGCTTTGAACTTATGTTTCTTTAGCCTCTTTAACCACCCCAGAGATTAAACTTTAAACCCCACAGACCTCTATTCTTCAAATCCTTATTATTATACCGTTACTCTTTAGTCTCTGTCAAGAGGGTCCCCATTATTGTACCCAGTTTTATTTTTCCTCTGTATGCACCTTCCTGATGGGGTTAGGAGTTCAACGCAGAGAAGCGTCAGTGCCCACGTGGACCCCCTGCTCTTCCTTCCCAGACTGTGTGATGAGTCATATGATGCTGGAGTTCCCTGCTTAAGTGTCCCAGAGCCTGCCTTGAACACCTAAACAGGCCCCTTCTCTATGTCATTCTTCTTGAGGGTGGCTCAGGATACTGCTCATTATAGGACCAAGGTTTGACCAAGAGGCAGCAGTTTGTAGGAAAATGAATGGAACTTCGACATGTGAGATTCCACAATCACGTGCATGCAGGCCACACATACCCTCTTGGTATGAGATAAATCTGGGCAAGGAGGGAAGATGGCAGGCTGGGGACTGTGATCTGGTTTTTTCCGTGTTGCCCATTTGCTGTGGGACGGTGGTCCTTCCCTGTCATGGTGAATGTCACTTAGTCAGGAGATGAGGAGTAGATATATTTTATTTAACAATTCTCTAGCTCTGCTTATAATTCTACTTATAATTTTTTTAAGTTTTTACTTATTTTATTTTTAAGAGAGAGAGAGAGAGCATGAGCAAGGGAGGGGCATAGAGAGAGGATCCCAAGCAGGCTCTGCTCTGACAGCTGAAGTTGAACAGGGTGAGATGTCTGTAGGCTGCACACTTTTACCACTTTGGGGAGTAAAATGTTCTTTTCTTTTCTTTTCTTTTCTTTTCTTTATTTTCTTTTCTCTTTTCTTCTTCTTCTTCTTCTTCTTCTTCTTCTTCTTCTTCTTTAAGAAAGAGAGAGAGAGAAAGGGCATGGGCAGGGAAGGGGCAGAGGGAGACAGAGAGAATGCCAAGCAGGCTCCACACTCAGTGCAGAGCCTGATCTGGGGGCTGATGCCATGACCTTGGGATCATGACTTGAGCCAAAATCAAGATGCAGACACTTAAACAACTGAGCCACCCAGGTGGTTCTATTCATAATTTTTATACCTTTAGGCATATGGTACGTGCATCTTCACTTGTACTCTTACCTCACAAATGTTAAGACAGGGCCTGCCAGCACACACACATTTCAACTATACTTCTATCTCTAGTTTGCTGGACTCTTGCATTTTATTAACATTTGTCAGGTTTTCTTTATATCTAACAATTTCAACAACTTTTTGTATGCATTCAATTCTTAACTCCCTTTTCTACTTGAACCGTCCATTATGCAAAACTTGAACTACAAATCGCTTTTATCATCTGCCTTCTTGGCTTTTTATCTTGCCTTCTGATATATGCTAGATAAAATAATTGACCTTGGACATTACTGTGCTTTAAATTAATATGAAATCCAGGTGATGATTCAGGTCAGTGTTTTCATTAGCATAAAATTAGAAGTTCTTGCCCTCTATACATAAAAAGGGTATTAATTTTTTAAAATTTATTTACTTTGAGAAAGAGAGAGAATGAGTGAGAGAGTGCACATGTGGGTGGGGAAGAGGCGGAGAGAGAGGAAGGGAGACAGAATCCCAAGCAGGATCCAATGTGGGCTTGATTCCACAATTGTGAGATCACGAACTGAGCCAAAATCAAGAGTCAGATGGTCAATTGACTGAGACACACCCAGGCACCCCATATTAATTTAAAAAATAAGAACAGCATATCAAATGGTTCAGAAATCTTTAGATGTTTTTAGTTTATTCATTTTTAGTGGCTAGATGTGGTAAATTTATTGCAAAAGTGATCCCATTTTAAAAACGCTGTTTATAATGCGTGCCCTTTTAAAAATTATCTTTTAAGATAATTTTATAATTACTCCCACTGGGAGATACCATCTATTTCCTCATATCTTGAGTTTTGGCTCTCCTTGTGATTTGCTTTGGCCAGTGGAATGTGACAGAAGTGACACATATCTGCTCCGAATCCAGGACTCAAGACGCTGTGTACCTTCTTGCTGTCTCTTTGGATCTTGCCGCCACCATGAGAATAAGCCTGTGGGTAGTCTACTAAAGGATGAGAAACTACATGGAGAAGAACTGAGTCATTCTCCCCAAGGTTAACCCAGATCAGCATGTTCTAACCCTCTAACCAAATTGCCTATTGCCTAATGATGCCTGGGCAAAACCAGCCAATATCAAGTGAGCCTGGCCAAGGTCAGCAGAGTCACCCAGGCTACTTACAGACTTGTTAACCACAGTAAATGTTTATTTGTTTATTTTTTATCACTTGTTTTGTGTTTGTGTTTGCTTTTTTATGCTTTATGCTTATGACAATTGCTAACCTATTATGATGATCAGTTTTATGGGTCATCGTGGGAAGGATATATACCCAGTTACTCATTAAAATACTAATCTAGGTGTTCCTGTGAAGGTATTTTGTAGCTAGGATTAGCATATATATAAAATCAATTAGCAGTTAAGTAAAGGAGAATATCCTAGATAATTTGGGTGATCCTGATTCAATCAACTGAATGTTCGTTAAGAGTAGAAATGAGATTTCCCAATCTCGGTTCAGAAGAAGAAATTCTCAGTTCTTTTTCAGAAGAAATCCTACTATGACTGCCATTTTAACTTACAGCCAGAAGTCCTAGCCTGCCCTTCCAGATAGTCTGACCTATGCTTTTGGACCAGCCTAGCCACCCACCAAAATCAAGTGAGCTAATTCTCTGCAATAAATCCCTTAATGTATGTCTCCTATCAGTTCTGTTTCTTGATTGAACCCTGATATATCTATACAACAAAAAAGTGATCTCTTACTTTTCAAGAAAGGAATAGAGTTAAGAGAAAGGAATAGAAAACAATAATAACAGCAACCACTGTTTTGGCATTTTCACCTCCAAGTATTATGTAAGATAATATCACTATTGAGATGATTAAAATTCTTCCGCGTGGAATGTGTGACCTTTTTGAAATCCTGATATAACTACAAACTGGAGACAACAAAGGCTATTTGCCTCTAGATTTAAATGTTGTTGGTGACAAATTCCATGTGGGTCAAGCAAAGTGCTAATTCAAGTTCAACTCAGTAAATGAGGTTTTTTTTTTAATGTTTAATGTTATAAGCATCTAATTTATAGTAAGGTTTCAAGTTTTCCATTTTTATCTTCCTCTTTATATTTTCCTTTCAATTTTTTAATATTTATTTATTTTGAGAGGGAAAGAGAGAGAGAGAAAGTGGGAGAGGGGCAGAGAGAGGGAAAGAGAGAATCCCAAGCAGGCTCCCCTGCTGCCAGCATAGAGTCCCACATGGGTCTCAATCCCATGAACAATGAGATCATGACCTGAGCTGAAATCAAGAGTCAGACACTTAACTGACCAAGCCACGAGTCAAGTTTTTATTTGAATTCCATTTCATTAACATACAGTGTGATATTAGTTTCAGGAATAGGATTTAGTGATTTTTCACTTACATATAACAACCAGTGCCCATCACAAGTGCCCTCCTTAATACACATAACCCATTTAGCCCATCCCCCTATGCACCTGTCCTCCAGTAACCCTCAGTTTGTTCTCTGTAGTTAAGAGTCTATGGGAAGAACCATCTTCCTCTTCATACAATACCCTGACTCACCATTTGATATGAGAAGTAGTAAGGGTGGACAGAATTCAGCACAGAAGGTACACATCAGCTCACAAGCCTTGCTCTTTGTCTGGGACAACTCTGGAGCTGTCATGCCCCATGGCCTTATCCTTACACTTAAACAGCCTCGGGGCAAATATTTTTTAAAAAATCTTCAATTTTTTAGACTTCTGCAAAACATTTGATGAAATGATTTTTTTAACTTGTTTTATTTTTTACTATTTATTTATTTTTTTATTTTTTTAAATTTTTTTTTTTCAACATTTATTTATTTTTGGGACAGAGAGAGACAGACCATGAACGGGTGAGAGGCAGAGAGAGAGGGAGACACAGAATCGGAAACAGGCTCCAGGCTCTGAGCCATCAGCCCAGAGCCCGACGCGGGGCTCGAACTCACGGACCGCGAGATCGTGACCTGGCTGAAGTCGGACGCTTAACCGACTGCGCCACCCAGGCGCCCCTATTTTTTACTTTTTAAAATTTACATCCAAATTAGCATCTAGTGCAACAATGATTTCAGAAGTAGATTCCTTAGTGCCCCTTACCCATTTAGCGCATCCCCCCCACAAACCCTCCCGTAACCCTCAGTTTGTTCTCCATATTTATGAGTCTCTTCTGTTTTGTTCCCCTCCCTGTTTTTATATTATTTTTGTTTCCCTTCGCTTATGTTCATCTGTTTTGTCTCTCAAAGTCCCCATGTGAGTGAAGTCATATGATTTTTGTCTTTCTCTGACAAATTTCATTTAGCATGATACCCTCCAGTTCCATCCACATAGTTGCAAATGGCAAGATTTCATTCTTTTTGATTGCCAAGTAATATTCCATTGTATATATATATATATATATATATATATATATATATATATATACCACATCTTCTTTATCCATTCATCCATCGATGGACATTAGGGCGCTTTCCATACTTTGGCTATTGTCGATAGTGCTGCTATAAACATGGGGGTGCATGTGTCCCTTCGAAACAACACACCTGTATCCCGTGGATAAATGCCAAGTAGTGCAATTGCTGGGTCATAGGGTAGTTCTATTTTTAGTTTTTGAGGAGCCTCCATACTGTTTTCCAGAGTGCTGCACCAGCTTGCATTCCCACCAACAATGCAAAAGAGATCCTCTTTCTGCATCCTCATCAACATCTGTTGTTGCCTGGTTGTTAATTTTAGCCATTCTGACAGATGTCAGGGGGTATCTCATTGTGGTTTTGATTTGTATTTCCCTGATGGTGAGTGATGGTGAGCATTTTTTCATGTGTCATTTGGCCATCTGGATGTCTTCCTTGGAGAAGTGTCTTTTTATTCATGTCTTTTGCCCATTTCTTCACTGGATTATTTGTTTTTTTGGGTGTTGAGTTTGATAAATTTTTTATAGGTTTTGGATACTAACCCTTTATCTGATATGTCATTTGCAAATATCTTCTCCCATTCTGTCAGTTGCCTTTTAGATTTGCTGATTGTTTCCTTTGCTGTGCAGAAGCTTTTTATTTTGATGAGATCCCAGGAGTTCATTTTTGCTTTTGTTTCCCTTGCTTCTGGAGACATGTTGAGTAAGAAATTGCTGCGGGCAAGATCAAATAGTTTTTTGCCTTTTTCCTCAAGAATTTTGATGGCTGCCTGCCTTACATTGAGGTCTTTTTTCCATTTTGAGTTTATTTTTGTGTACGGTATAAGAAAGTGGTCCAGGTTCATTCTTCTGCATGTCGCTATCCAGTTTTCCCAGCACCACTTGCTGAAGAGACTGTCTTTATTCCATTCTATATTCTTTCCTGCTTTGTTGAAGATTAGTTGGCCATACATTTGTGGGTCCATTTCTGGGTTCTCTATTCTGTTCCATTGATCTGAGTGTCTGTTCTTGTGCCAGTACCATACTGTCTTGATGGTTACAGCTTTGAAGTCTGGGATTGTGATGCCTCCTGCTTTGGTTTTTTTTTTTTTTTCAAGATTGCTTTGGTTATTTTGGGTCTTTTCTGGTTCCATACAAGTTTTAGGATTATTTGTTGTAGCTCTGTGAAGAATGCTGGTGTTATTTTGAAAAGGATTGAATTGAATATGTAGATTGCTTTGGGTAGCATTGACATTTTAACAATATTTCTTCCTCCTATCCAGAAGCATGGAATCTTTTTCCATTTTTTTGTGTCTGCTTCAGTTTCTTTCATAAGATTTCTATAGTTTTCAGTGTATAGATTTTTCACCTCTTTGGTTAGATTTATTCCTCGGTAGTTTATGGTTTTGATGAAATTATTTTTAAATAAACTCTTTCATCTATATGCTCATTTCTTAGAGATTATAACTCCCTTAGGAAAACAGGTATCCTGTCCTTAAAGTAGGTATTCCAACTCAGTCTGGTGGGAAGAAATGTGATAAAGGGAAGACACTGTAAATGGTGATTTAAAACCATCTACCTTTAAAAAAGAAGTAGGAAAAGTCTGTATGAAAGACATCAGGTGAGAGCTTTCCTTGTTATCATAAATGTTAGGTTTTTATGTAATTAAGAATTATATACCTCAACAGTCAAATCCATATCTCTGATCCCACGGCCTTTGTTCTTAGCCTATAATATTTTAGTGGGCTCCTTTGAGTTGGGCGTAGTTTATGTGAAAGTTGTAGACATCACCGATGAATTCTAGTTTTGGAAGTTTAAGAACAATTTCGTAGACTTACCTTCTTGTTCATTTTGCCTGTCAACCACAGGTGACCTCATAATTTAGCTCCCTTATAGGTTGGGATGCACAGGAAATACATATTGGACAGTCTGGGATTAGTTTGGGATAAGCATGTGTCTTATGATGTGGATGGTGCTAATAATAACATTTTTTAACTTTATATGATAAGGTACTAACAGGAAGGAAGCACCAAAAAAGGAAGAGTAAAATAACATTTTTAAGTATTAGAAAAGGAAAATACAGCAAGTATTTGGATTTTGTAAAAGAGAAATGAGCACATTTGGAATTAGTGCAAAAATGAGATGAACAGGGTGCAATATATAATGATTTAATTTTTTATTTTTTAAGTTTTCATTTAAATAAAAAAAGAGAATCATAGGTATAAATGCTGAAAGGGGAAAAAATGGAATTAAAAATTGAGGTGGGTAAAGGGAAAATTTCAGACCCCGGACTACCACAGTGGTAATTAGAAAGGTATTCAAGGGTCTGAAAGCTTTTCTGTTTAAGTTGAGGAAGAAAGTATAAATCACAAAGCAAAAAAGTGAAGTGGTGAATTATTAGAGATATTTTAGTAAATTCCATATCCAGACACCTGACTTCTAGAGTTTTTGCTTGGTCACACAGCAAGGTTGGCATTTCTTTTGACAGATAACTTTGACCAGGTGCTATGGGTTGAATGTTCATGTTTCTCCAAAATTCCTATGTTGAAATCCTATCCCTTGAGATGATAGTATTAGTAGGTGGGATCTTTGGGATATAATTAGGTCATGAGGGTGGACTTTTCATGAATGAGGTTGGTGTCCTTATGAAAGACACTGCAGAGATCCCTTCCCTTGAAGATCCCTTCCCATGTCCCTGTGAGAGGACATGGTGGGAAGAGGGCTGCATATGAGCCAGGAAGCAGGCTCTCAGCAGACCTCCGACATGCCAGCATCTTGATTTGGGACATCCTAGCCTCTAGAACTGTGAGAAATAAATTTGTGTTGTTTACATACCACCTGCTTTGTGGTATTTTGTTCTAGCAGCCCAAGCTGACTAAGATACCAGGAAATAGGGATAAAAGAAGGATATTACATGTAATGTATTACATGATGTTACATTAATGAGAGTAAATATGCAACAGAAGGACAAGTAGAGGGGCACCTGGGTGGCTCAGTTGGTTGGGCGTCCGACTTCAGCTCAGGTCATGTTCTCACGGTTCGTGGTTCGAGTCCCACGTGGGGCTCTGTGCTGATGACTCAAAGCCTGGAGCCTGCTTCTGATTCTGCATATCCCTTTCTTTGGCCCTCCCCCCACTCACGCTCTGTCTCACTCTCTCTTTCAAAAATAAATAAACATTCGGGGCACCTGGGTGGCTCAGTTTGTTGAGCGTCTGGCTTCAGCTCAGGTCACGATCTCGCGGTCCGTGAGTTCGAGCCCCGCGTCGGGCTCTGTGTTGACAGCTCAGAGCCTGGAGCCTGCTTCCGATTCTGTGTCTCCCTCTCTCTCTGACCCTCCCCCGTTCATGCTTTGTCTCTCTCTGTCTCAAAAACAAATAAACGTTAAAAAAATTTTTTTAAAAAAATAAATAAATAAGCATTAAAAAAAATTAAAAAAAAAAAGGACAAGTGGAAAGATGACCTAAATGCTACTATTTGGACATTTGTGTACAGCAAGGAGGTTTTGCAAAATAGTATGAAAAATCATTTTAAGCAGGCTTGAGGTATCTAGAGTATTACCAACCCTCTGGTACTTTTTATGAATGCAACTAAAATACTGGAGTTTTGTTCTATAAATTATAAAAAACAATGGCTATATTGAATGAAAAAATGTTTAAATAGCCCTTGAAAATACCACATGAAATAATAGAAGATATAAATTGTGGAAGACAAGCAAATAAGCTTTGGAATGTTATCAATATAGACAATACTGGACATAAAATGGTAGGTCCTCAATAAATATTTCTGAATGCTCATGGAAGATATGAGAAAAGAAAGGCGTTACGGAAGTTTTCATAGAGACACCCCAGAGAGAGGCAAGGAGAGAGGTTGGGAAGGAGAACACGAGGCCTATGAAGGTGTGGAACAAAACAGAAGCAGGGCTCAAAGGAGGAAAAGGAAGTGAGAAAAAGGAGACGAAGTCACTGCTGAGTTCAGACAAATCAGAACAAACTCATACGACGTTTCGTTATTTTCTAACTAATCCGATAAGGAAAAAAAAAAAAAAAGTCATCCAGTGTGCTCCCTGTCAGAAGTGTGTTTGAGAAACCCGTGAGCTCGCACAATTTTTTTTCACTGGTTGGCAGCAGGAAGAAGGGGAACGTGTAAAGCGTGAATGAGGAAGCAATGTACTCTCGCGACCTTTGGTTTGCTTTTTTCTTTTTTTAGATGCATTTTGAGGTTTTTCTGAGTCCTCCCCATGATCTCCAGGCCTTTTGAACACCAGAGGTGACATGACCGTTGTGGCAAACACAGAACAGGTCAAAGAAGCAGGAAGCCAACCCGGGGGTCACTCTGTGGAAACAACTTTGATTTTTAATTACGAAGGACATTTTTTAGCTTTAGTTTTTCTTGAAGTTCATATGAAACTCTTCAAAGTTTTTCTAAATCTGGATCAGAAATAACCTCTGTCTCTAGTGTTCTTCTCAACTCTGTGATTTAGTCCCAAGCTACACAAGTTGGCTCGAGAGGTTGATTCATACGTCCAGCAGTATGTATTCTGAGCAACATTTGTTGGATGCTGGAATGCTGGCCTAAGAGCTGGTGTACATGGTGGGCAGAATCAGAGATTCCACCCCTGATCTAATCGAATTTTGAGTCCAATAGAAGAAGTGGGTGCTAATCACACACCCACAGAACATGCAGCGATAAGTGAGGCACGTGCTGTGAAGATAAAGGACATGGGATGAGGAAACTGTGTAACAGGAAAGTCCAATTTAATACGGGGGGGTGACAGGAGGCTTTCTTGAGGAAATGACCCTTGAGCTGTGTTCTGAAAGACATGTAGGAGCCATTTAGGTAAAGGAGGATAGCAGAGAATGTTCTATGATGGATAGGGCAGGTAGGAGCAAGACAGACCGGAAAAACATCTTAATGTTTAGAAAATGTTCTTTAGCCTTTTTAATTATTTTTCAAAATGCTATATGAACTCAATTAATTCATCCTTTTATCCCTTACAGCAGGTGGTAGACTGATGTAGTGACAGTGAGCAGGACTCAGGAGGCCCGGGTGTACAATTTTGGGTTCTATGCCCTCCTGATCAACCTCTCTGGGATTTAGTCTCCTATCTAAATAGAGGGAATTAGATAAGATGACCTTTGAAGTGCATTTCCAGTTAAAATGCTTTTGGTTCATGCAAAGGAATCCTGGATTAACAGTTACTGGCATGCATTTATGTATTAAGAAAAATCTAAAGATTGTTTCAAGTGTTACATTAAGGGGTCGTGAAAAAGAATCTGGTCTTGATCTACCTGCTGCTCCAGAATCTGGAACTCTCCCCAACCATCCCTGGGAGACAGTACTTAACTTGTCACATAACCAAGAGTGTCATTGCAGAAAAACACTGGTCAGTACACTTATGCATTTAATAACTATTAAGAGACCGGTATTTGCAAATCAGTAGGATTGAGTCAGAAAGGATTTCTCCTTTGAACTCTCGAACACATATTGAGAAAATTCTCCTGCACACAAAAAGGAATTTGTATCCTAAACTTTAGTCAAGCGATGGATCCGTTCATTAAGCAACATTCACAGGGAAATGACTACATATTAGCCTGATTTCATGATTTGGGGATCATGACCTTAATATGGCAGACAAAAATCAGACACCCCCTAGGTACCACTACCATGGGGACTTTGATTTGAATGTAAAACATCATCAAATGTCAATCTTATTCTTAATGATACTTTTATTTTTACCTACATAAACACACGCAAATAATTAGCAAGAAGATAACGATATGGGGTTTTATTTTTGAAATTGCCTGTCATGTCCTTATGAAGATAGGGAAATTCACTTGAAACAAAAGATAGTTCCTTCAGCAAAATCATAGGTTTTAAAGTTCTAATCAGTGCCACTCTTTTTTTTTAGTTTCGTTGGTGAAAAAATCTTTTTATTTTCTGGGTTTTAAGTGAGTTGGGAGAATGGTGCCAGAATAGCAAAACAAACATAATTTTCCATGAATATTGGCTCATAAAATTGAGTTTTAGTCAGCTTATGGAAAAAGACTTCCATGTTTGGGATTGGTCACCTTTGAAGCTCCTGATCCTGCTGTGCAGACCTCATAAGAGACAATAAAGGACGGGCAGAGGCTGTGTACCTCAGTCGCCAATTTTTGTGCCAATTACCTTCTCTGGAACAGGTGCTTGTATGGCACATTTGGTGGGTCTTAGACTTGCACTTTTCCTTTTTGCATTCAGAGAAGGAGACTTTATGAGTGAGAATAGGTGAAGGAATATTTCAGAGATGTGCAGATTAGTTCTCGAAAATTCAGTCCTATCCACATGGCATGGTAACCATCTGTTTGTTCTAATTGAAGCAGAAGGCTAAGGGAGATTACGTAATACCTTTTTTTTTTTCCTTTTTAAAAGCTGCCCTGGAGAACAATTGACCTGTACCTGAGAATCCTGTCATTGTATGAGTCACAGTGATCCACACCTCCATGAAAAGTTAATTTGATCTTGGTTTTGTTGATCAATGTACAGAATGAAGGAAGTGCTGGAACTGTTTTCCGCTCACTTGGTTGCCACTCAGCTGAGACATTTTGTTTAGCCCGGAGCATCAGACTTTTAGAGAAATATTGACAAATTGGAAGATATTCAAGGCCAAGAAGACCAGAACTGTAAAGGCAATTAAAAGCATGACAGAAGAAGCCTCCTCACCCAAATGGCAACCCAAAAGCACACTACACACTATATGTTATAGCCCATTCGACAATAAATTATATTTAAAAAAAGAAAAAAGAAACAAAAAAATGTATCAAGAGGAAAGCAAACAGCTACAAAAAAAAAAAAAAGCCTCCTCAAAGGAATTGAGACAGAATCCATACAAGCAAAAACTACAGGGGAATTTGAAGTCTCCTCTTAAATAAACCAAGACCTTTCCTGTGCGAGAGGCATTGGATTTGTTCCTTGTCGTCTTGCAGTTTCAGACTTGAATAAAAAAGAGAGTAAATTTCTAGGAGAGTTATATGAGGTTAATGTAGAGAAGATTTTTCTACCAAGGTGTCGAAAGCTGTTTTGGATTGCCTCTGGAGAGCAGGACCTTGGGATGTAATAATTCCCATATCAGCAGGAGTGTTGGGATGCTGACGAGGGGATTTAACATCAGATGATAGCAATACCAGGGGCCCTTAACATTCTCCTTTCACTCAATGTGTATCTGTAGAATAGATACCTGGTCATCTGGCCACAGAGCGTGAATGTGACATTCATTCTTAGTCGTGTTTCTCCAATGTTCCAAGTAGTGTTTCTCCAATGGTCTAAGCCTCTGAGTTAGTTTTTACCCTCAGATCTTTAACAAAAATTAAACCTTTTTTGAGCCAAATTGCACACAAATAACTTGAAGAGTCAACCAGTTTATATCTATAACCCTTTAACATATAAACACCCTAAAATATAATTTGGCCCTAGTTTATCTTGAGGTGAATTATTTTATTTTGTTTACATTGCTTAAAAGTTTTTGTTTTAAATTTATTTTGAAGTTAAATTTATTTTATTTTTTTGAAACATAAAAATCGAATGTGTTTATTATAATCTGTAAAACAGCCATTAAGTAAATAACTCAAAAATATAGTTTAAAAAATCCACAGAGGAATTAACACAGCACACTTAGACGTTATCTATTTACCACCAAATGAGGCAGTAATGAAAAAAACAGAGAGCTAAAACCCAGGAGATCTATAATTAAAATTTTTTTTAGAGAGTGAGTGGGTGGGGGGAGAGAGAGAGAGAGAGACAGACAGACAGACAGAATCTTAAGCAGGCTCCACACTCAGCAGGGCAAGGGTCGATCCCTGGGATCATGCTCAATGCAGGAACTCATGCTGATAGGAAAGGCTTTATGAGCCCAGACACAGTAATGGCCACCTTTGCTGTCCTTTCTTTTGCCACGTGACACAGCGCTGAGTGGTATCTTCTGCATTGCTGGGCAGCATGCCCTGGCCCCTCAGAAATGATGCCCATCGACCTGCATCCCTGTGTCAGGAGCCCAGATCTTCCTCCAGAGACTATTGTCCACCAGACTGTGGTACAGTGTCCAACTTCTTCTTCCGGAGATCCCCATCGCGGCGTGCTCATCCACCATTCTTGTCCCACCTGCAGTGTTCCCAATCTTGCTCCTTCTGGCGCCTCAGTTAATCTCAGTTACCTCTGCCCCAGATGCACCTACTCAGCATTCTAGGATGGCCTGAAACCTAACTGCTTATGCGTAGGAGGCGGTGGTGGTTGGGACGGTGGTCAGGAAGTAATGGCTTTCTCTTGCTTTTGGAAACACAATGCTGCCCTCTATTTACTGGGGGTGGTGCTAACACCCATTCTTCCCTCCCTCCCTCCCTTCCTCGTTTCCTTCCTTCCTTCCTTCCTTCCTTCCTTCCTTCCTTCCTCCCTCCCTCCCTTCCTTCCTTCCTTCCTTCCTTCCTTCCTTCTTCTCTCCCTCCCTTCCTGTCTTTCAATTCTGTCATATATTTTTGTCATATGACAATCATTACGTCCCATGTTCTGTGAGTACATGTGGTATTTTTCACTTTAACTTCTTAGTGTGTATGTGTAAGAACACATCTCATCACTGTGTACAATAAATAATTTCTACTCTTCTCGATGTTGTGAAGGATAAGTGTAAGTCCGTACTATGATTGTGTTTTCAAATAAGTTCACATTGTATCAATTCATGTACGATCTAATAATCTTGAGAGAGCCTTCCTTTGGTATCTGAACCTGACTTTGCCAATTCGGATGCTAATTACAGCTATTTGCACAGTGTATAGCATTACTAGTAAGAAACCTCTCCATTCTCTCTCTCTCCGCACACAGACACACACACAAAACTAACACAGTATTGCAGGCTAATGTAGAAACTGTATCTGTCTAATATGTATACATCAAAAATATATATGCATAAATCATATGTAGATAGTATCTGTATATAAATAAAACAAGCAGTAATTATGCTGATTAAAAATATTATTTAAAAATATTCTAATTTATTGATCCAGTTAGTTAAAAATATGATGTCTGTAGTTTATGGAATGAATCTCTCATTTCCTAGTATTCAATTTCAACTATATTATTAATATCATAACATTTAGGTGAATTTTTGCATAATGTCAGTATTTTATTTTATATGTTTTGTTATTTTTCCCTATATATTCATGAATAAACCTTCTCTTAAAATTTATAAGCCAAAATTGAAATATGAATTATATGTAAATTCACCTCTTCCAGTTATCTTTTTTTACAAGTTCTGTATTACAATTACCACTTTCTTTTTTTACAGTCTCTTCATTGTTAATATAAAAATGAAAGTGATTATCTTTGAAATTTTAAGGTATTTATTGAATCAAAATAAAAAAATGTGCATCTTGATAATGTGATTGTCATTAAACCAATAATTCTCTGGTCATTTAACATTATTAAACTCTCTGTACTAATTACTTCAGCAAGTTTCATATTATATATTTTCATTGACTAGGATTAATGTCCATATGTGAGTATATTAACGTGAAATGATTAAAGTATTTATTTTGAGATATTAACTACAAATATTAATTATAGCTATTTTAAAGCTGAGCCATCTGTGGTCCATCTCTGCACAGAATCACTATCAAAAGAAATCTATGCAAACACCCAGGAAATGCATAGACAGTTGTAGGCAAATAGGATTACAAAATGGTTTACAATCGCCTGACATAGAAATTTGTACTAGTTTATCTCTCCACAGTCTTAATCATCTGAAAAGTTGCTTTTTCAAAATCCCTCTTCTGTGGCTTCTCCCCAGATGGTAAGTAACACACACGTTATTAGCAATCTTATTTACTTGTTCTCTGTTCCTACTGCTCAAACCACAGGCTTTCTGCACTTGAACCATTATTCCTGTCTGTGGTCTGCTGGGAGGGGTTATCTGTTTCCCCTTCAGAATGCTTTTCTTCTCAGGGATAATTTTCTTCAACTTCTCTTGAATCAGTTTTCCATATTGCTGTTGAATGATGTATAATAACTAAATGTCAACATTTTATAACACCAACAAAATTTCATGGTCAATTATACATGTATTTTGTTTTCTCTAAATGCAATTTTTTAAATGGTCATAGGAGGCAAGAGCTTTGTCTCAATTTATTGACCTGCAGTTTTACTCCTCATCTCTTTTCCATGCAAAGAAGAAGGAATAAAATGATTTTTATGAGATATATGTGATTTAAAATAGAAACCCTGTGCTTTACAAATGATTCATGCTTTAGTCTGTCATTGTAAACAAAATATTAACCAATATTTTTTTCAATAAAAACTTAACCAACTTTTGTTGAGAAGTAAATTTTGAGTCATTGGATGGAAATGATAGATGTTTATAAGATTACTAGTTTTGATGGATTATTCCTAGCAACTTTAGCTTCTGGTGCTCTTTTCATCATTCATTATTTCATAGGTTTCTGAGTCACCTTCTCTAGCTAATCATTATAAAAGTTTTGATATTAGCATCAGCTAAACATGTTGGAGAAGTTATAACTTCTGTGAAGAAGTAACAAAATAGTATGGAATGCATTTGTAAGTCAGATAAGATATCATGTAGATTTCTTAACTTTTTGCCTAATAGCTCAATTTCCCTCCATTTGTTAAAATGAGATAATTCTTTAAAACAAGTTCATTGGGGGCACATGGGTGGCTCAGATGGTTAAGTGTCCGACTTCGTCTCAGGTCACGATCTCACAGTTAGTGAGTTCGAGCCCCGCATCGGGCTGTCGGCTGTCAGCACAGAGCCCACTTCGGATGCTTTGTCTCCTTCTCTCTCTGTCCCTCCCCCACTCTCTCTCTTTCTCAAAAATAAATAAACATTAAAAAAAAACCAAGTTCATTAAAAAACGTGGATAAACCCTAAAATCATGGAGTCTCTTCACCTAATTGTAGACTTGTAGTGAAGTTGTCGTGTAAAATTCCTCTTGCACTTGTAGCCTGAGCATGGCACGTGCATGGAAATAAAGGGTACAGGTGAGGATTTTATTGTAATGGGAGAGAATAACAAAGATGTGAGTCTTAAATTGTAAACTCCTTTCTCTGAGCAATGGCCAAGGACCATGAAAACATATCCATTGAAGGGATCAGGGAGAGATTGGTGCTTAGAGGTGGTGTTGGAGAGGGTTTTTTTTAATGCCAAACCATTCTTTCTACAGTAATGAGGAAGGAGTTGGGCTCCAGAGAAGGGAAACATTTGGAAACATTTGGAAAAGCAAAAAAAAAAAAAAAAAAAATCTCCGACTGCTTCCTCCCTGGATAGTGAATACCATTTTCATTATTTCTTATGCAAAAATACATATTTATTGAGGTAAAAATATATTTAAGCAAAACAAAAATGTATGACAAAAATTCCACCAGCCATATATTTCCACTTTCCACTGTTATTACGTACTATATAAATTCGAATACATTTTTTTATGTGAATGTGTATAGTTACATGCAATTAAATAAGTAAATGCTCTCATGGGAAACTGGACATATGCTGAAAAAATGGCTAATAAGTGGGGTTTTCCATGAAATGGTATACTTCCTTTCTAAGTTGATTTAATTCCACCAACACTACTATGTAATATTCCATTACATGAATATGCGATAGTTAATGTGTCTAATACCTTGATTCTAAGAATTTATGTTTTCAATTTTTTTAAATTATTTTAAGCATTTTTTCATTGATATCAGCATCATTTTGAGGTACATGCCTGGATATTTCCTTAAGATGAATCTCAGAAATGGAATTGTAGTTTCAAATATATAATATTAAATTGTTTTCCAGAAAAATCATACTATGGTATAGTCTTAGTAATTTTATGAATGCCTTTCTCCTCAGACCCCTTTACAAAACATGCATTTTTGCTGGGGCACCTGCGTGGAGCAGTAGGTTAGGCGTTTGACTCTTGATTTCAGCTCAGGTCATGATCTCATGGGTCATGGGTTGGAGCCCCATATCCGGCTCTGCGCTAACAGCATGGAGCCTGCTTGAGATTCTGTCTCTCTCTCTGCCCCTCCCCTGGTTGCTCTCTCTCTCTCAAAAATAAATAAACATTAAAAAAATAAATAAAACATGTATTTTTGTTATTATGTTATCATTTCTTATTATTTTCTAACTGGCTATATAACAATTCATGCCTATTGATTTAATTTTTATTTTTAGAATAATAAATTAAAATCCTATTAACTATGTGTATCGATGCTCTAGTAAAACTGTCTCAAAATGTTCTTAGTTGATTTTTGTATAACCCATTTAGTTTTCTTTTCAGTATAGGTAAGAATAAATCATAACTTTTAAACATCTTAGTTTCTTTGTAAACATTTAAAAATCAATTTGTACGAAGAAGTTTAAATATTGTATTTAATTAAAAGTCTATTAACTTCATCTTACTCAGAACTTGTTCCATATTACATATTCAATATTCAATATTTTAGTTCTTTACATTTGTTATTTTATTTTGCTGTATGATTATATAATTTATGTGGAATATGTATTGTAATAATGAGTGAAGAAGAGATGTGAGTTTATTTACATTTATTTTTTGAATGGTTAATTCCTTATTGCAATGTAGGTTCCTATAAAAATGTTCCTCAATTTTTTATAATCCCATCTTTTTTTCTTTATTAACATGTTAGTTAAGCATTTCATCACTATTCTCTATTGGTTATGCAGAGATTCCAATATGAATCTACGTAGGTTGTTTTTTCAGCCTTATTGAAGTATTATTGACAAATACATTTGTGATAGAATGTAAAAAAGTATAATTTGACATATGTATGGTTGTGAAAGGATTTCCTCCATTGAGTTAACACATCCATCACCTGATATATTTATTGTGTTTTGTTTTTTGTGAGAACACTTAAACCTACTCTCAATTTCAATTATACAATACAGTGTTATCAACTATAGTCACTGTTATACATTAGATCCTCAAATCTTATTTATCTTTTTAAAAATTGAGATGTAATTGACATATAATGTTATATAAGTTTCAGGCGTGTTATTTGACACATTTATACTTGCAATATGATTACCACCAGAGTATCTTGTCACATAATTCTCTTTTTTGGTGTGTGTGGTGAAAACGATTAAGATTTAGAGAGTTTATAATACAATATCATTGGCTATAATCATTATGCTGTGATTTTCCAGAACTTATTTCTCTACTAGTTGCAAGTTTTTACCCTTAAACAACATCTCCCCAATTCTCCCAACCCCCTGGTAACCTCCATTCTACTTTCCGTTTTCATTAGTTCAGCTTTTTAAAATTCCACATATAAATAAGATGATACAGTATTTGTCTTTCTCTGTCCGATTTATCTCACTTGGCATTATACCCTCAAGCTCCATCCATGTTATCACAAATGGCAGGGTTTCCTTCTTTCTCCTGGCTGGATAATATCTCAGTGTGTGTGTGTGTGTGTGTGTGTGTGAGAGAGAGAGAGGGAGAGAGAGAGAGATCTTTATCCATTCATATGTTAATAGACACTTAGGTTGTTCCACATCTTGGCTATTATGAATAATGCTGCAATACACATGGTGCCGTATTTAAATATTTTTTTAGTATTTATTCATTTTTGAGAGAGAGAGAGAGAGAGAGCACGCGCGCGCATGAGTGGGGGAGGGGAAGAGAGAGGGGGAGACACAGAATCTGAAGCAGGTTTCAGGCTCTGAGCTGTCCTCACAGAACCGGACATGGGGCTCGAACCCACAAACCACGAGGTCGTGACCCGAGCTGAAGTCAGTCGCTTAACTGACTGAGCCACCCATGGTGCCAAATTTAAAAATACATTGCCAAGCCATGGTCAAGGAACCTATGCTCTCTTTTCTTTGGAGTTTTATGGTTTCAGGTCTCTGTTCAAGTTTTTAATCTATTTTGAATTGATTTTTGTGTATGGTATAAGGTAAGGATCCAGTTTCATTCTATTACAAGTGGATATCCAGTTTCCACCACCATTTACTTGAGAAATGGTCCTTTCCCCATTATATATTCTTGGCTCTTTTGTCAAAAATTAATAAAAAAAAAAAAAAAAGAAAAAAAATCAATCATAAATAAGTGGGTTTATTTCTGGGTTCCCCATTCTGTTCCATTGGCCTGCTTGTCTCTTTTTATTCCAATACTATACTATAGTAGTAGATATACTGCTATATCTCTGTAATATAGTTAAAATTGGAGGTGTTATAACTCCAGCTTTGTTCTTCTTTGCTAAGATTGCTTTGGCTGTTTGGGATCTTTTGTGGTTTCATTTAAATTTTAGGATTGATTTTTCTATTTCTGTGAAAAATGCCATTGGAATTTTGATAGGTATTGCATTAAACCTGCAGATTACTTTGGGTAATACAGACATTATAAAAATATTAATTCTTCCGATTCATGAACATGGAATATCTTTCAATTTATTTGTGTCTTCACTTTCAACAATGTCTTACGATTTTCTCTGTACAGATCTTTCTTGTCCTTGCTTAAGTTTATCCCTACGTGTTTTATTCCTTTTGGTGCAAGTGTAAAGGCATTGTTTTCTTAGCTTCTCATTCTAATAGTTTATTGTTAGTAGATGGAAAGACAGCTAATTTTGCATATTGATTTTGTATCCGAAAACTTTACTGAATTCATTTATTAGTTTTAACAGGTGTTTTTGTGGGGTCTTTAGGATTTTTGATACGTTATATCATGTTATCTGTAAAGACTACTTTTTTCTTTCTGATTTGGATGCCTTTTATTTCTTTTTCTTGCCTAATTGCTCTGGCCTAGGATTTCCAGTGTTCTATTGTGTTAAAGTGGTAAGAGTCGGCATCCTTGTCTAATTCCTGATGTTAGGATAAAAACTTTCAGCTTTTCACCATTGAATATGATCTTAGGTGTAGGCTTGTCATATAGGGCCTGTGTTATGTTGAGGTACTCTTCATCTATACCTGATTTGTTGAGAGTAGTTAGGTTTTTGGTTTTTTAGTTTCCATGTATTTTTATAGTTCAGCGAATGTTTTGAAGCCCACAGTGTTACCTCCAACCCTTCTGTTGACTTCTTAGTTTCTTTGCAGCACACTTCCATTAGGCAAAAACTGGATTCTCAACCTCCTGTTCACACCCTGTAGTTGCTATAGTTGCTTTTTTAAAATGTTTGTTTATTTTATTTATGAGAGAGAGAGAGACAGAGAGAGCGCATGTGAGAGCAAGCAGGGGAGGGGCAGAGAGTGAGAGAGACAGAGAGAATCCCAAGTAGGCTCCATGCTTCCAGCACAGAGCCCAACTTGGGGCTTGAACTCATGAACCGTGAGATGATGAACCATGAGATAATGACTTGAGCCGAAATCAAGAGTTTGATGCTTAAGTGACTAAGCCACCCAGGTGCCCTGCTATAGTTGCTTTTTGAGTCTGAAAATTCTTATTGATAATTGATGCTAACCAATTGATGCTAACTTCTTTCTAAAATGTTCTTTATGGGTATGTGATGTATTAGTCTTCATTTTTTCCACTTCATAGTCATTGATGTAGAGAACACATGGTTTTCAATGAAAGTCTCAATGAAAAGGTCCACAAGAGAGAAACACAATTCTTTCATTTCATTTTGCTTTCTAGCACGAAATTTTGTATTGATAGTTAAATGTTATTATTTTTCATGAGAGTGATCATTATAATCTATTTAATTTATATTCTCTCTAGCAATAATTCTGTACATCTTCTATTAAGTCCCTTAGATTTTATGTCATTATATTTTCTTGTATTGTAGAGATATTTATGTCATTTTTTTAGTTAATAAAAGCTTCTTTCATGCATTAAGTATATTAAAAAATATATATGAAACTTTTTGTGTGGGTGCATATCTAAATCCTGCTTCTAAAATGTCTCATTTCATATAAAGCCGTTTTGGAAATGTAACACCTCTCTATCTGGTGAATTGATTAGCTCAAGGCTTCTTAAAAATCTGTAACTCTTGTAGACTGCATGTTCTCTCTCATTAATACCTTCTAATACACCCAACATGGATGTGAAGCTTGAAAGGATCAATAAAGACACAGCAGGGGAAAAGGCTCTGCCAGAAAGCTTTGATGGGTATTTTTTCAAAGAAGCACATCTATCTTGTCTGATAATTCTCCATTTTAAAAAGAAGACAAAAATTTCCCCCAAGGCAATATTGTTTTTGAATCTTAACCATAAGCTCACTAGTAATCAGGATGTTGTTCTAGAATATTATTGTGAATTTTCTTAAATAAATATGTTAGCTTCTGGTTAGGTAAAGCAAGGTGAATTTAGTGGTAAGATAAAGCAAGATAAATAAAAAACAATGGAAGATATACTTTGCTTTCTTTTTCTCTCAAATATGAATTGAATTAAGACTAAATCACAGATGAGCCAGAGTTCATTGTTCATTTTAGAAAATAATTTAAAAATTTATAAAAGATATTTTGAATATTTAAAATGTGGCTGAGGACAGAATAGGGAATCCTAAATTGAAGACTCAATAATTTAAATTTGATATCTATATTTAAAATTAAATTTAAACTGATATTACAGTGATAATAAGGCTCATTCCATCAAGCTATAGCTATCTTAATCTTTTCCCCAATGGATAATGTTAAAGATGTAGGAAAAGGTGGTGGTGGGAAGAAATGCAGAAGAAATGGTTTAATCTATAAATTATAGTTTTTGTGCTTAGGTAAAGCAAATATACACGGTGATCACTTATGAAGAAAAAACAGGTGCCATTTCTCAAGGAGAAAGAAGAGACAGAACTTTTGGGAATCTTACACTGTTGCATTTAGTCATTGGTACTTCAGAGGAAAAAATGAGAGATCAGGGTTAAGAAATGTAGAAGAAATATCTTTGTGTACTTCCAGAAACCTATTTCTTCTTAGATAAGCAAGAAAAGCACAATATACCCTAAGATGATTATGGCCTGTTAAAAGAACATTTGGCTACAGTATCATGTGCATTCCGGCACTGTGTTATGGTCCACACAGGCTTTCAGTGACCACATGCCAACCTCCTGCCAGGACCTTTCCTACCACGGCCTTCCTCCAGGCTGTTAAGAGTCAGGAACATACTGTAGTTACTCAGTTTTAGAAGGTAAGAAGTCAAAAGAGACCTGTCTGTCCATTGTGGAATCAGTGAAAACGAAACCTTTGAATTCTTCTTGAAATTTATTTGAAGTTCCTTCCGAATACTGAGATTGTCTATTTCCACCAATTTGTATGAGCAGCTGTAACTTACAATTCAAATAATTAAAATATGTGAGCCATGAATCTCTATTGCTTTCATTTATCTATCTTTTCTCAGACTATAACTGCAGGGTATATAAGCAAAAGCTAACAAAATAGGTTGCAATGAACCACGTAAAATAGTAAATTTGGGGGCCACCATGCAAAGACTTCTACAACTGAATATTTAGCAACATGGTCAACAATAAAATTCTAGGCAAATAGGTTGAATGTCCAAGGGAAATTAATATCATTGTTTTAGCATTTGTGTTGCCTGTAGTATATATAGAAAGGCAATTTTAGAGAGTTCTGCTAAAGCAAAAGTTTATAAATTATTGGCATAAACCTTTATAATTATATTTGTTCAGGATCTTTACTCTCTTTTGGTCATTTTAAATGGACATTATGGTGCTATAAAAACTTGAAATGGCTTAGACAATTGCAGTGACTTAAAAGGAAATCAATGCACAGAGTGCTGAATTTTACCCAATAGAAAAATAATCTTTTAATACTTAATTGTACACAAAACACAAGTCAGGCAGAAAAAAAGAGCATGCATTACTTTAGCTGATATTTTTTGTTTTTCCACAGGACAGAAAAATAACTTCACCGTAGGTCTTCCAACTGTCTGAATGGTAAAAAGCCACCACCTGGCATCTTTTTAAGATCATTGCTCTCTTCGTAAATGTCACCATTTTCATTTTGAAACCCCCTTTCGGCGCTCTGTTTTTCAGACACAAAATAATAAACTACCTGATACTCGGGTCAAAATAAATTCCTTACTTATGTGATACTGACTGGCTAATGCTGCCAGGAAACATCATGGTGAATTGCTTGCTTTTCCTGCATTGTTATCTATGTGACACAAAAAAGCGGAAGGATGTTCTAAAATAGAGAATTAGTAACATTGCTTTATAGTCATGTTTCAGATAAACTGGTAACAAGGCTGCAGAAATGACAGAAGCTACTCTTGTTAATGTTACCACTGTAAATACTTTTTCACTACAAGCTTATCACAGCGAACTGGAAAAATGATCAGCCCTAGACTTAATCCATGGGTTTGTCTATCAGACATATGTATATTACCAAGTCACCTAATTCGCACTGGTTTTCTGAAATTTAAGGTGGGTACTATCATTGTAATATCTGCCTTTCTCACTCTAAAAATTTTTTTGGAAATGAAATGAAATTACAGAAGTTCTAAGTCTGGGGGCAAATCAGAGAAATCTACTAAGTGTTGAAACTGGTGGAATTTATTTTCTGGAACTCAGACTGAGTTAATGATATATTATCTCATGAAGTAGCATTGATAGGCATATAGGTTAGTAGATCTATGCAAGTACTTTTTTTTTTAATGTTTCAAGTTTTTATTTACATTCTAGTTAGCTAACATACAGTGTAATATAAGTTTCAGGAGCAGAGTTTAGTGCGTCATCATTTACACATAATGCCCAGTGCTCATCACAACAAGTGCTCTCCTTAATATCCATCACCAACCTAGCCCATGACTCCCCACTTCCCCTTCAGCAACCCTCAGTTTGTTCTCTAAAGTTAAGAATCTCTTTTATGGTTTACCTCACTCTCTCTTTTTTTTTTCCTTCCCCTGTGTTTACCTGTTTTATTTCTTAAATTCCACCTATGAGTGAAATCATATGGTATTTGTTTTTCTCTAACTTATTTTGCTTAACATAATACTCTTTAGCTCCATCCATGTCTTTGCAAATGGCAAGATCTTATTCTTTTTGATGACTGAGTAATCCATTGTACACACACACACACACACACACACACACACACCCCACCTCTTCTTTTCCATTCATCAGTTGATGGACATTTGGACCTTTGCATAATTTCGCTATTGTTGATAATGCTGCAAGAAACATCAGGGTGCATGTATTCTTTCAAATCAGTATTTTTGTATCCTTTGGGCAAATACCTAGTAGTGCAATGATAGGGTACTTCTATTTTTAAATATTTGAGGAACCTCCAAACTGTTTTCCAGAGTGGCTGCACCAGTTTGCTTTCCAACCAACAGTGCAAAAATGTTCCCCTTTTCTCTGCATCCTCACCAACATCTGTTTTTCCTGTGTTGTTAATTTTAGCCATTCTGACAGGTATACGGTGTAGTTTTGTCCAGTTAAGAAATGAGCAGAAGACGTGAGTAGATGTTTTTCCAGAGAAGACATAGATGGCTAACAGACACATGAAAAGATACTCAACATTACTCATCATCAGGGAAATACAAATCAAAACTATGCAAGCACTTTGAAATGTCCAAAAAGAGCCCTTCTGGAACCTAAATGTGTCTGGTCCTCTAGTCTTCATGTTAATACCCATGCATTCTGTAATATGGACTGCGAGCTTATTTGAGGCCTAAGATAGAACACCAATAAGAAATTTAAAAACATTATTTATCATTAAATGATATTTTTTTGTCCTCCTTTTTCTTCATTTATTTTCTGCACTTCACACTTAGCCACAAATAATTCAACTCCACTGGTCCTGAATTCCACTGAGTTCACCACCAAGAATTAACCATGGCTAATCAATCAGAGCCTTTTAACCATATTGTGTCAGCTGAGTTATTGCAAAATAAAACAAACAAGGTTCAATGTTTGAGAGCGAGGAGATCCATTGGGTAGGACGTACATGAAGCAGGCATCCTAAAAGATTCAGAAAAGAGTTGACTTACAAAAATCAATGGTTAAGTTATGGTAAAGGGCGATATCTAGGGGATTAAAAGAGCAAACAAAACAAACAAAAACCCCAAGCACATTCTTTCCCTGCTAATTCTTTATACTCAGAATGCTTACAGGTACCCGAAAGAAAGAAAAAACAAACATTGGGTCAGTCAATGCAGACTTAATGATAAATAGAAGACAACTGAATGCGAGTTCAAAGAAGAAAATTCACAAGATGACTGTTAGCATTAGCAACACAAACCCTCCATTCTGGACCTCCAACATCATCCTCAAACTGGGCTGGTTCCCCTTTCCTTTTCAATTCTGAAATGAAAGGCGATTATAGAAGAAATATACAGGCACCCATGAACTCAACGTGATCAGTGCTAACACTTGATCACATCTGGTGTAGAATAATTCTATAAGAAACACATTACAGATAACATTTTGAATTCTCTTTGTTCCTCTCTTATATTTCCTACCTCCTGCCCCCAAAGCAAACATTATTTTGAATTTTGTGTCCATCATCATATTCTACCTTCTTATATTTTAAGAAATTTTAAGGTACATATGTACATATATAAGATATATATATATATGTACATATATATATATATATACCCATAAATAATAAAAACAATGTTTTTTAATCACATAAATGTTTTCAGACTGAAAGTAGATTTGTTGCTCAATGTCATGACTAAGATACCTATGCATGTTGATACATATAGATTTGCTTTACAAATAAATTGTATATTATTTTACCACATAAACATACTACATTTTGGGGTGCCTGGGTGGCTCAGTTGGTTAAGCGTCTGACTTAGGCTCAGGTTGTGATCTCACAGTCCGTGAGTTCGAGCCCCTCGTCGGGCTCTGTGCTGACAGCTCAGAGCTTGGAGCCTGCTTTGGATTCTGTATCTCCCTCTCTCTCAGCCCCTCCCCTGCTCATGCTCTGTCTCTCTCTGTCTCAAAAATAAATAAAAACATTAAAAAAATACTACATTTCATTCATTTATTCCTATATTGATGAGCATTTTTATTATTTTATCACCATGTTGTGATAAAATTCTTTATGGAAATGTCCTTAGGCAGAAGCACTTGGAAGCTTCTTTAGGTTTTATGCCTAGAAGTGAAATAGCTGGGTAAGCTATGTATATTTTCAAGTCTTATGGATATCGAATTGCTCTAGACAAGGATTACATCAGTATGCTTATCTGCAGTATGTGCATCTTCTCTCAGATTCCACGGTGCCCGATAAGATTCCCACATGCGTTTTCTTTGAGTGAATCTTTAACAGATAAAGCTTCAGAGGAATGTGCTAGAAAAACTAGGTAAGGCATCCAGTATTTTGGTTTATCCAATTCTGCTCTTGGTGAGGAACTAATATGGGATTCAGTTTAAGCAAGAGTTAGCTGGGGAGTTGGACTCCCAAGGAGAAGTCATAGTATTGAACCACAGTTCAGTTGCTAGGTGGTTACTCAGGAGACAGAGCAAGTGCAGCAGGAATAGTTAAATAACTTTACTTCCTGCTCACTAGTAGAGAGGAGCATGGTCCGCTTTGCCAACCTGACTCCTTTTGGCTCAGGCTGAGGTCATTTGTGCCTGAAGTGAGCCAACACTTTTTAAAGAATGTTGCCCAGAAATAATACACAGAGTCATACATAGACAAATAGGAGATTTTTCCCCCTTAGTTATACTTTTGTTCTTTGATTTTTTGGGGATGCTAAAAGTTCATAAGAGACAATCATCACTCCAGTGCTTTTGGAATACTTTATCGTTCAGCTCAGTGAAGAATAAACAGCAACAATAATGAATAAAAATGTCCTGCTTATTAATTTTTCTAAAATGAATGAAATCTCAAGTTCAGTTACTGTAGGGAGTGTTGTGATTTGCAAAATATTCAACACCATTACGGAAGGGTAACCATTACAGTTACCTTTCTGTTTGCCTGGGGTGACTGCACTTTCCTGGCCCACCTGGTGAATGAATATTCCAGCTCATTCAAGGATTTGCTCAAGCATTGCCATCCAAGGGAATCCTTTATTGGTGCACACCCCTTCATGTTCATCTTGTCTGCACCGCAGCCCCACGTTTTCTTTTGCATATTGGTAACACATGATTCACCACATCGGAACTGTGCATTTATACATGTGTCCCAAGACTTAGCAACGTTGCAAAAGAAGCAGCATGGGGGAGTAGACAAAGTGGACTCCAGATTGGACTGTCTTGGGTTGAAACCAAGGTCAGTCTGACATGAAGTGATGGAGGGTGGGGGAGGGCGATGGGGGATGGGCAAAATAGGTGAAGTGGAGCGAGAGACTCAGGCTTCCCGTTGTGGAATGAGCAAGTCACAAGAATAAAAGGCACAGCACTGGGAATACAGTCAATGACACCGTATACATTTGTATGGTGACAAATGGTAGCCACCCTGTGGTGAGCGCAGCCTAAGGTATGGAGAAGTTGAATCACTATGTTGTACACCTAAAATTAAGGTCGCATCCTATGGTCAACCATACTCAAACAAAACAATAAGCTTTCTGTACCTCAGTTTGCCCACCTAATAAAACGTATAACCGTTCACCTGCCGCATAATGTTGCCGTCAGGATTAATTACTATTAGTTCATATATGAAAACATTTGGGAGAGTGGCTGGTCATGGCGAGCATAGCAACATTGGCTGCTGCTGTTCTTATGTCCCTGAGGGCAGCCACCGTGTCTTTACCCATGGATCCAAAGCACCTTGCAGTATATCTGGCACATAAGTGATTGCACAGAAAACAGTTCAGTCAACACGGGTGTACCTAATTTCCACGCAAGCATCTAAATAGAATATGTTTCGTTCTCATCGGCACGTGTTCCATTTTTTTTTTTTTTTTACATCAGCCTTACATATGCCTGTTAGCTATTCTTTGTTTTGACAGATTCTTAGCTTAAGTTGTCACCTTCGTGGCAAGCCTGCCCCATATGTTATAAAAGGAGGCGGGGAAGCATGATAACTTTTAACAGCAGGGTGGACCCTATCGGCGGGGCGTTTGGGGACAAAGACATTTTGAAATGTTACATTATCTCAGCTACAAGCTGAGAAACACATTTATTTATAGATTCTACTAGAAGGTGCTGTCCTCCCTCCCTCACCATGATAGATGATTGTGTTTGGAGAAGACTGGATTGTTTTAAGAGCCTCACATAAATTGTTAGAGACAGTCTGTGAGGTAAAAATTACTTTTTAATGATAAAAGTGTTTATTTCCAAATCAGATGTTGTCTTTGATGACAAATGATTTCTCCCAGGATATAATGTTAAATGAAAATTTTGTGTGCACACCGAAAATATTTTACACTGAAAATCTTACCTTTGTTTGTCTTCCAATTAGCATAGCAGAGTAAATATTGTCGGGACTGTCAATAAATGGAATCGCATGGTTTCTTAGAAATGTATGCTCACTTCAGAATTCTAGCTCCTTTGTCAGGCATCTGTTTTTCAGATAAATGGGAATTCATGTGGATATACGTAATATGAACCTGTGATGTTTTATCCAGGATATTAGAATAGTGGATCATGCCCTTGTTGATGTTGTAGCCTGTAACTCACAGGCCTTCTTTAAAGGTAACATATTATAGGGTAGTTTTTTAATTTTTTGAGGAACCTCCACCCTGTTTTCCAGAGTGGCTCCAACCCAGCAATAGCACTGCTAGGAATCTACCCAAAGGATACAGGAGTGCTGATGCATAGAGGCATATGTACCCCAATGTTTATAGCAGCACTTTCAACAATAGCCAAATTATGGAAGGAGCCTAAATGTCCATCAACTGGCAAATGGATAAAGATGTGGTCTATATATACAATGGAAAACTACTTGGCAATGAGAAAGAATGAAATCTGGCCATTTACAGCAATGTGGATGGAACTAGGGGGTGTTATGCTAAGTGAAATAAGTCAGTCAGAGAAAGACAGATATCATATGTTTTCACTCATATGTGGATCTTGAGAAACTTAACAGAAGACCATGGGGGAGGGGAAGGGGGAAAAAGTTACAGAGAGGGAAGGAGGCAAACCATAAGAGACTGTTAAGGACTGAGAACAAACTAAGGGTAGATTGGGGGGGGGGGTAGTGGGGGAGAGGGGAAAGCGGGTGATGGGCAGGGAGGAGGGCATTTGTTGGGATGAGCACTGGGTGTTGTATAGAAACCAATTTGACAATAAATTATATTAAAAAAAAAAGATTGGCTGTAAAACAAAACAAAACAAAATAAAGGTGGCCTATTATAACTTGGGTAGATTTTGATGAGTCTAATAAAGATAATACAGAAATGAAATTAATTAAAGTTAAATTTACCAGTTGTTTTATACGATGTACCAATACCTGGATTCCTGAACTTACAGAAAACGTAATTATGAAAAGAGAGAAAACGGAGGAAAGCTCATCACAGATGGAGAAGGTGAGGGAAATGTATGTTACACTCACTGAAAACCAGGTGGTATACGTACTTGGAATGGTGGACAATTAAATTTAGATGTACATGATTTGTGTTCGCACAAAGGTCTTGTTCTAAGCTTATTAGAAAGGATCAATTCAATATATGATACATTTATCAATTTTTATGGCTCATGTCTCCTGTGCCATAACACAAAATGGAGTCCACATTTTCCATTTTAAAGATTGGGAGATTTAAGAGAAGGCCGAATGTTTGTAAAGTAAGTTCTGAACTAGTTTTATTCGTAGGCGACTATCTTTTTTTTCTGATGGGTATCTCTCAGTACAGGTGGCTTTAGAATCCCTTTTAAAGAGAGTAACTTAAATTGTTAAATTTAGACAACCTGGTGTCAACTGACTATATAATATTGTAACATGACTTTTAAGCTGTGTAAGTTCATGGAAGCTTCAGTTCATAGTATAAATTCATGTTGGCTGGGAAAGTATTTTTACATTTAGTTTCATTGTTTCTGAAAATCATTAGCTTCTTAATAATTTGGTGATTATCTAAAAAAGAATATTTTTAAGAGATTCAGTGTTCTCTGTGTAACATGTTGAGCATATTTGAAATATAGATGAAATCTTCCTCTATTGAACCCTATTTTCATTAAAAGGAATTTATGACAGCATAATTAAAAGATTAGAAATCGGCTTACTGTGTATGGAAAAGTGACTTTATCATTTGATCATTTTAATTTTGAATATAATAAAAGGCAACCAATATTTTTAATAAATTCATTTCCAACTAAGTTAACTAAATGATTGCTCATAATTAGACATACTATTGAAAGAGTTCTATCGTAATTTTATTCAACATATCCTTGAAGATTTATTGCTAAAAACCAAAAGTCAATTTATCAAAGATTTAAAATTTTATCAGCATCAGTGCTAACTACTATTGAAATTTTATATTTGTGCTACTTTTCTCCTAGATTCATAGTAAAAGATAATTGGATCAAGTTTGGTATTTAAACACTCAACTTTCATTGAAATGCTTAAGTTATTTTTAGGGATTCTGTAGAAAGTTATGACTATTAGCTATATTAAAAGCAAAAGACTGTAGAAAAGGTTAGCTGCAATCTAAAGACACAGTCACCAAGTTTTTAATTTTAATATGGGAATCAGCTTCTCCTAGAAGGCCCCTGAATAAGAATTATCCTTTATTTGCAATATTAAGAAGGATTTGAAAGAGGGGTGAGTGATTGACAATAAATGTCTCTCCATTGTTAAAACATTTAGATCAAAGCGTGAAAATCTTCGTCCATCTTCTAGCAATTTTATCTGTTGTGACAGCCCTGGTGCCTCTAGACTGGCTCACTGGGAGGAAACTCCATGCTTCTGATGTACATTAATATAAATCCCCTAAAGAGCTCCAAGAAATGTGCTGTGATTCTGACAGAGGCCTGGTCAGAAGTTGCAGGATGGTCACTCAAAGCAGTTGGGTGGCATAGTGCACCTCCTTCCCCCCCTCCCCCCCAACTCACTGGTTGTTCAGATAGCACCCCTGGATTTGGGTGTGCCTGTGTTGTGTCATCATCAGACACCTCCCTGTGATCTCGCACCTGCTCGGGGTGACTGGACATGCAATTTGGAAGGAGGAGGACCAGGCATACATGATGCCAAACTCCAGCCTTGAATCTTTTTTCACGTGCCCCTCGTTTTCACCAATGCCTTCTGGTCATTTGCCCTCGGAGGAAGTTGAAGGTGCTCTGTGGGTCTTTTCTTCTCAGCCCCATGGGAGGTTTTTGTCTCTGGTATGTGGCACCAGGGGCAGACCCAAGTAGAAATGTCAGGGGATGGGGGTTCTCATCCCTGTCTCCCCTCTCTGGAAACTGCACAGACAGGACAAGCTCAGTTTTGACCTCTGTGTAAGAGATAGGAGAGGGACAGCACCTAAGAGCTGCTACAGGAAAAGGCCTCCATGTGGGGGCACTTGCATTTTCCAGCCAGACGACAGGCCAACCTGGCTCACCTGAGCTCCCACCATCAGTGTTCCCTTGCCACCCTCCTGCTGATAGCCTTCAAGTTCTGCTGCCCCTACAGCCGTTTATGCTCCCCCTCCTGGAACTAGCCAGAGCCCCAACAAATGTGCTGGCCACTCTGTCACTGCCTACGGAGGGAAGATGGTCCAGTGGGGCTGAGTAGACTGCGCTTGTCATAGAAGCCCTTTTCCGGGGTTCATACACCTCCCACAGCCTTGCCCATCTGTAGTGGTGATGGTAGAGGCATTCCTGATACCCTCTTTAGCACACGCCCAAAGCTTTTCCTTCATGAACTTGGTTTGGAGCAAACTTCTCACCAACAGACATTCCTAAACTGGTGAGTGAGAGAATATTAAAGTCACAGTGTGTCAACACCTAAAACACGTTCACTGTATACATACACTCACTCACATACACCTTGTAACAAGGACATCCCCTTCCTCTCTTAAATGAAGACGCATACCTCTAAGGCTTTATTTCTAAGACTTTATGCACCGAACTTTCTCACATTTTCCCTCCCTGCTCCAGACTGAGGTGTACTGTATATGCAAACAAGTCTCGGGTCAAAATCACCAATGTGCTGCTCGTGCTCTTTCCTTTGGAAAGAAATTTCTCCTCTCCTTCCCCCCTGCCTCCCATACTCTTCCCACTTGTCCTCTCGCCTTTCCTCTTTTCTCCATTCTTTTTTCCTTTCCTTCCTTTTTCTTCTTTCCTTCCTTTCTTTTACACACTAATTTTTCACAAACAAAATGTATCCTGACACTGATTGGACATGAACAAAGTTACTTTTAGAGTGACGCTTTTCAGAATAAACATACAAAATGATATTCACCATTCACTAATTATGAGACTTCCAGATATTAGGGTTATGAAATATATTTTAGCGGGTACTGTTTTCATGGAAAAAGGACTAGGAGTATTTCTGTGAAGAATTCAGGCGCTAATGCAGATGACATGAGCAAAGCAAGAATCATTAATTACTGGTGGAATAGTTCATTATTTGACGAGACTGAATGAATTTTGTGTTCTACATTTCCTCTCCAGTCTTCTCTCCAGGGATAGAATTTCAGTGTTCTGAGCAGAGAAGCCAGGTGTGTTATGAGAACATAAAATTTCCTTTTTTAACTCCATGAAATTGATTTAAGAGAACATATTTGCTTTCCCACAATTGAGAGAAATTAAAAATACCAACTCCCCTCGGTAATGTTTTACTTTCTTTCGTGGCAGGTCAGTTGCTCCCATGAGCAGTTTTTTATACCCCGAAAGCCTCAGGAATGTGGCCAATCAACACCCACTTGAAAAAAAAAATCTATACTGATAAATGGTGTCATAAATAAGCAAAGGCATGCAATAATAATGGTTTTTTTAAAATAGAACTTGAAAGAAAGGAAATAAAGTATATCGATTAACCAAGACTTCCCAAACAAAAACCTAATTTTTTTCAATATTTTATAATGCAATTATTCATGCGTATTCATGAAAGTTCCATTAACTCTGCCTATTTACTAGGATTTTCTAAGAAAAAAAAGAAAATCACCATGTTAGCCAGACGTAGTATTTTTTTCAGTTTATTTATTTATATATTGTATGTCTTGCTAGACTTCATTATCAAAAAATGACATGCCCACTGCTCACAGCAGCTGCAATCCATTAGCCTAATGGATTGGGATTATAGGTTGCCTTAGGAATTGTCTATTGTGTGGCAAAATCAAATGTAAACCCTACTGTGAAAAGTCTTGACACTATTAAATGTGAAAAATACAATGTGCTCAAGAAAATGTTAAGAAAAGAAATGTAGAGTGTTTGACTAACCAACCAGAAAGTAATATGAAGTTTATGCCAAAATAGAAACGACCCGTGTTTTCTTGTTGTTTTAGCAGAGTGATCATTATGGACTCTCATTCCCGACCCAGCAGGGCTGGCTGAACAGTGGGTCCTAACTGATTAATTATCTCCTTTTCCTACCAAATACTGGCCATAGACTATTTGTATACACATCTATTCTTGCTCCAAATTCTATATTATGAACGCTTTTCATTCATTCAACAAAAACATCTGAGAGCCTGCTCTGTACACACAGTGTGAAGGTGTAAGGCTTATAGATGTGCCAAAGCTGGCGAATAACACAAGGAAAGTCTTGCCGCTTGTCACGCTGTCAGAGGCTGTCAGCCCTTTCCTCTCAGCTATGTCATAGGGCACCGTTTTTACCCGGGCCACACAAGTGCTTCCGGGAGTTTTGTGGCTGGGGTCAGATCTGCAAGGAATAGCCTGGGCTTTGCCACGCTTAAGTTCAGTATTGACTGACAAAAGGGAAGCGAGGAAAAGAAAGGTCCAGCTTTTCTTCCAGAGGCCACCTAATGCTGACAAAGGAAGTGGCTGCCCAGTGACGTGAGTTGCCTTTGACAGGCAGTGCAGCAGGGACCCTTGAAGAGGGGCCTGTGTGCTGTCTGACCTGGTAAGGAGTGGACCTCGCTGCCATTGCTTTAGTGGACAGTGTCAAGGTCCCTAGACTCACCTCTTCAAACCTATAGAGATAATGTAGCCCTGAAGGATCATTTGTGACATGTCCTGTCTATCCTCTTTGGTATCTTTCATTGCTTTGTCTGAGGATAGCTTTTTCATATATAAATGTCTGTTATCCACATTGAAAATCATATATATATATATAATATATTCTTTGAATAATATATATATTTGAATAATATATATATTTGAATTTTATATATATTTGAATTATATATATATTTGAATTATGTATATATATATATATATATATATATATATATATATGAATACAATGCTCAGTTACATAAAAGTTTAATTCTCAGGCCATAACAGCAAGATCAAAACTCTAAATCTATGGGAGATGTTATTCTGAAATACACATCTTGGAAAGAGACAAGGACACAGGAAATAAATTAGATCTAAAGCTCCCAATGTTGCAGAGGTAAATATAAATCTTAATTTTTGTAAGTACAATACTAGCTTTTCATCTGAATAGTTTAGAAAAGAAAACAAAAAGTTGAATCATAGTATGCTAACATTTAATTTTCATCTAGGAGAAGGTTCTTTTGAATGTTGTGTTAACTTCTCCAAAGGGGAACAAGTAATCTTCCTGTTTTTGTGTTTGTTTTTCTCTCTCTCTCACATACTGTCTTATGCAAACAGATTCATTCATCACATGCAAACAGAATTCATAATATTTATTTAATCCAGTAGTCTTTAGTAGCATTTTTTATGTACTTAGCACTGTTAAGGTGCAGAGAAAAATAGAGAGTAAATTGCTTCCTGACCTCCAGCCTGTCCCACGGAAAATGGGACATTCACTCTCATCAACTCGTTCAACAGATGATTACTGTATGCTTCTTTTGTGCCGTTTATGTATGCATGTGTTAGTTAAGTCATGAATAAGTGAAATGCTAAAGTATGAGGGGCTGGGTTCAAGGAACTGGAAAATTGATGACCGAGGGGAAGCTAAGTGAACTAGGTAGAGAGACTAGGATTCTAAAGCACAACAAAATTGCAGAAGGTAGATTCCAGGTACCTGCCAGAAAGGCAAAAATGAAGTAAAACCAGCCATTTCAAATGCAACCAACCATTTCAAGTGCAGAGTGGACAGAGGCTGGGGAAAGAGCTGTGTCAGCCCCCAGCTTGTTGGGGAACTGGGGTACGATCAAGGGCAGGATGAGAAAGAAGGGGGCTCTGAAGTGAGTGCTTGGGTGAAGGGGTCAGATCTGGATACAATGAGGGGGAAGGGGAAGCAATTTGGCTGGTGAGGTGGGATTACAATTTGTGCACAGCTTTGGAAGTCAGAGTGAGAATTGCAGGTGAAGCTAAGAGGAACAGTAAAAAAATAAACAACAACAACAAAAAACCCCAAACAAAACTGGAGCATTTGAAAGAGAATGTGATTAATAACTAATAAGTTTATTAATCACTACTCCAAAGGAAAGGTTTACCAATGATTGCTTTTGGTTCTGACTGTTCAACTTTACCTGCATTATGTAAATATTGTCTTATGCTTCAAATACATTGCTTAATTAAGTTCTTAATGGTTACTATAACCTATACCTGAAAGTATCTTTTAAAGTAATATTATAAAAAGCAATATTTTATTTCCTATATAAGCATTACAGATAGATATTTGGGGATTGGAATTTTTAAAGGGTAGTCAGAGAAGAGTCTCTATACAGAGATACCTTGGTTATTCTTCAGATTTTCTCTGCCATACCAGTTTTGATATTCGGCATGCTGATTTTCTTGGAAAAAAAAAGCCCATTTGGAATTTTACTGGAATTGCATTAAATCAACAGAAATGTAAAATTCGGCACCCAATTCTAATGCAGGAGGGGGTTTCCCACACATCCAAGGAATTCTCTGCAACACCAGCTGGTGTCCTACAATTCAACTCAATTTTGACACAATCTACCTGGAGATGGTGTCATATCTTACAGATTAAGGGCTTAGTCCTACAAGACTGCCACCCTCTTCACCCCAACTTCAGATGCTACTTACAAGCTCCTGACCTACTGGCTATAGATCAGAGATTCCAATAGTCTTAACCTTGAGTTTGATTAATTTGCTAGAATGGCTCACAGAACTCAGAGAAGCATTTTACTTACTGAATCAGGTTTATTATAAAAGGACATAACTTGGGAACAACCTGTTGGAAGAGATGCATGGGGCAAGGTACGTGAGAAGGAGCTCAGAGCTTCCATGCTGTTCCTGAGCACTCCACCCTCTCCAAATCTGCACATTTTCCACAACTCAGAAGTTCTCTCGACACTGTCCTTTGGGGTTTAACTGAGGCTCCATCACAGAGGCATACTTGATTAAGTCATGGGCAATTGATGATTATTTCAACCTCCAGTCCCTCTCCCTTTCCTGGATGTTGGCAGGGGCAGGGCGGGGGAGAGGGTGGAACTAAAAGTTCTAACACTGTAATCTCTTGGTTGGCTCCCCTAGCAACAAGCCTCCATCCTTAGGTGACCTAATGACTTTCCAAAAGTTACCTAATTGGCCATATAATTATGGATCCATTTCTGGGTTTTCTTTTCTGTTTCATTGATCTATGTGTCTTTTTTTTTTTGTGCCAGTACAATACTGTCTTGATGACTACAGCTTTGCAATATAGCTTGAAGTCTATAATCATGATGCCTATACCTTTGCTTTTCTTTTTCAAGATTATTTTGGCTATTTGGGTCTTTTGTGGTTCCATACAAATTTTAGGATTGTTTGGTCTAGCTCTATGAAAAATGCTGATGGTATTTTGAGAGGAATTTCATTAAATATGTACATTGTTTTGGGTAATATAGACATTTTAACAATATTTGTTCTTCCAATCCAGGAGCATGGAATGTTTTCAATTTCTTCGTGTCATCTTCAATTTTTTCCATAAGTATTCTATAGTTTTCAGAGTATAGTTCTTATACCAGTTTGATTAAGTTTATTCCTCAAAAAAGCAGGAAAGAATATCCAATGGAAAAAAAGGCAGTCTTTTCAACAAATGATGTTGGGAAAACTGGACAGCAACATGAAGAAGAAAGAAGCTGGACCACTTTCTTATGCCATACACAAAAATAAATTCAAAATGGATGCAAGATCTAAATGTGAGACAGGAAACCATCAACATCCTAGAGGAATATGCAGGCAGCAACCTCTTTGATATTGGCCATAGCAACTTCTTCCTAGACATGTCTCCAGAGGCAAGAAAAACAAAAACAATAATGAACTATTGGGACTTTGTCAAGATAAAAAACTGCGTAGTGAAGGAAATAATAAATAAAACTAAAAAGCAACCTTCAGAATGGGAGAAAATACTTGCAAATGACATATCTGATAAAGGGTTAGTATCTGGATGGCTCAGTTGGTTAAGCATCCAACTCTTGATTTTAGCTTAGGTCATAATCTCATGGTTTATGGGATTGAGCCCTGCCTCTGGCTCCATGCTGATACTGTCGGGCCTGTTTGGGATTCTTTCTCTCCATCTCTCTCTGCCTCTCCCTTGATCATGCTCTCTCTCTCTCTCTCTCTCTCTCTCTCTCTCTCTCTCTCTCAAAATAAATACATAAACTTTAAAGTACTTACCAAACTCAACACCTAAGTAACAAGTAATCCAGTTAAGAAATGGGCAGAAGACATGAATAGATTCTTTTCCAAAGAGGACATACAGATGGTTAAGACAATGAAAAAATGCTTAACATCATTCATCATCAGGGAAATACAAGTCAAAACCACAATGAGATGTCACCTCACACCTGTCAGAATGGCTAAAATTAACAACTCAGGAAACAACAGATGTTGGTGAGGATGTGGAGAAAGAGGAAGATTCTTCTACTGTTGGTGGGACTACAAACTGGTGCAGCTGCTCTGGAAAATAATATGGAGGTTTCTCAAAGAGTTAAAGTTAAAACTACCCTAAGATTCATTGCACTACTAAGTATTTACCCAAAGGATACAAAAATACTGATTCAAGGACATACATGCACGCCAATGTTTGTAGCAACATTATCAACAATAGCCAAACTATGGAAAGAGTCCAAATGTCCATCGGTTGTTAATGGATATAGAAGAGGTGGTATATGTGTGTGTGTGTGTGTGTGTGTGTGTGTCTGTGTGTATAGACACACAGACACACACACACACACACACACACACCTATATACATACAGTGGAACACTACTCGGCCATCAAAAAGAATGAAACCTTGCCATTTGCAATGATGTATATGAAGCTAGAGTGTGTTATGCTAAGTGAAGTAAGTCGGTCAGAGAAAGACAAATACCATATGATTTCATGTATATGTGGAATTTAAGAAACAAAACAGATGAACATAGAAGAAGGAATTAAAAAAGAGAGAGGCAAACCATAAGAGACTATTAACTATAGAGAACAAATTGAGGGTTAATGGAAGGGAGGGGGATGGGGAGATGGGCTAAAAGGGTGATGGGTATTAAGGAGGGCACTTGTTGTGGTGAGCACTGGGTGTTATATGTAAGTGATGATACACTAAATTCTATTCCTGAAACTAATATTACACTATATGTTAACTAACTGGAGTTAAAATAAAACACTGAAATAAAATAAAAACAAAAGTCACAAAATTTGACATTTCATATTTCATAAATAAGAAAACCATCACAAAAGTGATGGTTTTAGGCATCTATTGGGGGTCTTAATGAAATACACCTTCATAGCTCTTATCACTTAGGAAATTCCACTGATTTAAGGAGCTGTGTGCCAGAAACAGGGAAGAAGAAATATGTATTTCTTATGAATCATAATACAATATCACATTTATTCACATTTTTATAAAATGAGTCCTTGCTCTCAATGAACATTGTATTTCTCTATGTATTTTCTTCTACAACATCTATCACTGACCTCTCATCATTAAAGAATGCATTCTGTTGTTTCTATACTGTTGTAAATTATATAATTTTGAATGTTATTTTATAAATATTCATATCTGATATAGCAGAATAAAATTGATTATTTTATTTTATTTATCTTTAACTTTTTAAAATTTATTTTTGAGCGAAAGAGAGACAGAGTGTGAGCAGGGGAGGGGCAGAGAGAGAGGGAGACACAGAATCTGAAGCAGGCTCCAGGCTCTGAGCTGTCAGCACAGAGCCTGATGTGGGGCTCCAACTCATGAGCCCTGAGTTCATGACCTGAGCTGAAGTCAAATGCTTAACTGATTAAGCCACCCAGCTGCCCCTGAAATTGCTTTTTTATAAATTTCTCTTTTATTGAATTGTCTTGCTAAACCTTATATTAATTTTAATATTGTCTTTGGATCTGCAAAATTTTTGTTTTGGAATTTCTTGTAGTCAATTATATACAATTATTTCTTTTCAGTTCCACACATTTTTATTTTATTTTTTCACACCACACTGGAGAATCTCCTACTCAATGTTGAATGGAAGCTGTGATAATTAGTAGAATCTTTATCATGCTCCCAACCATAAAAAGGAGATGCTTCTAATCTTCACTGTTCATCATGAAGATTTCTGCAGGATTTGGGTAGATTATTTATATTAAGTTAAAGGTCTTTTACTGTCCTCTTTGTGAATTTTGTCTGACTTCTTCAAATCCATTTCCAGCTCACCATTTTGAAGTTCAGGTGTGTCTGCTGTTTAGCCCACTCACTGTGGTTTACAATTCAATAACTGTTATTTATGGTTCTAAAACTTGTGCTTATTATATTCGTGATTTTGTTTGTTTTAACCTTCCTAGCCAATACTGGCAATCCCTTCTTTCTTGGTTATTTTTCTAAATTCCATCTTTTATCCCATTGAGTACTTTATACATAGCTATTTTATAGTCTGTTACTGTTAATATTCTGTTGCTGATATGTCCAACAGCTAATGCCTGGGAGGACAAGGTTTTTGGTTTTTTTCTTCTGAGTCTCACTTATTTCTTTGTGTGTTTTGTATATACATATAGTCCCCCCTTAAATGTGGTTTTATTTTCTGCAGTTTCAGTTACCAGTGGTCAACCTCAGTTCCGTATCAGATGATCCTCCTGATGCCTTGTCAGAAGCTCAACAGTAGTCTAACATTACACATCACAGTGCCTACGTCACTCACCTCACTTCGTCTCATCATGGAGGCATTTTATCATCTCCCATCGTCACAAGACGGGTGAGTACAGTGCAATAAGATATTTTGAAAGAGAGAGACCACATTCATAAAAGTTTTATTATAGTCTATTGCCATAATCATTCTACTTTATTATTAGTCATTGTTGCTAATCTCTTACTGTGTCTAATTTATATCTAACTTTAGCATAGATATGTATGTATAGAAAAAAACATTATATAGGGTTCAGTATGATCTATGGTTTCAGGCATCTATTGGGGTTCTTAAAATGTGTCTTTTATGATAAGTGGGAACTATACATATATATATACACACACACATATGTGTTCAAGTATATATACATAATAACATATAAATACATCATACATATATAAAAACATCATATATAGAACATATAGAAAATGTGTATTTTCAAATTTAAATTAATCTTGGACAATTTTGAAGGCCAAAATCACAGCCTTTTCTTTAAGGGTCATTGGCGTTTTGTGTATGTGAAAGCTGGAGTCCGTTACCCTCCTGTGATCTGTTTAACAGCTTTTAGTAGTCTGGGTTTAATGCAAATATCTCAGGTTTGGCCTCCAAACATTTATTGGATATGGTTTAGTCCCTCAGACTTATCTGCTCACCTACTCTGCTCCCCACTCTTGTTCTTTTCCTTCTTTTTCAAGCTTCCTGTTGTGTTTTCAGCTAAGTTGTTTGTTGTTGTATCCCTTTGAAGTGTTCTGGGTTTGTTTGTTTTTTTCATTAAGGATGGAAATGTGTTGAAGGCTCTATTTGCTGTAATTATTTCAGGAGTATCAAGCTGCATTTAACTGGTACCGAATAGCAAATTAGATCAATCATGTGAGTGTTTCATAGAACACTTAACATTTATTACATTTTATAATGTATGCTCAGTGCATGAATTGGAAAAGGCAATGGCAATTGCCACCTTTCCACTGAACAAAAATATAGCAAATATCTTTACTATAGGTGGCACAGTTAATTATTCTTCTGCATTATAACTTATATAGAAAACAACTAACTTTTAGAAATAGAATATGGCTCACTATTCTATTGCTGTTAGTAATTTCATGTTCTTTTTTGTGCAACAAACTCAGCTAGTGACTTTTATCTGAAAAATTCCTAATTTATGAACTATTATTTATTCTGGACTTTATATCACAAGACAAACTTTTAAATGGATCATGAATCAAATAAACCTAATTGATTAAAGATTCACTCATATTTATGAGTCTGATTAGGCAACGAGCATTCTATATACAAATCATTTTGTGCTGCTTGGGTTCATTTAAGTATCTCAGTGATATTCATAAGTGAATATTGATATTTCATTATTGTAGCATTTTGCTAACAGATTACCCGATAAGCTCAAAAAAAAAGCATGAAAGCATAAACAGAAAGGGCAATTTAATTCCACAAAGAAAGCCTTACAGTCTGGGTGCTCTCTGAAGCAGCTAATCTCAGGGAAGTACCTCATGGTGAAAATTGTCAAGTAGTGAGACAGCAGAGATGTCTGTAGTCATGTTGCCTGGTTCCTCTCTACCTGAAAGTTTCCAAAGTGGATAGATCCAGGAACCAGACTGCATGTAAGGACATAATAAAACATAGTGGTACCAGCACCAAAGATGTAATCAATGAGCAAGAACAGGACCAGACAGCAGCCAAAGCAAACTTACCTGCTTTCTCCTCTGGGCACCGTAATAGGAAGATACCCAATCTGTCCCACTCTACCTTCCTGATAGGTAGCTGCCCATCCCTGTACAAGACTCCAAGGCCTCATCCCACGAGGCTGTCTCAAGTACAATCCTAAATTGTCTCCTTACTGCTATCAGCCCTGCCAGCAGCTCTCTATCTTTTTAGCTGATGACTGCCCATAGCTCTGAGGCTACGTCCAGTTGACAAGATGTTGCTACGAGGACACCGGCTTCAAAACTCCCTTTCACATCCTAATCACTTTATTGTCCAGAATTCCGTTAACAGAGGATGATGACTGCGTGTGGTACTGACTGAAGACTTAGGGATTACAGAGGGAATTTCAACATGGGAAGAGAAAACTTGAAACTGGGTGAAAAGCATGAACACATGACTGTTTTGATAGTCCAAGGAGAAAAGGGACATGTTCGTGCATGCGTGCAGGCATACACACATACACACCCGTGCATGTGCGTGCGTGCACACACACACACACACGCATGCACACACACACACACACACACACACACACACACACACTCTAAACCAAATCTTGTTTTCTTGATTCAGCATGAATCCTTCCTCTTTGAGAGGTTCATTCTCCATTCCTTCCAAGACAAATCTTCATACTCCCTTTGAAAAAACGTGTCCATTACCAAAAGGAAGTGATTTTAACTTATGATTGATTGCTTCTAGACCTTATAATAATCCCAAAACAAAATAGTTCACAAAAGTGACATTTCAGGGAGGAAAACTAGTCAGTTGACAATAAAACCATGGGATATTCTACATTCAGCCCATTTAAACTAAAGTTTGATCAAATTTGGGTTACTTTGCCAGGGAAGATATGCCTTATTTATCTGCTGGAAATTTTCTAGTAAGTAAATCTTAGAAAACACACACACACACACACACACACACACACACACACACATTTTTTAATGAATAGGAGCATTAATATGAAACAGCATGGTTTAATTGCAGACTAGGGAAGATAATTAGTTTTTTGTTAACCGTAACTTCAAATTCCAAAGCTATTTCTAGTCTGAAGGTAATAGCATTTTCTCCTCTCCCTTCCTCCCTTGTTTTGAGAGAAACTGTAAAGGATGTCCATTCTTAAAAATTGATTACTAGTTACCATGTTTCACCAAACTAAAGAAGTGTCTTTAAAAAAATGTTTATTTATTTTGACAGAGAGAGAGAGAGAGAGAGGGTACACATGCGCATGAGGTAGGGGCAGAGAGATGGAGAGAGAGAATCCCAAGCAGCTCCACACTCAGCACTCAGCACAGAGCTCCATGCAGAGGTAGATACCGCAACCATGAGCCCATGACCTGAGCTGAAATCAAGAGTCAGACATTAACGAACTGAGCCACCCAGGCGCCCCACAAAACAAGTGTCTTTTATTGGTAGTCATCTTCAGTGATACAGGACTTAGCAGGAGATTCGTCTTCACTTCTGTTGGCAATCTTTAGAAGTATAAAAGAAACACGGTGTAGTGTATTTAACCTCTTTCAGAACTAATCCTCAGGATGGGGCAATTGTGATTCCAGTTATATGTGGTTTACAGAGAATACTTTGAAGGATTTATCATCTCTGGGGATTAGAACCATTAAAAGTACTCACTTCCAGGTATTTCCGGATACCTCAGTTGGTTAAACTTCCAACTCTTGACTTCAGCTCAGGTCATGAGCTCATGGTTCGTGGGTTCAAGCCTCACCTCAGGCTCTGCGCTGACAGCATGAAGCCTGTCTGAGATTCTCTCTCTCTCTGTCCCTCCCTTGATTGCACTTTCTCTGTCTTTCTCTCAAAAATAAAATCTAAAAAAAAAAAGTACTCACGTCCAGTACTGGTGAGTTAGTCAAATAGCCAGGGCCCAGTGATGTGCCCAGGAATTGTACTTCTCACCTTTCCACATTTTCACCAAGGCAGTCTGGGTGGTTAGAACAAAAGGTGATTGCCGTAAGTCCTTGGGTTTCATAATCTCCAGTGAGTAATTGCATTTCCATACCTTGCTTGTTAGTGAGGATATTGGTTCAGCATTAATATAAATCTGTCGTTCCTGAAGCAAAAGTAAATTGAGATACTTGTTCAGTGGTTGAGGTAGGTAAAGTGCATCTGCTTGGGTACAAAAACCACACTTTCAAAAGTTGTGGACAACTAATGCCCAATTATAAAGCAAATGTAGCTCATACTCTTTAAATTCATATCCTTTCCCAGTGGCTTTGCTAGTCACATTACGTCAGTCATCAAAAGATGAGTTAAATGTTTACATGGTCTATTCACATAATGCTGACTCAACAGATTTTTTTGTTTTGACAGAAAAGTGGTCTGAAACATGCTCAATGGCATTTGGGGCATTGACTTGGCTATGGCCACTGCTTTTTAATTAATTTTCCTGCCAAAAAAATGTAACGCAACTGAGAGTAATTTAGACTTGGTCAACACAAATCTAAGAGAGCGGGAAGATTGGAAATTACCCGAATTATATGAATTAATTTGCTAAACTAGAAAATTTAACTTCCAAACAGCTCTCCGTTGTTTTGTCTACAGAAACAATGGACTTGATGATTCAACAGTAATGATTGAATTTGCCAGTGATTAAGAAAGAAACAATTGGCAAACTTCAGTTACTCTGGTCAAGTTAATTAGTTCCTTAAACTAAAGCAAATCTTTAAGGCCAAAATTAGAAAATTTTTTTCATCCTGAGTTACCTAATGTTGCTATCCACATATTTCCAAGATCGTTGCTATTCTTTTTAATATTATTCTCCTTACATGGCAACTGCCTGATGGAACCAGGGAAGATTTCTTGATCAAAGATTAAAAAGTTTCGTTTCATTAAGGCTGGCCACACTGCTGGATTTATCTGCCCCATGAAGCAAATTGACCCCACGGGCACTTTGATTGAAACCTGATCTTTAATCTCTGTCACCTGCATGTTGAACTCAGGACATCTGTCACATATTTTTTATTAAGGGAAAGGAAATCTATTGCAATTGGTATAATAGTTTCAAAAATGTATCTATTCCACATTATACATGTATTCTCAGGCCAGCAATAGAGATTGATTTAACAGAAAAATTTTATGGTCCATTCTGGCGTTTAGTTTATAGTCTCCGTATCTTGTTTGCCAAAACAATAAAAAGTCTACTTTATGTAATCAGCAAGAATAACAAGCATTTACATGGTTGAGCAAACAGGGAGATGGTTAATTGTAATCTGCTTTATAGTTGTAACTGAGATTGTATGAAAGACTGCTTGGATCATGAAATTTGTCAATGTGTATGGTCTTCCTTTAAAAAATGAGAAGTTTATCACATGGAGAAAAGACCTAGCAGACACTCGGCATGAATAATAGTGAAAGCAAAAGCTGATAATAAAACCAAAGTATATCTTGTAATTTAAACATCAAAAATTAGGTTTGATTCCATCAGGAGGCAAGTTACATATGTTTGACAGAAAGGCCAAACTAAACCTCACAAGTTAATAATTAAAGTTTAATTAAAAAAATTTTAATTTTTATTTATTTTTGAGGTGGGGAGGGGCAGAGAGAGAGGAAGACACAGAATCCAAAGCAGCTCCAGGCTCTGAGCTGTCAGCACAGAGCCCGACGCGGGGCTCGAACTCACGAACCGTGAGATCATGACCTCAGCGGAAGTCAGACACTTAACTGTCTGAGCCACCCAGGCGTCCCTAAAGTTTAATTTTTATAGTACAAAAAATGATGTGAAAGCTTTATGAATCTCCATTCTTGCCATTATAGTGGAGCCAAGGCCAAAATATTTAAAGCTTCTTAAAGGCTTATGGAAAAAGCACATCATAAAAAATAAAGTTTAAAACATGCCAAGGGGCTCAGTTTTACCAGTGATTATTTACTTCCAATTGCCAGTCCTCAGATCAGCACCGTGGCTTTCCCTTGGCTCCTCTGTCCCTTTGACATACCTCCATCATTGTGTGTGTGCGTATTTGTTTATCTTGTTTGAGTGTAGGTTTTAAAACTTAATGCACTTAAAATTAAATACAAAATTAAAAATTCACTTCTGTAGTTTCATTAGCCACTTTTTAGATGCTCAGTTGCTACCCGTGGCTAGTGGGTACTTTACTTGCAGACAAAATGCTACGTTAGGCAGTGGACTCTGGAATAAAGCTGTGCAGGCTTAACTCCTGGTTATCTCACTTTCTAGCAGAGTAATGGCATCCAACTACTTAACCTTTCTGTCACTCAATTTCCATGTATATAGAACCAGAATAATAGCACCTGTTACCTCATGGGGTTGTCGTGAAAACTGAAAATCAAATATATGAAAGGCGCTTACAACAGAGTCTGAGACATACTTGTAAGTTCTCAATAAACACCAATTATCCTTGTTTTTTGGCAAATTTTTGTCGAAATAGTGTCTCCTTTTACTGTAGAGATTTCCCAGACAACTGCCAGAAGTGTATTGCTTCATATCAGATTTATAGACAAAATTCTCTCACTGGACTGCTGCTGGGCCAACATTTTTCACTTCCTTTTTGATCAGTGTTTGGCAAGATTGCGAAGTAGGTGAAGTTTGAACATAACTCCTTTTCCCTTCAATTTTTGAAACAGGTTGTTGAGGTATAATTGATACACTATATGACACACATATATTAATTATGATTTGATTAGTCTGACTTGTGTATACACTTAAGAAACCATCACCACAATCAGGATAATGAACATATCCATCATACCACTAAGTTCCCTTGTGCCTTTTATAATCCTTTCCTCTGGCCCCTCTCTGCTTCCAGAAGCAAGGGCTGATTTGCTTTCTGTCACAGTAAATTACTTTGCATTTGCTATGTTACATAGACTAGGTACTGCATTTTTTTTTTACATTTTTTTTTCAACGTTTTTTATTTATTTTTTTTTGGGACAGAGAGAGACAGAGCATGAACGGGGGAGGGGCAGAGAGAGAGGGAGACACAGAATCGGAAACAGGCTCCAGGCTCCGAGCCATCAGCCCAGAGCCTGACGCGGGGCTCGAACTCACCAACCGTGAGATCGTGACCTGAGCTGAAGTCGGACGCCCAACCGACTACACCACCCAGGCGCCCCAAGGTACTGTATTTTTAAAAATCTGTTTCTTTTTCAGCAAAACTATATTGTGACCCATCCGTGTTATAACATATGTGAAAAATTTATTTCCTTTTTTTTTTGAGATACAGAGCAAGAGCAAGCGTGAGCAAAGGGAGGGGCAGAGGAAGAGCGAGAGCGAGAGAGAGAGTCTTAAGCAGCCTCCATACTCAGGGCAGAGCCACGCAGGGCTCAATCCCACGAATCTAAGATCATGACGTAAGCTAAAATCAAGAGTCTCACATTCAACTGACCGAGCCAACAGGCACCCCTCCTTATTTTTTAAAAATGATTTTATTGAGATAATTCACATACCATAAAACTTAATCTTTTAAAGAATGCATTCAGTCTTTTATAGTAAATTCCAAGAATTGTGAAATCATTACCACTGTCTACCTTTAGAACATTTTGTCACCCCAAAGTAAGCCTTCTACTCATTAATAGGCATTTCCCATTCTCCCCTCCCTCCAGACCCTGAAACATAATAATCTACTTTTTATTTCCATGAATTTGTTTATTTAGGATGTATGATAGAAATGGAATCCTACATTATGTGGTCTTTTGTGAGCTGATTAATTTTTATTGCTGAGTAGTATATCATTGTATGGATAAACCACAATTTGTTTATCCATTCATCTGTTGATAAACATTTAGATTGCTTCTAGTTTTTGGTTACAGCAAATAAAGTTGCTATGAACATGTTTTCCTTCATCTTGGAGCTAATACCTTACAATCCAATGGCTGGATCATATGTTAAATATATGTCTAACATTTTAAGAAAATTCTAAACACTTCATATAGATATTCTTTTTATTTTTAGCCATTTTAATATATAGTGATATCTAATTGTGGTTTTAATTTATATTTCCCTAATGACAAATGATGTTGAACATCTTTCACTGCTTATTGGCCATCCATATATCTTCTATGGTGAAGTGTTTGTTCAAATATTTTGCTGGTTTTGAAAACTGGGCTGTTCGTTATCTTATTGTTATTTTTTAAAGTTCCAAATATGTCCTTTCTAGAGTTTAATCAATGCATTCACAATAAAGGCAGATTAATGTCTAACTCTTCTAATGGATATTTGATTTCTAGAAAAAGACTACAAAGATAGGTCAAAATTTAATATGAAAGGTATAAACCATGAATTTCAGAACTTGAGGCACCAAGGAACAAAACATTTAGAGAAGATATTCTTTGATGGACTTCTGAAATCACGGTGGGTAAAAACCTATTCTCACTAGTGCAAGGTTGACTCTGCTTGCCATATGTTATATGGTTGCTTCTACCCAATAGCTTCCCAGTTCTGATCAGATGTAGTTGGAAGTCTGCTTTACCCAGACATTGTGTCAATTCCAACATTGTCAGTGAAGGTTGAGGAAGCTCTTCTGCAGCAGTAGGGTTATATGGATCTGTGGTTTCTAGTGGAAGTCATTCTGGGTCACCATGGACTCACCTCACAATATTCTTCTTGTTTCTCTGACTGTCATGTTTACTCATCAATTTACACACAGGAGCCTGAGTTTAAGTACCTATTTGCTCATGTCACTTCTCTCTGTTTAGAATTTACTCATAATTTCCTTCCGAATAGAAGCTAAAGTTCTACTTTGACTTATAAGACCTACATGACCTATGCCACTGCTGCCTCCCCCATTTCCCGAACATGATCATCCCACCAAATTTCTGATTTCATCTCCTCTCTTACCACTCTCTCCTCTTTTCTGTTCCAACCACACTGGCCTTCAGGTTGTTCTTCAACCATGCCACACACACAACCCCTCTTGGCTCACCCACATTGCATTCTCTTGTCTCCTCCACATCTAGCTTTATGAGGTCTTCCCTGAGTGCTCCATAGAAAAAAGCCTCCCGGGGCGCCTGGGTGGCGCAGTCGGTTGGGCGTCTGACTTCAGCCGGGTCACGATCTCGCGGTCCGTGAGTTCGAGCCCCGCATCGGGCTCTGGGCTGATGGCTCAGAGCCTGGAGCCTGTTTCTGATTCTGTGTCTCCCTCTCACTCTGCCCCTCCCCCGTTCATGCTCTGTCTCTCTCTGTCCCAAAAATAAATAAACGTTGAAAAAAAAAATTAAAAAAAAAAAGAAAAAAGCCTCCCTATATCACCATCACCACACAGTCCAATCCCGTCTTTCTTCTCCTGCTTTATTTTCTTCAACAGCACTAATGACCATGAAACTCATCACATGTTCACATGCTTTTGTTATCATTGCCCCATTTCTGCCCATATCAGAGAATAGAAGCTTAATGGAAGAGTGAGCATTACTGTTTTCACTTACATAGCCCTAGTTCTGATACTAAGTAAATAGTAGATACCCAACAAATACTTCAGAATGAGATGGCTTTTTTGTTGACCTGTTATTAAATTTATTCCTGTAATACTCCCCTGGCCAACATCTCAGTGGTATGTCTTTGTTTTAAATTACAGCTTCCTTGACTGGGATTCTGACATCATTTCCAACTTTTGCAAATTTTTTCCTTAAGAGGGAAAGCCCTGTTAAGCTTTTAAGCATGCTGAAGTCATTTGATTTGAATATATTGACAAGCAAGAACCACAATGCCTCTTCTGACTTTACTTTGTCCTCTGCTTATTAGAAGATGGTGCATCACCACTTGATGAATGGAAGGAATGGAAGGATGAATGAATGGAAGGAATGGAAGGAATGGAAGGAATACAGTGATGAGTCATCTACAAACAATATAAAGCATGGTCTTCCATATTTTTAAACTTTTTATTGATTTTAATATTTGCTTACCTTTTTTTTTTTTTTTGGTTACCAAAGACAAAGGGATTCTCTTAAAGCCATTAGAAAATAAAGGAATATTACTCAGGAAAGAAAAAAAACCTGGTATCAGATTTCTTAAAAGTAACAATAGAAGCCATGGATTAAATATTTAAAATGCTAGGGAAAAAATAGCTCTCAATTTATAATTCTATTTCTAAATAAACTATCATTTTTGAGTAAATGTGAAGGAAAGATATTTCAGAATAGAAATAAACAAAGCATAAAAATTGTCATTAAGAGACTTAGTGAAATAACTAATAAGAAATGTACTTCGGAATGAGGGAGTAAAACACATAAAATAAAAAATCAGTTAACAAGTACATAGTCCAAAGCCATCATGCCCTGCTTTTTATTTATAAATATGTAAGTTTTGTTTACACATTATCTTTATCTGTTCTTGTATTATTAGTTATCTCTCCTATATCTTCCATTATCTGAAGTGTGATGAATCTCTCTTGCATTGTCTAGTTATCTGAAGAACTTTATGATTGTTGTAGGCATTGACTTTCTGCTCATTGTAGAGCCCGCAGGGGGAGTGTGAAGGGCAGCTAGAGAGGTACAAGAAAAACTTGGATTGATGGTGCCACTAAAGCTCAAACAGAAGCATTTTTCAAGAAAAAGACAATAATCAATGTACCAAATGAGAAGACAAGCAAGGTGAGGATAGAAGTGCATGTAATAGATTTAGCAGCATGACGTTTGTTGGTGACCTTGACAGGAAAACATTCAGTATAATAAGAGGGAGAGTAAGTTAGGTGGGAGAGTGGATGGGGTGAATCAAACTTCACAGTTCAAATACATGCATTTTGCTCTGTTTCCTTTGCAGACCTTATTAAAATGAGAGTAGAGGAATTTTTAAAAGGCACAATCCTGTAAGAACAAAGAGGATGAAAGAGCAGTCAAAAGATTTTTGAATACCGATGTTGGCTGAATGAATGGTGAGCCTGGACTTGGCAGAGCAGAAGAAATGAAAACCTCTGTTTCTTTAGACAGGGTGATAACAAGAGCCGTTAGTATTTACTAGAAAGAACTGGCAAAGCCCAGAAATGGGGTCCATAATGGACCTCAAAAAGATAAGATGAAAGGGAAGACAGAAAAAAAGGTGAATTAGTTAAACATCAGAATACAAGGCAGCTAGGTTCCAGTACCCGCTTCTCCCAAACAAGACCCATTCCTAAGAGTCTTCAGGCTTAGTTCTAAATGATTACACATACCTGCACAAAGCTTTAGATCAGAGTCTAGAAGTGAGAAATGCTGGCTGGTTCAATATCACTACTTTGCTTCAGTCAAGGTCCCAAAATGCTAAATCACAGCAACCATAACAAAATATTTTGCCATATATTTTCCAGCAGCCTAAGATCTGGTGAGTGTGTGTGTGTGTGTGTGTGTGTGTGTGTGTGTGTGAGTGCATCTTTCTAGGTAAAAATAACAACACTAAAAGGGGCACCTGGGTGGCTCAGTCAATTAAGTGTTTGACTCTGGATTTTGGCTCAGGTCATGATCTCACAGTTCATGAGTTCAAGTCCCACATTGGGCTCTGCACTGACAGTGTAGATTCTATCTTGGTATTCTGTCTCCCTCTCTCTGCTCCTACCCTACTCCCTATCTTTCTCTCAAAATAAATAAAAATAAACTTAAAAAATATCAAATTATGTTTTTGAAATTATCTTGTGATTATTAGTGTTTTAGGAACATTAAGGGCTAACAGAATCATTTGCTAAAATGGAAAGAAAGTAGTGCTTTAGATTCAAGCAGATCTGGGGTCAAATCCTACGGTACTAAATCTCCTTTAGTTTGACTTTCTTCATCTGTAAGAAGAGTATAGAAACATCCAACACAAAGAGATATTTGATAATGTGATGATGTATCATATCAAAAGTGTCTGCTGTATATTTGACACTAAATGAATATTAGCTTCCTCTCTATTCTTTGATCTTACTGAGGTATCTAACTACCAAGAAGTGGGTCTATGAGAAAATCATACCAAATGGCATTTAATGAATCAAAAATGAAAATTTTGTCAGAGTGATCAAAGGGTACAAGCTTCCAGTTATAAGTAAGTCATGGGGATATAATATGAGGTATGGTGATTATAGTTAACAATGCTGTGTTGCATATTTGAAAGTTGCTAAGAGAGCACAACTAAAAAGTTTTCATCACAAGAAAAAAAATTCTAAGTATACGTGCCAATAGATGTTAACTAACCTTATTGTAGTAATTTCAAAATACATGCATATATCAAATTTTGATGTTGTACATCTAAAATGAATACAATGCTATATGTCAGTTGAAATCAAAATGAAAATTTGGGACAGTTATAATTTCTATTCTCAAATTTTGATATAAGTAACCAATTGATTTTCCTTTTTAAAAAATAAACACTGTAATTATAAATAAGAACAATTCTTATGATGTTTTCTTAACTTTTTGTTCAAGGATGTGCCGAACTGTGCAAACAGTAGTATAAATATATCCATCTTACATGGACAGCAATTGAACACTTTTATAAAACAAATTTTAAAACCCTTGGAAAATAAAGCCAGGGTGAGACACTACAGCAATCATTAAATAGTTTCTGAAAGAAATTCCACCCATCTTGTTCATTCTCTGCTGTTTTTCTTTTTTCCAAGAAAACTAAATCTCCTTAGAGACGTTAAGGGCGGTCATCAACAGCATTAAAGAAACCTGTAAATTTTTTGTCTATTTATATTGATTTTTCTCCATGGAAGAGAACACGTTTACTTTTCTCTACTACATCTAATGAATTGGGCAACAGTGGCTATAATCTGACACCGGTGATGGTAAAATGGATATTGCATCTTGCTCATATCATGATTACGGTCCAGGGTGATGGTGTTTGCACACCCTGTGAATGATCCTTCTCTGCAACCAATGCGTGTCTTAATTCTGAATATAGACCTTAGGCAATTATTAATCTTTGGTGGCAGAAAAGCCCAAGCCCAATCTTTTTATGTTACCTCATTATTCCTGTTCATAAATGAAAATTTAATTTCTGTTACAGTGCTTAGTGCAGTCAACTGTTATATTATTAATTATAGAACTGCTGCTAATGCCTAGGGATGATATTTCAATAAGGTTTAATCTCTTTTCCATATTCTAGTGTCTTTCATAATTATGTCTCCATTTTTCTCCTTGCTTTTATTTTATTTGCATACAAACTCAGCAGCGCAAACTGTAATTCTGACCTGGCTGGTGTTCTGAGTCAGCCATACCACTCATAATCCAGGCTCTGTGAATTTGTTCAGAAAAAAAGGGGGAGAAAGAAAGGCAACTTTATTTCAAATGGCAACCGCGATCTTGAACCACATCTCAGACTGGTTTTAGCATCGAGTACCCCTTCACAATTGCTGGGGGAGCATTTATACATTTGGCAATCATTCTTGAAAGTTCTTCAGCTGCAAATTGCTTTGTGAATCACAAGAAGCTTATTTTGTGCTTTTAGTTATGCTTTAAAGCAGTACGGAATTGTCTCTAGAAAGGAGGTAAAAGGCTTACTATCATGTATATAATGGCATAGAGAAGGTGAAAATTGAGCTACTTCATTCCTACACATTTGATAGTTTGTTTCTATCCAAGGGGGTGACAATTAACATTATGCAGCTGTGTTATTTTCCTTGATTAAGTATAGACACTGAGATCTGTGTTGTTTTGGTTAGTATCATTTCCTTTTTATTATCCAGAATGCAAAAACATTTAGTTCTTTTATACTACAGCCATTGTGATTTCTCCATTTTTTCCTCTTTTGTTCTTGGAACATTTTAAATTCACTTTGTTATGATGTATTTGTGTAATTGTTGTATTTATCTGATCAACTCTTGAGAGAGAAACTTAGTGATACTCTAAGTTCCAGTGTGTTGTAGGATCAGCTATGTTAGGATAGTTTTATTTGTCTAATGGCATATGACACTGATAAGGACTCACAATAGGAAGAAGGAGTCTAACCTACAAGTCAATTTCAGGAATGAGAATAAAAGAGGAAATAGATATCCAGTCTGATTTTTCCACAAATATTTACTGAGCATCCCATGTGTTTTGGTTGCTGATCAGGTAACCAGGTATATGGTTAAATGGGAAAAAGCTAAAGAAAATACCCCCTCTCAATCATTTTTTTGCAGTGTATTAAGTATGGTGAGAGAAGAATGGGGCATGTAGACCTATGAAGGACTGTTCTCGTCTCAAGACGTGAAGGAGATTATGTAAGAAAGTGTGAGATTGAAAATTAGGAGACGTAGGGATGAAAATTTGGAGATCACCAAAACTGAAAAGACCAAAGAAAGAGAAGGAAAACTATTAAGAGAGATAGGAGGTTTACAGGAGAAGTGGAATTCAAGAACCAAAGACAAAGAAGGTTATAGAAGGAGGCAATGATCAATAATACAACCTCTTGAGGGAGGACAAGTTCTGTGAGGACATATTTCCTTTGGCTTGGCAACTGCTAGAGCAGAGTTTAGCCAACTTTTTCTGTAAGGTACCAGAGAGTTGATATTTTAGGATTTGAAGATCATGCGGTCTCTGCTGCAACAACTCAACTCTGTCATTACGGCATGAGCAGTCCTAGAGAATACACAGATGAATGAGTGTGGCTGTGCTGCAAGAAAACTTTTTGTGAAATAACAAGTGGCTCGAATTTGGAAAGGAGGCCACAGTTACTAATTACATGGGAAAATTGAAGCAAGAGAGCTTGTTAGTTGTTTGATGCCAGATAGCCAATAAATGACAGAGACAAAATTACACATACTTTAAGTCTCATGTTCTCTTTACTATAGCATGTTTTCTCTAAAGTAGTAATGCTGCAAAAGTCAAATTTACAACTTTGATAAATTGATTTGGGTTCAATCCTCTTATTGGGTAATGTAGCCCACATGCATTCAATCATCTTCTTGTTATGGTCATTTGCTCTTATGCAATGCCTTGTTTACTTTCATTTCATAATTAGCCTTGTTATGGATGGCAGCAACAATTTCTTATGACTTATCTTGTAGGTTGTTCATCCTCCAAATACTGTCCCTCAAAAGTGTCATGAGACTCAACAGTCTTCCATTAGGAATCTCTTTTTAAAATGCATTTAGGCTCTTTCCATAATTTGGTTATTGTTGAAAATGCTGCCATAAACATCGGGGTACAAGTGCCCCTATGTATCAGCACTCCTGTATCCCTTGGATAAATTCCTAGCAGTGCTATTGCCGGGTCATAGGATAGATCTATTTTTAATTTTTTGAGGAACCTCCACACTGTTTTCCAGAGTGGCTGCACCAGTTTGCATTCCCACCAACAGTGCAAGAGGGTTCCCGTTTCTCCACATCCTCTCCAGCATCTATAGTCTCCTGATTTGTTCATTTTGGCCACTCTGACTGGCGTGAGGTGGTATCTGAGTGTGGTTTGGATTTGTATTTCTCTGATGAGGAGTGATGTTGAGCATCTTTTCATGTGCCTGTTGGCCATCTGGATGTAGGGAAAGGAAAAAAAAAGTTAGAGAGGGAAGGAGCCAAACCATAAGAGACTCTTAAAAACTGAGAACAATCTGAGGTTGATGGGGGGTGGGTGGGTGATGGGTATTGAGGAGGGCACCTGTTGGGATGAGCACTGGGTGTGGTATGGAAAACAATTTGGCAATAAATTTCATGTAAAAAATAAAATAAAATGCAGACACATGTGCAAGGCAAAATAGGCATTGGCAACTAAATTTAATTTTGTGTATCAGATATTATATCTATTAGTTTTTTATTGAGATATAATTGACATATAACATATTAGTTTAATTTAAGGTGTACAAATAATGATTTGACATATGTATATATTTTGAGATGATCACATATTTTTCACACAATATTGGGCACATAGGGGATAAGTGGTCTGAAAAAATTAGAAATCAAGGGAAGAGAGGGGTGCCTGGGTGGCTCAGTTGGTTAAGCGTTCAACTTCAGCTCAGGTCATGATCTCACAGTCGTGAGTTCAAGCCCTGAATTAGGCTCTGTGCTGACAGCTCAGAGCCTGGAGCCTGCTTCAGATTCTGGAGTCTGCTTTGGATTCTGCCTCTCTCTCTCTGCTTCTCTCCTGCTCACATTCTGTCTGTCTGTCTGTCTCTCTCAAAAATAAATAAACATTAAAACAGTAAAAAAAAAAGAAATCAAGGGAAGAGGGAATGGAAAAATTGTCTTCATCTTACTACATACTTGCTGAAATAATTAAAGTAAATATCTGAGCACCATTAAATACATGTGCTAACATGCACTTCTTATACTATAGCTTTTAAATTATGTGCTACCAATTAAAATAGCCAGAGATGTTCTAAAGGTTGCCTTATTCTCAGATATTAAAAATAGTGAAAATACAATTTATGAAATGTAAGTTGAATGATGAGTTTCATGATGGGTCTTTGATATAAATGTAATAGCCATCTCCATTTCAGTGTTAACATGATCTATTCCAATCACAATATTTAAAATCACATTTCCAGTGTGTGATAAAGATGACCAGTCTCATAGAAAAGTGTCACTATTTTAACATGAGTTCTATTAGAGAGAGTGAATGATAAATTTATTTAGACTTGTACATCTGTGCAAATAGAAGAATTAATGAATGACTAAGTGAATGAATTCTTTAATCATGATCTTCAGAAGGTCTTAGGGTGCAGTCTTATTATTCTATGAAAATCTCACCCAGAGACAATAATTGTATTTCCTACATGGAGAAAGTAATAGATAAAACTGCTGGTTAGGGCAACTCTTTGGCAATGCTGACGGAACATTAAGGATCAGCAGGGACCCCCAGGCGCGTTCTACCCCATAGCATCTTCTGGATTGAAAGCAGCAGGGGAATCCTATTCCACATCATTTCCCAAATCATTTCTCTTCTTGAGAAGAATGACTAACAACTGTGAAGGAAAATTGAAGTCATAGTAGACTTTTGAAAAGAGGAGGAGATTATGACATGAAAGCTTGTGGAAATAAATGGACCAAAGAAATTTTAAAATTTAAATTTGCAAGTATCTTGCAAAGATTATGAAACATGTATGCACCATTTAGAGTGGACTTCTTAGTTACTTAGAATTCCAGGCTCAGTATTTTTGGATCAATATGTTAGACTTTAAGAATGATGCATTTTTATGTCTTTTCTAGTAAAAAAAAGAAGGCATTGTCAGAGTGGTAGAAAAAAATAAAGAAAACCTCTTGCTGAATTTTAAAAACTATGTTTGGTGAGTCATTACTTATGTTAAGCATTTAAAAATTATTCTGATTTCTTGGAGGTTCAAACAAATCTGAGAGTTCAGCTTGCCTCTGAGTAGTTCTCATCAAAGCTGTGACTATTATTTGTATGATACACAGACAAATATTTCTTTTGAATGTCCATGATTTGCTGATGTGCTATCTCTTCTCCTTCTATTGTCCTCTGCCTGCATAAGAAGAAGGTTGAAAAATTGAATTGGCTTAAGGCATTAACAAAATCTTAACTGCTGGAAGCAAAGTAGATGAGAAAGAGTTTGCTGGGTAAGCAAACCTGCACCATATCATTCAGGATAAACCCCTGCACCCTAAGCCTGCTGTGAATGTGGACTATTTTGCGCATATGGAAAATGAATAAAATCCACAGAAAAAGGAGAAATCACATTTTGCACAATTTAATTAAAATAATTGATGATCCTACAATGTTATTTTAATTGTCTGACCTAAAATAATACATTAATATGGAAAACAAATTCTTGGAAGTGGAAGACAATATGGTGTCCTTTACTTCCAGTGAATACCTGGATTGGTGACATAAATAGCCCAATCTTTCTTTAAAGTACTAATTTTTTTTCAAGTATCAAAAATTACTGACAGATTATCAATCTTATCTGGTTGTCTTAATGCAGGTGTTTAACCAGATTAGATCAATCCTTCCTAAATCCTATACACTGCCATATAACAGATTGGTAAATAATTAATAAATGCAAAGTGCTTAGAACAGAGCCTGACATAAGAGGCATTGAATGCATAGTAAGCATTCAATAAATATAAAAAATCAATATATTCTTCTTATTATTTTGGAAACAAGGCATGATTGACATATTACATTATATTAGTTTCAAGTGTACAAAATAATGATTTGATATTTGTATACACTGCAAAGTGAACAGTAAGTCTAGCTAGCATCTGTCATTATAGAAAGTAAATTTTTTTTCTTGTGATGAGAACTTTTCAGATTTACTCTCTTGGTAACTTTCAAATATGAACTACAATATTGACTATAGTCAACAAACTATACATTACATCACCATGATTAATTTATTTTATACTTGAAAGTTTTTTAGCTTTTAACCTTTTCACCCATTTCTACTAACCCCCAAGCCCCTTGCCTTCTGGAAACCACCAGAAGTTCTCTGTTATCTGTGAGCTTTGTTTGGTTAATTTGTTTTTTTAGATTCCACATATAAGTGAGATCCTGTGGTATTTGTCTTTCTGTGTCTGACTTATTGTATTTAGCATAATACGCTAATGGTCCATTCATGTTTTTGCAAATGGCAGTATTTCATTCTTTTTAATGGCTGAATAGTATTCTGTTGTATGTATACACCACATCTTCTTTATCCATCATTCACTGATAGACCCATGAGGTTGTTTCCACATCCTGGGTATTGTAAATAATGCTGCGATGAACATAAAAGTGCACATATCTTTTTGAATTAGTATTTTCATTTTCTTCAGATAAATCTCAATAAATGGAATTGCTAGACCATACAGTAGTCTATCTTTAATTCTTTGAGTAGCTTTCATATCGTTTTCCATAGTGGCTGCACCGGTTTACATTCCTCCCAACAGATAGTTCCCGTTTCTCCACAGCATCGCCGACACTTGTTGTTTCTTGCCTGTTTGATAATAGACATTTTAACAGGTATGAGGTAGTATCTCATGGTTTGATTTTCATTTTACTGAGGGTGAGTGATGTTAGGCATCTTTTCATGTGACTTTGGACCATATGTATGTTTTTTTTCCTAAAAAAAAGATCAGATCCTGTGTCCATTTTTAAATCAGATTTTTTCTATTGAATTATATGAGTTCTTTATATATTTTGGATATTTACTCCTTATCAGATACAAGATTTGCTTTTTTTTTCTCCCATTCAATAGGTTGCCTTTTTGTTTTGTTGATGGTTTCTTTTACTGTGGAGAAGCTTTCTTATTTGATGTAGTCCCATTTGTTTATTTTTACTTTTGTTTCCTTTGTTTTTGGAGTCATAGTCAAAAAATCATTGCCAAGACCAACGTCAAGGAATTTGTCATTGATGTTTTCTCCTATGAGTTTAATGGTTTTGGGTCTTATATTTAAGTCTCTAATCCATTTTGACCTAATTTTTGTGTATAGTATAAGATACTAGTTTAATTTCATTTCTTTGCATGTGGCTGTCTAGTTTTCCCAACAACATTTATTAAAGAAGCTGTCATTTCCCCTTGCCTCCTCATCCTACATTATTTGGCTATATACATATATATATATATATATATATATATATATATATATTCATTCTGGTCTCTCTATTCTGTTATATTGGTCTACACATCTATTTTCATACAATACTGTTTTGATGACTATAAATTTGTAATATAGTTTGAAATCAGGAAGCAGGAGGACTTTGCTTTTCTTTCCCACAATTGCTTTGACTATTTGAGGTATTTTGTAGTACCATACAAATATGGGATTAGCTGTTCTATTTCTATGAAAAATGACATTGAGATTTTGATAGGGATTGCACTAAATCTGTATCTGATTGCTTTGGGTAGTATGAATATTTTAGAAATATTCTTCCAGTCTATGAGATGGAATATATTTTCATTTATTTATATCTTATTTAATTTCTTTCATTACTGCCTTATAGTTTTCAGTATATAGGTCTTTCATCTTGGTTAAATTTATTCCTAGGGTTTTTTTTTTGATGCAAGTGTAAATGGGATTGTTTTCTTCATTTTTCTTTCTGATAGTTTGTTGTTAGTGTATAGAAATGCAACAGATTTTGCATGTTGATTTTGTACCCTACTAAGTTTTATTAGTTCTGACAGTTATTTAGTGGAGTCTTTAGAGTTTTCTATACATAATATCATGTCATCCACAAATAGCAATAGTTATATTTCTTCCTTTCTAATTTGGATGCCTTTTATTTATTTTTCTTGCCTAATTGCTTTGGCTGGACTCCTAATATTATGTTGAATAAAAATAACTACAATGTGTATCCTTGTTTAGTTCCTAACCTTAGAGGAAAAGCTTTCCATTTTTCACTATTGACTACATGTTAACTGTGGGCTTGTCATATATGGCCTTTATTATTTTGAGGTATACCCTCTATACCCACTTTGTCAAGAGTTTTTATCATAAATTGATGTTGAATGTTGTGAAGTGGGTTTTTCCATATCTATTGAGATGATTTTTATCTTTCACTTTGTTAATGTGATATATCATATTAATTGATTTGCAAAACTTGAATCATCCTTGAATCCCTGGAATTTATTCCACTTGATCATGGCATATAATCCTTTTAATGTATTGTTGAATTTGGTTTGCTAATATTTTGTTGAGGATTATTGCATCTATGTTCATCAGGAAACATTGGGATGTTCTTCTTTTCTTTTCTTTTCTTTTTTCTTTTCTTTTCCTTTTCTTTTTTCTTTTTTCTTTTTTCTTTTTTCTTTTTTCTTTTTTCTTTTCTCCTTTCCTTTCCTTTCCTTTCCTTTCCTTTCCTTTCCTTTCCTTTCCTTTCCTTTCCTCTCCTCTCCTCTCCTCTCCTCTCCTCTCCTCTCCTCTTCTTCCTTTTCTTTTGTGTGTGTGTGTGTGTGTGTGTGTGTGTGTGTGTGTGTGTGTGTCCTTATACCAGTGAAGCTGTCTTGATCTAGACTTTTGTTAGGAGTTATTGATTACTGATTCAATCTCATTCTAGCAATCAGTCTATTCAGATTTATTTGAAAATTTCTGTTTCTATTTCTCAGACTAGTGTACCCTTTCTGAAATAGTGAGGAGCTATAGTGAGGTCAAAGAAGAGTGCAAAGCTGGCCTCCCCCAGCCTAAATTTGCTGAGAACACCTCTGTAGCCTCAAGATGTGTGGCAAGCCTGAAGCCTTCCCCTTAGGCTGAAGCTCCAGGACAAATAAAGAGGCCTTTTCACCAGAAGACTGTGGTATGTTTTAGTCTGCTGTTTGTGCAGTGCTCTGGGGTAGTAGCCTCCAAGAACTATCTCTTTAATTGTTACAGCCTCATGGGACACTGAAATGTAAGCTATCCTGGCCACCAAAGCCTGGTGATCAAGAAACATCCCCTGTGTGGACTGCATGCGCCTGTTGGCTTTCATATGGCCATAGGAGATTCATTATTATTCTTAATGGGTAGTTTCTTAATTGAGCTTTTGCATATAAAGTCTGAATATCCAAGGATTGAATAAACCATGTGAAATCTGTTTCACCATGCCTCATTCACAGATGTAACCAAAGTCTCCTTGCACAAGTAATTTTCTCCCAAATTAAAATGTAGTACCATTGTGCTTTTACTGGAAAAAAGCTAATAGCAACTGGTGGAAAATGTGGGAAAATGACATGTGAGAAAAGATATTTCAAAAGTTCTTTGTAAGTTAATTAGAAACTTAAAGATGTTGTCAAATGTATTTTGCATGATTTAATATGAAACCTTTAAAGAGAGGGATAATATCTGATAAATTATCCTATTGACTGTTGTGCATAATCCTGTTATTTCAGGCAAGATAATTGCATGGTAAACAGCATTAGCTTTTCATTAGCTGTAGCTGTTCCAGCTGATTCATTCGTAGCTGAGCAGATTTAATTTAGTGAAAAGAAAAATACTACGAATCATCTGTAATACAAACTAAATAAATACAAGAATAAACATGTAGGAAATAATTTATATACACATGAAGACTGTGTTTAAAGAATAAAATTTCTCACATCTGATTTTCATGTATGACATTAGATAGTTGTAAATATCTGTAAGTAATAACATTAACAACCAATAGCATATTTTGACAAGTGCTATCTGTGTATATGAGTATGTTAGATGTTATGAAGAATTGTTAGCAAATTAATTTTGTGGTGTCATATTTGTTCATCATAGTCAAAATAATATTTTTGATTGAAACCCAGCTTTCTTTTTTTTTTTTTTTTTTTTTAAATTTTTTTTTTCAACGTTTATTTATTTTTGGGACAGAGAGAGACAGAGCATGAACGGGGGAGGGGCAGAGAGAGAGGGAGACACAGAATCGGAAACAGGCTCCAGGCTCTGAGCCATCAGCCCAGAGCCTGACGCGGGGCTCGAACTCACGGACCGCGAGATCGTGACCTGGCTGAAGTCGGACGCCTAACCGACTGCGCCACCCAGGCGCCCCAAAACCCAGCTTTCTTGATCATTCTTATCTTAGGTGTGTTGTTGTAGGGAAAAATGTGATTAAGTTTTACAGGGGCATGTCATCTTTATCATTTATTCTCTTAATAGGGATGTAGATTTACTTGGTATTTTCACAAAACATTTTCAAACCAAAACATAAATTTTTCCTGGAAATAATAAATATTTTTCTTCCCTCAAATTCTCAAGTTAGGGACCTTTTATTAACCCGGTTAATTATTTGTTTTTATTTTAGTCTTTGAAACCTTATTTTAAGAACACAGTTTATGCAGACAGTCACTTCTATAAATTGCCCTTTCATATAAGTATTTGCCTGCTGATAATTATGGACAATATTAAATACTGCAGGAAATAATAGGTCACTTATATTAATGGATAAACAATTTATCTAAGCTCTTGTACTTTTTTTTTTGAGAGGTTGATGGATATGTTTATTACCTGGATTATAGTGATCTTAACATGAATGTGTGCATATGTCCAAACTCACCAAATTGTATACATTAATTATGTGCATTTTTTAAATTTAAATTTTAGTTAACATACTGTGCAATATTGGTTTCTGGAGTGGAATTCATCACTTACATAATACCCTGTTAAATTTTTGCACTTTAATTCTTGTATCTTGTATCAAAGCACATATTGCTGAAATGTTTCCTAAAAAACCCGATGTTACTAAACATGGACAGCCCATTAGATAATCATGGTCATTTCAACATTACGTTAGGGAAAGTTCCTTATGTAAATCCATGTGTAGATGGAGATGAGAAAAGTTATGTTTAACTTGGAGAAGAGAAACCTGGAGAAGATTAACTTGGGATACACAATAATTGTTATAGTTCAGTATTTGTAATATCCTTCTACAGGAAACAGGTTTAAATTCTCTGTTTTCTTCCAAAGGAACAGTGGAACTAATTCAGAAAAAAAAGTTTTGATTCATTTATTGTGTCATAGACTCTGGGTCTAAAGTTCTCTCTTGTCTAGCAAGGAAGCAGATGCAGGATAAAAAGCAAGAGATGGCTAATGCCCAGAAAAAGACAAGAGCCCCGAATAAGGGTCCTTGACCCGTTTTTACCAGGATCAGAAGGCTCACAAACATGGTGATGGACGTGCACAAAGAGACAATAAATCTGTGAACATTAACTTACGGACTTGAGGGAAAGGGGATCTTGAAGATATTTGGGGTTAGGGGTTTGGGTTAACACAAAACAAAATCCTGGTGCCTGGCAGCCTGGTGGAAGGTTGTTTATAAAGCAGACATGAGGCAGCACCTCTCTTTATTTTAGCTAGCCTAGGGGATGTGACAGATAGGACATGTGACCTCAGGGTTAACAATGCCCCTTTCTTTTGTTAATCTCTGCTCTGGGCTGCTCACTCGCAGCACAGCACAGCTGTCTATAGCCCTATTTTCCTGTTTACCTAACTTGGTCCTTCCCTCCTGTGAAAGCAGCTTTCTGCTATACTACTAAATTGGGGGCGCTTTGGCCCTGAATACCTAATCTTGTTTTTTTTTTTAGTATGAAATTTATTGTCAAATTGGTTTCCATACAACACCCAGTGCTCATCCCAACAGGTGCCCTCCTCAATGCCCATCACCCACTATCCCCTCCCTCCCACCCCTGCCATCAACCCTCAGTTTATTCTCAGTTTTAATCTTGCTTATTTCATATACCTACGTTCTATATTGGGACCTTTGCCCCACCCTGTCTATATTGGGGCTTCTGCCCTGCCTTCTCTATACTTACTTACGCCTAATCTTGTTTACCCATACTTGGGTGTGAACATCTTATGGCTTTGTAATTCTTTATGCCTTATTAACCCATTGGTGTAATCCCAGGCAATTTGTAAGCTATTCCCCACTTTATTGTGTAATCTTAACATCCAGATATTAAAAAATAGTTTATGTTTGTGAGTTTTCTATTTTTAATCTGCCTTTTTCTAAGATAGGCATCAATTTATCATATCTATCTCTCTATCTATAATCTATTTATAATTTATCTCTATCCTCTATCAATCAAATAAATAGCAACTAGGGTTATAAAATTGCCCTTCACAATGAATTTTAGGCTGCATAATTGTATTTGGAAGACCACATGTCAACATTATACAGACATGGTTCTTGCATAGATAATATTTCAACAAAATAGCCTCTAAGACTTTTAAAATGCTAAGATTCTATATACTAAGAACTAGAGTGGAACTACAATAAAACCTTCCTAGATGAATAAAAATGAATACATAAATACATATCGAGCTAAATGTGTCCCAGAAATATTGACTATATTTGGCTTATCACCCCTTTGATCATGTTCTCAGCTTGAAAGTCAGAGATATCAGCTGTCCTCCCACCCCCATGTCATAAACACAGGATATACCACCATGATTAGTGCAACAAAAGCATTTCTTGCTCCTGTTACATTCTAATGGAGGTCAAGCAACTTGCTTAGGTTTCTTTCCTCCAAGGAATGATTCAAGGATCCAGTGCATTTCTATCATATGGCTCTACTATCTTTGAGTCCTTTGCTTCTGGCTACAGAGTTTGGGAAATATGAGATAGTGAAGGATACCAGACCTTTTCAAGGCCAGGCCTGGAAATGATGTTCATAACTTTTGCCCACATTCTATGGATAACCTATTTTATCACATGACCCCAGGATAGTACCAAAGAAAGCAGAGACATGGAACTTTCTTGTGAGCCCAGAAAATGGAAATGGAGAGAATTTACATCTAAATCATATATAGATATATTCAAAATTATGCTTAAAAGTTTAAATGCATCCATTTATTTAGTCAATATTTATTAAGTATATTCTATGCCAAGTCTTATGGGATGTGCTGTATATAGAATATGGATAAAACTCAGTTCTTATACTTACATAATAGCCATGTAAATTGATTTCACTCTATGCTCAACTGGTCTTTTGAATGCTATTGCGTTCCTTTACTTATAAGCTAAGATCATTCAAGGTAGCCAACAAATAAACATTAGTTTGGATGAATTAATATAATTATATTAATATAATTACCTTGTAGCTTTATTTTTTTCTTTACAGTTTTGCCTGCTTCTTCCATGTAAACTGTTGCTAGTAATTTTAATTTTGATGTAATTGTTTATGCTTATAACAACAAAATAAATACAGAAAAAGGAGGAAACAGAAAATAAAAGTAGGGAAACTTATAATAAAAGAACTTAGATGAAGTGAGTTACTTGCATAAAAGATGTTTTTATATTTATAATATAATAAAATGCACACTCACACACACCTTTGTCTCCAGTTATTGTCACAGGGCTCCCCAAATCCTCAGAATTTCCTAAGGGGTGAAATAGTCTTTTGTTATTTGAAATCAGCCCTTTCAATCCTGCCTGAATTTATGCTAATAAGGGACTTGGTGGCTGGAGGTAAGGTGAAGGTGAGAGACCTAGATAGCTTTAAGATGGGTGTTAATCACCAGAAAGACCAAGCCTGTTATTAGTTGGATCTTTCAGTTCCACTCCCTGGCCTCCACAGAGGGTAGAGGTGTTATACATTGAGTTCAGTCCTCAATGGCTGATAATTTCATCAATCGTGTTTATGTAATGAAACCTTTATAAACCCTTAAGGGGATTTGGAGAGCTGATGATTTGATGAACACATTAAAGAGTTGGGAATATGATGCACACAGAAACAGCATAAAAGGTCTATGCTGTCCCCCCATAACTTGTCCTATGAATGTCTTCCATTTGACTGTCCCTGAGTTGAATCCTTTATAATAAACCAACAATAGTAAGTAAAGTGCTTTTCTGGGTTCTGGGAGTCATTGTAATGAATTATTTAACCTGAAGAGGGGTTATAAGAACTTTTGAATTTGTAGTTGGCCAGGCAGAAATAAGTTTTATCTAGGTGAGACAGGAGGGAAGAAAGGCTCAGGAGACTACCTGACCAAAGTAAAGACATTTTGTCTTTAGGTTGACCCTTACCGTAAAAGTCAGCAGGTTATAAAAAGAGGCTCAGGTCATGATCTCACGGTCCATGGGTTCAGGCCCCATGTCGGGCTCTGTGCTGACAACTCAGAGCCTGGAGCCCACTTTGGATTCTGTGTCTCCCTCTCTCTCTGCCCCTCCCCTGCTTGTGCTCTCTCAAAAATAAAGTAAACAAAACATTTTTTAAAAAATCTGAAAAAAAGAGGCATAAGATCCTACTCATGGAAAACCACAAGACTCCACTCTCTCTGGCAATAGAAGCCACAAAGGCTGGATAGTCTTAAAATTGCTCCCTGGAGGTAATTCCACAACGCTAAGTAATGGAAAAAACTAACCTACCAATGTAAATAATGAACTCAAAATTAAAGGGTAAGCCCCTTCCCATATGGTTAGTTTATAAGTTTCTAAGAACTTATAAAACCCTTTGTTAGAGGCCAAGAAGGGGGTCCTCTTGCCCATCTGGGAGGAGAGACTGTTACTTAGTGAAGTAGCTCATTTCTTACTTCTATGTTTAATAAATTTTTGTCCCTTTCTCTAAATGGCTTGCTCTTGAATTCTTTTTCAGGCAAAGCCCAAAACCCAGTTGGCAAGGGGCCTGAGGTCCTCTCTCTCATGGTCTTGGCCCCTTGGACATTGTAGGCACTATTTATAGTTGCCATCTGAAGTAGGAGCACACTTGTGGGACTAATATATTTTGTACGTAAGTTCCTTTGCTTGTTAAACCTGCCGCCTACCAACTTGGAGTGGTCTGCCTCTTTCTTTCATCTCTCTCTGCTGATTTCATCCAGAGGATTCCAAAGTTTGTGACTCAACAACTGGCAAGTCACTCAGGAGACTAAAGAGATGAGTCTTGGGGAGTGAGACATCTTCAAGTGAAACCCCGAGTTGACTATCCACCTGTGTGTCAGGCGGGCAGGCTTATGGATGGCTATGTGAGTATTAAGGATGCCTTCAAGATGCAGGCTGCTCTAATGCATGTGTTTGAGGAACTACACATAGTGAACTGTAGCAAAGAAAGGAAATGAAGGGCTGTCAAGGTGGACTGGCCTCTACTGTGGATGGTTGGTTGGCTAGAGGCCAAAGATTGGGTTAGAAAATTAGAAGCTCTGAGAGTAGAGAAGACCATGGGGTTGTCCTCTTCTCTGCCAGCTTTGGGGCTGGCAGACAAGGGGTGACAGCAGGATAATAAGATAGAGACCTGAACATGTAATTTTACAAAGGTAGAAGGAGTGGGCTGCCATGGATTAGACCTGGGTGCTTATGACAAAGCCTGATTGAGTTGCTAAGAGTGGAGTGCGATCCTTGAAAAAGTGAGGAAAGAGAGGAGAAGATGCTGTGATGATTGACAATGAGATGGATTAAGCACACAACGTGATCCTACCTCAATTATAAAGGAAGATTTAAATAGCAATTACCCTAGACTACTGAGAACAGTGATATATACCCCAAAACTCCTAGAAGAAAACTTGCATTATTTTTCTGTCCCTTGAAAATGTAAATCTTTTCATCCTTTTACTTGCAAATGGCCAGATTCCCCAACACCATTTACCGAAGAGACTATCGTTTTGCTTTTAAGTGTTCATGGCTCCCTTCTCAAATATTAATTGACTGTATGCATGGGTTTATTTCTGAGCTCTCTGTTCCGTTCTACTGACCTATGTGTATGCTGTTATGACAATACCATCTTATTTTAATTATTATAGCCTTGTAATATAGTTTGAAATCAGGGAGCATGATACCTCCAGCTTAGCTCATCTTTCTTCTGATTGCTTTGGCTATTCAGGGTCTTTTTGTGGTTCCACATGACTTTTAGGATTGCTTTTCCTATTTCTGTGAAAAATACTTAGAGGGATTTTTAGAATCACTTTGTCAAGTTGGAAGAGGATTCCTAGTGAAAAGTTGATTGTAATGGCACTAAAATTGTGTATAATTTTGGGTAGAATTAGCATCTGAAAAATATTCCATGTACTTATTCAGTAAAATAACCAGTTAATTAAGTCTTCTTTCAGAAGTCTCTAAGGTTTCATAGCTTTCCTCTTTCACATATTTTCAAAATAAAAATTTTGTTGTTTCAATCTGTTTTTGCATTATTTGTTCATCTTCTGTTTCAAAGAAAGAGGAGAAATACATGCCTAACTGTACACATTGCACATATGTATGTGTATGTATGTATGTATATCTATACGATAGAGATGCATATTAGGGTTTACTCTAATTACTGTTAAATTGCATGTATTTGACACTTTTAATTAGGGCAAGATATCGACCTATATTATTGCCTCTAGTAATACTTACCATCTACTATAATAAGTGACATGTTCTCTCACATGAAATATTTATTTTATGTAACAGATAAAGGAGTAAAGAAGAAATGAAGGAAAGAAGGAAGGAAGAAACTATTCATTAATTTGAAAAAAACTGGTCTTTTCATCGTTCAGTCCAAGAACATGATTTTTATATCTGTTTTTTTGTTTATTTTGGTTTTTCTTTATATATACTTACAAACTTTTATAGTTTTCTTCATAAACACCTAACATCTTGATTATTGCTGTGTTAAAATGTTCTAGTTTATTATGTTGTTTGGATGATTCTTTCGATTTTCAGGTATAAAATCAAAACACTATATAATATTATTTATTTTTGTCTTTTTTCCAAGTGACTTTGTTATTTCATTTTCATATTGCTCTGCAGAAATTATAGAATAAGTGTAAAAAAGGAAACTAAATATCAGAGCGTAAAAAATTTTAATGGTGAAATTTGGAAAAACCAAAACCAAAATATTTAAAAATAACTGCGATGATTTCTGCATTCAAAAATATAGTTGAGGGGTCCCTGGGTGGCTCAGTCAGTTAAGTGTCTAAGTCTTGATTTCTGCTCAGGTCATGATCTCATGGTTGATGAGTTTAAGTCCCACATTGGGCTCTGTGCTGATAGTGTGGAGCCTGCTTGGAGTGCTCTCTCTCCCTGTGCATGAGCATGTATGCTCTCTTTCAACATAAATAAGCTAAAAGGAAAAAAAAAAGATGGCTGAAAGATCACAATAATTTGATGTAGGAAAGCCCTTTAATAGACCCTTTCATTACGTGGTGGTGAAATGTTTGGACTACGTTCAAAGAAAAGAAGATGGTCAAGGCAATGGAATGGTAAACTACTCTGCATAATAAATTTAAAAGGCTCATTCTTGGATGTAAACTGCTTAATATGAGGAAATGTTTAGTTTCCCATTGCCACTGACAAGACAGGAGTTTGAGGAATCTCTGGCCCTTGAAAAAACAAGAGATTGGAAAAGAGATGGTGATTTGTGTAATGACGGGAAGTGGATGTCTGCAAGAGGAGAGGCTGAGTACAGAACTTTCTGTGAGAAATATGGGTGGATATTCAGTGGTATATTTTTGTTGTGATGAATTTTTGATTTCTGTGTTATTTTTTTGTTAGGTCTTCAATAACATTAGTTAACCGTAAAGTCTTTTTATTAATTCTGTTAGTTTTACTTTGCCAAATGAATGAGGCATTGCAGAGAAGAAACCAGGAGGGAAAGCAGACATAAATCCTGTTTATTCTATTAGAAAGTATAGTTTAATTTTGACTATTTTCCTATAGTTTTTCTATAAGCTTGTATAAATAAAAGTTGCCTGGTGACTATTAAGGTAGTGAGACAGTAAAAATTATATTATATGGTGTATTTTTTCTTTTTCTTTTCCTTTGTACAAGTCAACATTTTATGAAACAGTAGTCTACAATGTTGAATTGAGAAGAGTGTGCTTTGGTTCATTTGAATAATAATATTTGAAAAATTTGGTATATTTGTTAAATTGTCTTCTGATGTAAATAACATGTGGTTTCATTATTTCTCCCACTCATTTATAGTCTATAAGATTAGAACAAGAATACCATTTTAAAAATATTTCTGGGGGCGCCTGGGTGGCGCAGTCGGTTAAGCGTCCGACTTCAGCCAGGTCACGATCTCGCGGTCCGTGAGTTCGAGCCCCGCGTCAGGCTCTGGGCTGATGGCTCGGAGCCTGGAGCCTGTTTCTGATTCTGTGTCTCCCTCTCTCTCTGCCCCTCCCCCGTTCATGCTCTGTCTCTCTCTGTCCCAAAAATAAATAAACGTTGAAAAAAAAAATTAAAAAAAAAATTTCTGTAAAAGCGAGAAACTAATTGTCGATCAGTTTAAGTCTCCTACTCTAGCTGTGATTTGTACAGCAGTAATGCAGTAATCAGCCACACAGGATATTAGCCTGGACCAAGATGGACTTTATGGAAATGGACATAAGTGAGAGGATCGGAAAAAATCTTAGGAAGTAAAATCTGAAGGACATGGATATACATGTTGATGGATAAATCCCAAGTTTCTGACTTTAAAATCGAAATAGATGGTGTCATCTGAAAATAAGGAATGAGAAGATACTGAATTCCTTTAAAGGCTGTCATCTCTTTAAATTTTCTGAAGTATGATATTAAAAAAAAACCCTAAATTCTAATTTAGCAAAAGTCTGAATTTAAAAAATAATATAAAGTTATTTCCTGATGCAATTTTAAGTATATTATATATTTAATTTAATTGTGTTGGCAAGAGTAAGATGTGTAGTTGTTTAGATATTGGCTTTGTGTGTGTGTGTGTGTATGTGTGTGCATCTGTATATATTAAAAAGGAGATAGCTTAAGATGACTTACCCTCTAGAACTGTCTTAAAAGGCATATGTTTTGCTTTGTTTCATATTTTATTTTTCATCACTGGTACTCTAGATTTCTCGTGTCAGAGTAAAGAATCTGATGAGTTTATAAACTAGTATCTTGAGGAAAATAAAGCACTCTAGTAAAATAGAAAAAAAATTATTTGTGGAACAGTAATGGGCTGACTAGTTTGGAAAACATATAATATTATTGGAGTCATGCATTCAGAAAACTGATATGGAGGACCCCCTGCTGTCCTTCTGCACATTGGATCTAATTTAAATTCATAATGCCACCTGCTACCACTACTTTTTTCTATGAACTTAATGGCTAGATAAAGCATTTAGCAGAGCTTGATAAACTCTAGGGAAAAACAGAGAGGTTTGTTGTTAATTTTTTTTTGTTCTTGAAAAGAAAACAGTCTTTTAAAATTCTATAGCTATACAATCTGACAAATGACATACATATACGTATATTCATATGTATATTTTATGTATGTGTGTATGTATGTTTCTATCTATCTATCTATCTATCTATCTATCTTTACAAGAGGACTTAATAAACCAAAATTTATGATGAGGGAATATGCATTTTATTTCTCTCTTACTACTCCTTATATCAAGAGTGAATAGGGATAAGAAATTAATTCTTAAAATATTGAAGATTTAAAAAATACTACTGTAGAACTGTTGCTTGTAAAATTGAACGACAAAATACATGTACATTCCAATTAAATTAAAACAATTGGAATTAGGAAAATAGGATTTTCATATTTTGGTTTTGTTTTGTTATGAAGCATAGTGTTATAACTATAAAGAAATTCCAAGTAAACAAAGCTGACTAAATAGGTCACTTTAGCTGATTAGTGTATACAAAATGGTGCCTTATGATTTTGTTGTCACTTAGTAATGATATAAAATATTTAGCCATATGTTTTCAAGTGAACAATGCAATCAGATGACAACTCTTTAATTACCTTAGGACTTGACCACTTCATCCATCTAATACTTGCTGTAACTAACTTCTACACTAATGTAGTTGCTTATATGCTAATGCTTGTTAACTTGGCATTTCCCAGATATGTTGACAGGAGGAAATTAAAAATAAATTTTCTAAAGGTTAGTTAATTACAGATAATAAATTTTGTTATGCAAATGTGGAAATGATTTAATTTCCCAACAACTCAAACCGAGCCAGTAAATTAAAGCTTACCTTTTATTTGCAATGTTAAATTGCCAATCAGACTGAAGGTTACTCAATTATAAGAAATTGTAAGGTTCTACATATTTTTAATCTTTTCTCTTGGAAGAAATCTAAGGATCCAATTTTGGTCCTTTGAGGCACCCGTTAGAGCTTTGACTCAATGATACAATATATTTATACCCTGAAATTTATCCCCCAGTGCTTAAGCCAGATCTTAGGGTAGATATAACATATTAGAAAAATCTCTTTTGCTTTTTTTATTAAATCCTTAAGCCCATGACATTTGTTCTTTTTACTTGAAAAATATGGTATAATGTAATTAGTTTTATTTTACCTTACAGTATAAATGGTAGAAGACCATATTATCCATGTGCTAAGGTCATGTATTAAAACATTTCTGCTTCTCCTTCTAACTAGGATGATGTCAAGTTTACGATTTTTCTTCCATGTCTTCCTTTCTCTTTCCTTCATGTCCACTTTCCCTCTTCATTTCCCCCACCAATTCTAATACTAATACTTACTAATACTTACTGTAGAACTCAGTAGCTAATACAGAGAAATTTAGTCCAAAAAACTTACATGGGAAGGGAAGGAATAGTAAATATATCAAAAACATGGAATTACATCATTATTATGATCTAACATTAATTCAATTTGAGTCTTCCTGGCAGATACAGGTTTATGCATGCACGTGCACACCAAAAAGATAATGTAAGAACTTATAGGATCCTCACTGTCTCATGGCTTCCTTTCAGTTTTTCCAATAAACCATGCTTCTCTTGATACAGAGCTTGATACACCTACCTGGAATGCCCTTTGCCTGTCCCTCAATACACTACTTATGACACCCATTCAGCCTTCAGAGCTCAACTCAATTATCAGCCACATTTCTTTGTTAAATATCTTTCTTATATTTCTTAGCATTTTCCCCAGTTTGTAAAAAATACACTTATTTTATGTTTGTTACCCTACTGGGTGGTAAGCTCCAAGAAGAGAAAGACTTTCTAGTTTTTAGTTCATGTTGTATCCTTGCCACTTATCATGTTATAACACATAGGCACATAATAGATGCTCAAGTAATATTATTTAATGAACAAACATGTAACTATTTATATAAATAAATATAATGTTTCATAAATAGGCATATAAATATATCCTTATAAAAACATATCACAAATGTCCTTATAAACTGAAGATTGGATAAAATAGTAAAGTTATTTATAACAGCTGATTTGAGGAGATACCAGTTTTTCTTATGACTATGTTTCATATGAAGTATGATGAAAGTGAAAAGCACATTAAAATAAAAATAGAAATAAAAATAAAAATGAAGAAGGGATTTGTTTCACGAACTTGTATGGCTGCCAAAGAAAATGAAGTCAAGGTACATGACCTTTCAGTGGTCAAACATGACAAACAGAACTTCAATTGCAGAAAGGAGTGATTATTTCAACAAATGTACTGAATACCAGAGATACAAAATGCTATGTTAGGTATCGTGAGGATATATTGATTTGTTTGTTTGCAAAGAAACATTGAGGTAATGTTACAAGTAACTTTGCATACCCCCACTTAGGTATAGTTCTGTGTCACCCAAATATCAATAATGTCAGACATATTCAGCACACTGATGGGATTCCTAAATGGTAAATTGTTTATGGAAAAGCTTACCTGGAAATAACCCAACAAATAGTATGTATAAAAGAGTAACCACTTTTTTTTTAAAGTAGTGATATTAAACTTAACCAATTAATTAAAATGCCTGTGATAACTTTATAAAGGCACAAATTGAATTTCCTTTAGGCCACCAAGGTCACCTCACTTAAGCACTTGGCAACAAATTATAAAAAAGGCTTTTCTATGTTTCACTTGGCTTGATTTCTCTAACTCAAATGCATCCCATAATGTTATTACTTAAATTTCTCTTTCCATATTGTTATTAATGTTTCACAGTTAATTCTTATGGGTAAGCTGAGACCATTACCCACATTTGAGGAAGGAAGATAGTTGGGACCATTCTTCTCTTGCTTGGAGGAAAAGTTCATTTAAAAGACATTGGCTTTTGACTTCCTTCTCTATATGCCTCAAGATTTCTTTCTTCCTTTATTTCTTTCATCTTCTTTCCTCCCTTTCTGTTGTAGTTACCTCTCAGTTACTGGAGGATCTTCCACCTCAGATTTGGTTCAAATGTCAAAACTGATGATGTCACATACACCAAATGGGTGTGAAAATGACTTTTTATATTCTCATAATGAAACTTATGTTGGAGAGCAGAGTGGGTTTCCCAAGCTGGTCCAAAAAAACTAAACAAACAAAAAACAAAAACAAAACTAAGAGAACAATCTTTTTTTTTTTTAACGTTTATTTATTTTTGAGAAGAGAGAGACAGAGCATGAGCGGGGAAGGAGAGAGAAAGAGGGAGACACAGAATCTGAAACAGGATCCAGGCTCTGAGCTGTCAGCACAGAGCCTGAGGTGGGGCTTGAACTCACATAGTGTGAGATCATGACCTGAGCCGAAGTCAGATGCTTAACCAACTGAGCCACCCAGGCATCCCAACAACAATCTTGAGAGGGTAGAGAAAGGAGATTGACTTTGGATTTTTACAGTGGTAGGAGGAACAGGGGTGACAGATCTCAGGACAGAAGTTTGTACAGTTTGAACCTCCTGCTGGAACTAAGGCGGAAGTAGCCAGGCTTTCTTCTCAATATGCTCATATGTGGGGCATAAGAGAAAGAGCAGCCAAATACACAAAAAATGGGGTCCCACCGCTTTTTCCTTCCCTCCTTTCCCTTTTCTCCCTTCCTCCCTGTTTTCCTTCCTTCCTCCCTTCCTTCCTTCCTTCCTTCCTTCCTTCCTTCCTTCCTTCCTCCTCTCTCCCTGCCTCCCTCCCCCTCTCCCTTCTGCCCTTCCTTTCTTCCTTCCTTTTTCCTTTCCTTTTCTCCTTGTACATGCCCTGTACTCTTTTTATTTTGTCTGGAATCCTTTTTTTTATTCCAATTTTAATTTTTATGTATCTTTTTAAAAACTCTATGAACAGCTTTTTTGACAGTACCTGAAACAAAATAATTCATCCAAGGGAGCAACTCCTATATGTCACGCCTTTATGTTTCCCAGAAACTGGACTTAATAGGTGAGCATCCTCAGTAGAGGTTCAAAGAATGGGCCACATGTAGAAAGAAACAACTAGAGTTGATTCATTGACTTGAGCACATTACTTTGTCATGTGTCTCTGACTTATTGAGACCTACAACAAACTATCATAGCAGTAACAAGTTGAAAATCTTATGATGAACTAAAATCAAAAACTTTTTTTCACAATCTTTCAGGCTTCACCAAATTCTAAAGCTGACATATGACTGTGTATTAAGCAAAATTGTACAATAATCTAATGATCAAAATTCAAGAATCAACCTGCTCACAAAGTACTGTAGTTTCTTTTTCAAATATTAGGATTCTTTTTAGGACTTCAAACCTAGGTGTTATTTCTGTATCCCATAATTTTAATCATGAATTTGTAGATAAAATAAATAATTGTAACTTAGCTACATTCTTAAAAATAGCTAGCTTTATTTCACATATCCATGCAATTCATTTCTGTCACAAGGTAGAATTCAATATTTCATAAAGCCAATAACTGGGTGATGAGGCTACGATCTCAAGTTTATGACTGATTTTTCACAAAATCAGTTGTTTAGTTGGAATGACTGAAAGATGAAAAGATATTGCAGTGTTCCTATTTGCACCTGTTTCTACGTGGAGAGGACTTGATGTGATTTTCTTTCTACCAGGCTATTAACAGTTTTTGCATCTCTGTACTGTTTTTGATTTCTGTCTTTCATTGGCCCCTTTTTACATGGTGTTTATTCTCAGTTAAATCTCTTATTCTCCTCCCCGCTTTGGATGAGCTTTATATTTTTTTCCAGCATATTTAAATGACTTGTTTCTACCATTCTATAGGTGCTTTCTTTTGATATGTCAGTCACTAACCTAGGCATAATTCCATATAGTTCCTCTAGTAATTATTTTTCCAGTACATTTAGATGCTTGCAAAAGATACCTTTTAGGAACCACTGCTATTTGTATTGGAGGAAAGTAGTCATTTGTGGAATAGAGAGGGAAGTTGGAGACGATTAAAGCCTATTTATTGAACCACAGGGTCTACATTTGGTACTTTTACTTGTTTTATTATTACCCTTAATATAACAATCATAAAGTTATTTTTAGGTGCTCTGGAAGTTTTGAATTCTGTCCTTTGATTCCTCAGAAAAATAATATGATAGGTTTCTGCTTGGTTTCACTTGTGCTGCTCTATATAATGAGGGGAATGGCTTCAGGCAAAAAAACATATAAACATGATTTTTACTAGTACTGTTCCATTCTTTTGAGATTCTACCTCTAATATCTGCTTGTTTTTGGTCTCTCTATGTTAGCTCCAATAGTTGTATTTTACATTTTCTCTAGTTATAATTGTTATCTGTGTGAGGGTTGATTTGACAGAAGATACTGTGACATGCATGGCAGAATTCTTTTACCCTTTTTATTTACTTACTGGGAATATATTTTTATATCTACACAGTGTCTTAGTCTCCTGGTGAAAATTTTCCAACTTGTTCTTCAAGGCCCTTTAGTACTATATACACACACACACACACACACACACACACACACACACACACATATATATATATATATAGAGAGAGAGAGAGAGAGAGAGAGAGAGAACTAAAAATACTGCATTTATCCCAAGAAGTATTAGTTTCCAATTTAATTATTTTAATGGACTTTATTTTTAAAAATAGTTTTAGACTGACAAAATAATAAGAAAATAATACAGAGTTCCCAAATAACCACATCCAGTTTTCTCTATTATTAGCAGCTTTTGTTAGTGTAGTATAGAGGTTACAATTAATGACTCATTATTCATTTTTATCTGACAATTGTTTTTACTGTCCCATAATCTAGTCTAGGATACCGCATTACATTTACTTGTCAGATCTCCTTAGTCTTCTAGTCATTGTGACAGTTTCTCAGACTTTCCTTGTTTTTGATTACCTTGATGGCATTGAGGAGTTCCAGTCAAGTATTTTGTAAAATGCCCTCTACTGGAATATGCCTGGAATTATTTTCATGGATAGACAGGGTTTATGAATTTTGGGGAGAAAGACCAGGTAAGGTGCTATTTCCATCACCTCATATCGAGGGTTCATACTGTCAACATGATTTGTTACTGTTGATCCGCCAGTGAGGTACCTGGCTCAATGAGGTACCTTGATCAGCCAGTGAGGTAGGGTTGCCAGGTTTCTTTACTGTCCAGTCATTACCACATCCCATTTCTATATATTTACCTCTTTGAGAGGAAGTAACCGTACATATTTCACACTTAAAGAGTGGGGAACGATGATCCCTCCCTTGAGGGTGGGGTATCTTGAGTCAAAGAAAGATGGAGTAGCTATATTAATTTCAGGCAAAGCAGACTCTAGAACAAGAAAACGTGGGGTGCCTGAGTGGCTCAGTCAGTTAAGCATCTGACTTCAGTTCAGGTCGTGGTCTTATAATTCGTGGGTACAAACCCACGTCGGGCTCTGTGCTGACGGCTCAGAGCCTGGGACCTGCTTCAGATTCTGTGTCTCCCCTTCTCTCTGCCCTTCCCCCGTTTGCGCTCTGTCTCTCAAAAATGAATAAACGTTAAAAAAATAAAAAAGAAAATGATCACGAGTAAAGAGAGGAATTACAGAGTGATAAAGAGTACAGTTTTCCAAGGAGACAAAACAATTATTAGTGTGTATACATCTTACTATAGATCTTCAAAACACATAAGGTAAAAGATGATAGACCTGTAAGGGGAAATAGACAAATCCACTACCATAGTCGAAAATATCAGCACTCCTCTTTAAGGAATTAATAAATCAATCAGAAAGTTAGTAATGACATATAGTTAATATGACTTTAATTGGCATTTATATGGTACACTGTCCAACAATGGCAGCAGACACATTTTCTCAGACTCATGGAATATCCATCAAGATAAATTCGGGGCATTAAAAACTCCATAACAAATTAAAAAAAAAAAAAGGAAATCGTACAAAAGATATTCTCGGATACAGATAAAATTAAACTAGAAACCAATGACAGAAAGATAGCTGGAATATACCAAAATATTTAGAGATTAAAAAACACACCTCTAAATAACACATTGGTCAAAGAAGAAGTTTTGAGAAAAATTAAAATAGTTTGAACTGAACTGAAATGAATACACAACCTACCAAATATGTGAGATATATTAAAAACTCTACTTAAAGGAAACTTTATAGCATTTAATGCATATAATAGAAAATAAATAAATATGTAAAATCAATCTTACCTTTTTCCCTTAGCAAGCAAGACAAAGATGAACAATTTAAGACTAAAACAAGTGGAAGAAAATTAAAAATAAAAATTAGAGCAAAAAAAATCGATGATGTTAAAAGCAGGAATAAAATAGAGAAAATCCATTTATCCAAAGTCTCTCAGTGTTTTTTCTTTAAAAATGAATCCCACCTCCACAAAAGATTCTCTTACTCTTGAAATAATGTGGGTACTATTGCACAGATATGTGCTTCAAATCACATGTTAACTAAAGTGCTGGAACCCAAGACTTCAGGTACAACTTGGTTATTTTCATTTGGTGCAAAACTTGGGTTCTCTACCTTTTTTCCCAGCATCAATTTAGAAGGAGATTCTTTTTTCCTGTATTAATCTCCATTCCAGGAACTCAAAAAAATCCTATAAGTATACAATGTCAGCAATCATCTCGTTTGGTGATTTTCAAACTTTAAGGTTCATCTTAATCATCTGTAGATATTATAAAAATTCTGATTTGTTAGGTGTTGAGTAGGGCATGAGATTCTTTATTTTTAGGAATCTTCATACTGGTGCCAATCTTGTTAATCCTTTGAGGATCAAGGATTACTTAACAATTCTCATCTTACACCAGAGGAAATAAAGTCTCAAAGGGCCAGCTGCAACTTACGCCAAATAATGTCTTTCAGAATAGACGATTCAAATATATAAAAGCCTAAAGCAATAACAATAACTTATGCGAAACTCTGCATTCACTTCTCAGTGTTGGTGTGGTGGAGGGAACTCTCTTGGCTAGATTATTTGTTATTTGCTGTCTAAATTTGTTTGAGAAATATTCTAATTTGCTTTAAGTGACTTTTGCTTTTTAGTTTGGTGTAAAATGTTTGTATTACACAAAGATTCAGTCAAAATCTCAAATATACAACAAGCAATTTTCTAATATGTCTGAGAACTTATGATATAAACAAGTCATTATGTAGAGTTCTAACCCTCCAGAAAACTTGGGATTAGCCTAATGCTGCTCCCAGATTGGCCAAGTCCATGTGTCCATAAAAGAGAAGGATGACAGAAGGGAAGCATACATTGGGTGTGAAATATTCAGAGTCTTCATTACAAATATAGCAGGTAAGGTTGCAGCTATTCTGGATAAAGAAAATTAGTGATATAGTCTTCTGAGAACATTGTGTAGAAGGATTATGTAAATACTTAAGAGGAAAAAAAGCTGGTGGAATCCTGAAGCCATCTGGATAACAACACATTTTTCATACACCAAAGAGCAAATAGAAAAAAGTAATCTACTTACTTTCAATTGATCATAATATTTTTTATCAACACTTCCATAAAGATGAAAAAGTTAGTTTATATTCTTTTTTTTTTCATTTGACATATGAGCTAATATAAGTATAATAAAGAACCAAATAAACCTGTGTTTCTGGTTTATTGCTCATAAAAATCACATCAAATGGTCATCAATAACTAATGGGCAGGTATAGATGTTCTTTGTTTATTAAACCTTTTTAGGGGTAATAGTTGCTTTATTTCTAAAGTTATTGCTTCCACTCTTCTTTATACCTATCTAAGGATTTTATGTGCCTGGATATTGGCAATTAAACCTAATAGTGGCTTTCTGAATATCGCTTCAAAACAAAAACTGTCTCCTTTACCTGGGCTCAAGATTATTTATATTCCTTAGTACCTTTCTCAATAGTTGGAAAGATGAAAAAAAAATGCTATGCTATGGCTGACATGAATTTTGATTAGGAAATATTTATACAGCAGTGACTCAAAGAGTAAAGGTACATTTTGTATGGTAATAATTGAATTCACTTAGACACCTGTTTTAAAATTTTTCATTCTGATATTTTTCAATAGCTTTTTATCAGTAAGTCTTCTGATTGCTCTGGAATGTTTGATCTCTCAGGGCTTATTGCGGACAGGTTTCAACTTACAGATGTGGGAAGTGTGGGTGTGTATAACATATGCAAACATATATTTATATAGATTTCCGTACATGATGAAATATATGTCAACACTGAATCTCTGATTCTGAAAAAAGTGTATTCTCAATAACTTGCTCCTGGTTATGTCCATGAGCTAACGGTTACTTAAATATCAGTACTGTCAGAATTCCAGGATCCCACACTTCTCTATTTTATATTCTCTACAATTTATTATAAGTTTGCATGGATTAAATGATGTCAAATGCTTACATGACACTAATTTTCACATGTTGCTTGAGCTGTCTTACATATTATATTCATTCAATACCTTTTTCAACTCAATGAGTAAATCCTACTACTGTCCCCATTTGACAGATGAGGCATGTCCACACACAGGGTTAGTACCTTGCCCAGGAAAGGATGAGATTGATAACAGGCATTATTGCGAAGTTTTCTCTAAGAAGTAGAAATCGGAAACTATATTTTCCAGATTTCCCTTCTCCACTTTCTTCATGCAAAGAGTAATATTTTCATGAGGTTTGAAAGGTAGAGAAGAAGGACAAGCCTTTATAACCGGGTGGCAATTAAAGATAGAACTTGGCTGATGTGAGATTTCAAGAAGCCTCTAGTTGAACTCTTTGAGAATCATCTTCATTGATGCTGATAACTGAGATACTTGAATGGGAATGGTCCAGAGAGTCTTGAGATTTGCGTGGCTTTGGGATGAGCATATATGACCCACTTGTTTACATGCTTAAGTTAAGATCTTCATTGGCTATTTCCCAGACGTTTTCTCTCCAGCTTTTCCAACAATTACATAAACCTTTAATTTCCTTGTATTAAAAGCATTGAAAGATATCAGCTGGCATCTAGCTTCTCTAAATGAATTTGCACTTACACGAACAATACAAAATTCGTATTTGAAATAAGGAGATCAATATGAGAATGAATAGCTAAAAAGTTAAATCTTATAAAATGGGTGAGAAAGATTTTGAAAAATCCATATTTATTAATATTTTCCTAAATGCACACAAAAATTTTTCAGGGCAGAGAATATTATTGTTTATGCACAACAAATAAATCATGTGGTTTCTGTAAGAGACTCTTAAAATACAGAGAACAAACTGAGTATTGATGGGGGGATGAGGGAGAGAGGAAAATGGGTGATGGGCATTGAGGAGAGCACTTGTTGGGATGAGCACTGGGTGTTGTATGTAAGAGATGAACCATGGGAATCTCTCCCCAAAACCAAGAGCACACTTATACACTGTATGTTAGCCAACTTGACACTAAATTATATTTAAAAAATTGGGGTGCCTGGGTGGCTCAGTCGGTTAAGTGTCCGACTTCAGCTCAGGTCATGATCTCACAGTTTGTGGATTCGAGCCCTGCGTAGGGCTTTGTGCTGACAGCTTGGAGCCTGCTTCGGATTCTGTGTCTTCCTCTCTCTTTGCCACTCCGCCACTCACACACACTTTCTGTCTCTCTGTCAGTCTCTAAAATGTAAATAAACATTAAAAAATGAAATTAAATAAATAAATAAATAAATAAATAAATAAATGTATGTTTAAAAAAAAAAAAAAGCACGTGGTTTCCCAGTGCCTCAGTTTCTTAACACTGGGGTAAAGCAGTGAGATTCACATGTTATTGTACATATATTTTTTGTATAATATGTGAAGAGCCACCCCCAAAAAAGAACCTGGGTGCTCTACTCCTTGAGAAGGGTAATTTTGCTCTAACCCTTCTGTAAGTATAAATCTCTCCAGGGGGAAGATAAGATCATTGCCTCTAGCTTTATAACATCTTTTTACTATATCTTTATGATCCTAGGTCTCAAATCTCCAACCGCACAGAAATATTTCTATGGAATTATCTTACTATGTAAATTAGTCACAAAGTATCTTTCCAAATTTACTCATGTTGCGAATTTCTATAAGATTTACCCAGACAACTTTAACTATGGAGTAAAATAAAAATTTTTTTTTCTCTACAATCCCGCGGGAGATTATTGTGTTTTCAAAAACTTATGCATCACGTGGATATTTAAATTTGTGCATATGTTACTATCATTATTTCCTACTTTTTAATTTTTTTAAACATTTTATTATCTTTTCTTAAATGTTTCTTTATTTTTGAGATAGAGAGACAGAGAGAGAGCACTGACAATACCAAGTCCGATGCGGGGCTCCAACTCACCAAAGGTGAGATCATGACCTGAGCTGAAGTCGGACACTTAAGTAACTGAGCCACCCAGGTGCCCCTATTTACTACTTATTAAAAGAACGGATGATTTTGGACCTGGATAAGACTTCACTGGTGAGGTAGTTACAACCAAAGCACAAGCAGAATTTCAAACAGATTGTTGTATGATTATTTTATAATATTTGCCTACAGAAATGAGAAGTCTTTGGGAGTCACATATTTTGTTGAAGGACCCACCTGCCCCTTGTGGGAGATACAACCACCAAAGTCTGCCTATGAAGCCTACCTCCAAAGGTTAGTCTTCAAAAGACTATTGGTTGCAAAATTTGTTTTGTTTTAAAACGATTTTCAATTTAAGAAGGGAATATTTTTATCTTTACTTTTTTATTTTTTTAAGTTTATTTATTTATTTTGAGAGAGAGAGAGAGAGAAAGCAGAAGCAGAGGAGGGGCAGAGAGAAGGAGGGACAGAATCCTGAGCAGGCTCCGTGACATCAGTGCAGAGGCAGACACGGGGCTTGAAGCCACGAACTGTGAAATCATGACCTGAGCTGAGGTCAAGAGTCAGATGCTTAACCAATTGTGCCACCCAGGTGCCCCAGATGGAAATATTTTTATTAAGTGCACTAGCAATATTTCCCCGTTCAGGACCATAGTTCTCATACAATTATTTTAGCCTTAAGCTGATAGACAGATTCTGCCTCAGCTTCTAGGAAATTAGAAACAAAACCAGAAAACCTCAAGAAATTAAAACTGAAACACCAGCATTTACCACACAGGAGAGAGGCCTTAAAATTGTGAAGTTATTTGCATGCAGCTTATGTTGTAATTCCCAGGAATACATTTGATTTTGTTTTTTTTTTTTTGCAGTCTTCAATGGTAGTATATTTTATTCCTGCTGACAGCAAGAACAACTGCTTTGAACATAACAAAAGCAGTTGTGTGAGAACTGGCTCAGGTCATGATCTGAGAGTTGGCTCAGGTCGTGATCTCAGAGTTCATGAGTTAGAGCACCTTATAGGCCTCTGTGCTGTCCTCACTACCCAGCTTCAGATCCTGTCCTCCTCTGTCTCTGCCCCTCCCCTGCCTGCACTCTCTGTTTCTCAAAAATAAATAAGCATTTAAAAAAAATAAAAAGGAACACCCAGGTGGCTCAGTTGGTTAACCATCTGACTTCTGCCAGGGTCAAGATCTCACCATCCTGAGTTAGAGCTCCACATCGTGCTCTGTGCTGGCAGCTCAGAGCCTGTTTCAGATTCTGTGGCTCCCTCTCTTTCTGCCCCTTCCCTACGCATGCGTGTGTGCTCTCTCTCTGAAAAAATAAGTAAATATTAAAAAAATTAAAATAAAGAACATACTTTGGGAGAGTATGTTATAGCCACTTGATAATTTGTGTCCTTTTAGAAGAACGGTCTGGAGTATCAAAAATTATGTTAAAAAAATCACAAATGACCAGTTATTCTAGGAATAAAATCAGACCCTGTCTGGTCTCTAACATTTGCATCCCTGTTTTCCTCACAGTTCTGTTACTCACCTTCCACTTGTAGCTTCACATATATTTCCATCCCTAAAATGAACCAACGCTATATAATTAAGAGAAACTTAACTGGACTGAAGACAATCTCTAAAATTCAGTAGTGACTCAATCACCTCATCTGCCCATGTGATTTCATAGATTCCAACTGATGTGACCTCCCTTCCCCCAGTGTCTCCTGGACACTTCCTGTACTTAAGACTCAGTTCCAGCTCCCCCTCCAGGAGCCATTCCTCCATCCACACACATAGTGGTTGCCTATCAGTCCCTTCATTCTGTCTACCTCCCTTACAGGATGATGACATAACATTATGGCAGTTTACGTGTCTGAAAAGCAGGTGGTTGGAGACTTTGAAGACAAGGAGTGTGGCATCCTTCTTCATATCTCCCTTCACCATCTAAGAAGGTACAGGCACATGCAAGGACTTTAAGGATATTTGCCAAATGGCCGAATGAGTAATTGACAAAATTCCTTGCAGATTCAGTATATGAGGGTAGAGACCAAGTAGCCTCAAGTGTCACCTGGGCCTTGGGAAGAGCCAGCCAGTTGGATCATGTTGCAGCATTGGTAACAGTTTGGGCAAGACCTGGAGGAAGCTGGTTAAAGGCCACCTCGCTTTGTTGATTTTGCTTTAGTGCTCTTTTAGTTGATCAACATTTCCTGGATATATTCTCACAAACTGAATTTTAGCACCCAGAGAATATTTTACTTCTTTGTTTTCCCTTTATTGCAGGGATCTATATAACACAGGCATATATCACAGGATATCTAACACAGGATATAACACAGGCAATGCTGTTGAGAGCAAGGTTTAAAGAAATAGACAAAATATGAAAGAAGTTCTTAAAGTTTTCTGGATCAAAAAAATCAAGGAAGGTAATCCAACCCCTTTCCTTCTCTTTGATAATCCAACCCCTTAACTTTAAGAACTGCAATATTTCTTTTTTCTTAAATTGTCTTTCATTTAGAATATAACTAGATCTAGTGGACTAGCTAATATAGCAAAAGAAAAAAATCAACTACTACTGAATTTTATCATCTCACTTATTGATTAAACCTGTCTATTATGAAGAGCACCAAGATAATCAAGTGCTCACTTTAATTTTTTGCTGTTGTAATAATGAAAATAACTAGACTGGGTTGGCCATAAACATCAATTATTAGTTAACTAAACTTATTCAGGTAGTTTTATATACTGACTCTTGAAAAAAGTTAAAGGTTCCTAATAATCATTGCTATTGCTATGTGTTTTCAAATTTTGCCTTTAATTATTTACCTTTAGATACTTATTACTTAGATTAATAACTTTTTTCTTCTGACAATTCCTGACACGTGTCCCAAATTCCAACTAATAGAATTATTAAGATATCTTTGATCTTACAATTTGATGTCTTAATCTGTTTTTGGATTTTTTGAGAAAGCTACCAAGAAATACAAAACTTTTCCCCTTTACCTTTTAAAATAATGGATAATGGAAATAATTAATTTGGCATTCTCCATATTTTCTTTTAAAGAATTTAGATTAAAAGATTAAAAGATTAAAAAATTTAACAAATTTAGAAGGAAGTTTACTTTATCTAGGTTAATTTTATATAACTAAAATGTGTTAATACAAATACATATTTCAGTGATTACATATTTTTCAAGGTAAAAATATACTCATATTTATTTATTTTTGGAGGATATTTTTTATATATATACTATATTTAAATTTTAGTTAGCCAATAAACAGTACAATAGTGGTTTCAGGAGTAGAATTTAGTGATTCATCACTTATATACAACACCCACTAGTCATCACAACAGGTGCCCTCCTTAATACATCATCCATCTAGCCCGTCCCCCACCCACCCCCCACCGTCAATGTTCTGTTTGTTCTCTATCATTAAGAGTCTCCTGGGGTGCCTAGGTGGTGCAGTCAGTTAAGCATCTGACTTTTCGGCTCAGGTCACCATCTCATGGTTTGTGAGTTGGAGCCCTGTGATGGGCTCTGTGCTGATAGTGAAGAGTGCTCTCTCTCTTCTCTCTCTCTCTCTCTCTCTCTCACAATAAATAAACTTAAAAAAAAAAAAAGAGTCTCTTGTGGTTTATTTCCGTCTCTCCTCTACCCCCGCCCCACCCTTCCCATGTGTTCATCTGTTTTGTTTCTTAAATTCCACTTAAAAAATTTTTTTTTTCAACGTTTTTATTTATTTTTGGGACAGAGAGAGACAGAGCATGAATGGGCGAGGGGCAGAGAGAGAGGGAGACACAGAATCAGAAGCAGGCTCCAGGCTCTGAGCCATCAGCCCAGAGCCTGATGCGGGGCTCAAACTCACGGACCGCGAGATCGTGACCTGGCTGAAGTCGGACGCTTAACCGACTGCGCCACCCAGGCGCCCCTTAAATTCCACTTTTAAAAATACACTCATATTTAGACACACAGATTGGTACATTGGTTGTCTATAAATTATTTTTTTCTAGGTTTCAATGATCTTATTAAGCAGGAATACACATAGTATACTTTTGGGTATAAAGACCTTGAAGATTTTTTCAATGTTCTCTTTGCAACATATTCTTACTCCCAGGATTATTATTGAGTATATTCCCATGCATTGATTTTATGTTACGTCTCAAAAAGGTCCTATTCTCTTTCATTCTCATAACGTTCGCAAACATATCATATCAAACAAAGCTCCTCAATCTTACCTTCAGAGCAGGTATAAACTTGCGGTTATCTTAAAACAATATTCCGAGGGGTGACTGGCTGACTCGGTAGGGCACAAAACTCTTGATCTTGGGGTCATGAGTTTGAGCCCCATGTTGGGTGTAGTTTACTTAAAAAGAAAATCTTTGAGCAATATTGTGCAGAAACTTTAAATGCATAGTGAAGAATGGCTACTGTCAATACCTTAGGGGCCTGCAATATCATGTTGACCAAATTGTGAAGGTGTGGAAGGGACACAGTCAAACGCTTGCAACTTCTTTGAGTACCTCCAAATGAATTTTAAATAATCGCTCCACGGGGTTATGAATAAATTTTGTTTATTATATATTTGTAGTCAAGGAGTATAAAAGCCTTAGACCTTACGGGGACAAGAAAAAAATAGTTGCTTGACTTTTTTTTTTTTTTTGTAATTGCTTGACTTTTTGTTTCCTCTCTTAAGGAATCTCAATGCTCTTTTTCGGAGGATGGCAGCATTCATTTCACCAAAACTGTTATTAAGGAGCTTTGTAAGTCATTATATTTAATTAAAAAACGCTAATGCCCCATGTCACTGTCAATCTTCACATAAGTGAAGAAAGGGCAAATGGAATTTTCAAACTTGAGCCATCTTTCAGAAACTCTTGAACTCTATGAATATCGTCCCTAATCTCAGAGGCTGCCTTAATACAGACTAATATAGTGAAATATTTTAAAGGGCTCATGAGATCATATTACTAAAAGATGCCAGAAACCTTTTCTGAGAATATCCTGTGAAATTACTTTTTCACATATTACAACCTGGACAACATATTCAAGACCGTCTGCCCCTGAGCCTTGAGGAGACCTTAGGGTGTCGATCCTTGGATTCATATCCCTCAATTAAATATACATCAGTTATCCTTAAATTACTGAGACTGTGTCAGTAAGAGACCTCAAACTGAGGATCTGGGGAGAAGCTTCCAGAAGTATCTGACTGCAGCAAAGAGACGGATTTTACACAGTACTGTCTAATCAAGCAGCTCACTGACAGCTCAAAGTGGACTCCTTCTGACCAAGTTCTGCAGAACAAGATAAATGGACCTATGGATTGTTATACTTTAATCTCTGTGCTTTTGTGCCCCTTTATCTTCTTAGATATTTTTCTTGCCTATTTGCTTAAGATTTGTAATTTTTACAGACACATAATATCTTTTGACAATGACAAAGTCCCTCTTTTTTGCAGATAAAACATTTTTTTGAATTATCATTAATATACAATATTATATTAATTTATATATAAATATAAATATTTATAGCATACTGTATCACTATTTTTGTACATTACAAAGTGATTACTCAATAGGTTTAGTTACCATCTGTGGTTACTCAAATATTACTGATGACATTCCTTATGCTGTGCATTAACATACCAGCAATTCATTCATTCACTCATTCATTCATTTATTGGAAACTTGTACCTTTTAATCTCCCTCACCTATTTCACCTGTCCCCCCTCCCGCTCCTTTCCCTTATACCAACCACCAGTTTGTTCTCTGTATCTAACAGTTTGTTCATCTTGGTTTTTTGTTTGTTTTTAACTTCTAGCTATAAGTGAAATCATATGGTATTTGTCTTTCTCTGACTTATTTCACTTAATACCCTCTAGGTCTATCCATGTTGTTCAAATGACAAGATTTTGTCTTTTTTTTTGTTAAGTGTTGTGACTTTCATAGACACATAATAACCTCTTGACAAAGATAAAGTCCCTATTCTTAATATTGACTTTTCCATCCCCATTCACTCCTTGATATGAATCTAATACCTGGACGATACTTGCTCAAACTTTGGCTGAAATATACCATGAGACAGACTACTGGATTTATACTCTTTCATTTTGGTGTTTGTTTTTCTTATGTGACAGTTTCTTGTAACACATCTGCAACTTTTCTAAGTGACTTTTTTAGACGGCAAACGCAATAAGCCAGAGATCCAGAAATCTAAAACCTGTTACCATGACATACCTCAGGTGGGAGTTTTGTTTCTGCACTGAAACAATCCACATGGACAATTCCTATTTGCTAGATCTTTAACCAAATGTGTACAAATTAGAGTTTGGCAAAGAATTAAGGAACTGATGGTGTGTATACCAAAACTGTCCTGCTTGTATAGAGCTTACAAAAAAAAGACCCCCCATGTATGCTTATTCTCAAACTCTTCATTTTACTTTTACTTTTGTGATCTTGCTACCACAAAATTTATCTCCTGGTACTGGACCATTCTTAATGAGTGATTCCAAAATATTACAAAGTTATTCAACATCCCCGACTCACATTTTTGGCTGAAAATGGATCAGGGCATAATAAGAAGCCTTACTTCATTTTTTGATATTCGACTGCCAACATCTTATAAACCTCAAACCTCCTTCTTGCCCTTCGGCTCCACACTTGGGAAAGCTGATAAGAAATTAGGGGCTCTTATTCCTTTGGTGCTGAGGAGAAATTAGGGCCATGCAGGTACCTGCCCCTGTTCAGGAAACTCACTTTAATTATTTTTTCTTTCATGCCTGTCAGCACTTTATTTTCTTATCTAAAAAAAAAAACACCTTTATTTTACTGGGTATGAACACTTAGCATGAGCTCTACATTCTTAATACCTTGTTTTAAGTGTATAATGTATTATTGTTGACTATAGGTACAACATTGTATGGCAGATTTTTAGAGCTTATTCGTTTTATATAACTGGAACTTCATGCTCATTGATTAGTAGCTCCCCATGTTTCCCTCTCCTCAGCCCCTAGCAATCACTACTCCACTCTTTTACTCTATGATCTTGACTATTTTAAAATCCCACACATGTGGAAATCATGCAGTATTTGTCGTTCTGTGGCTGGCTTATTTCACTTAGCATAGTGTCTTCTAGGTTTATCCATGTTGCTGCATATTGCCTAATTTCTTTATTTTTTAAGTTGGTTTAGTATTCCATTGTGGGTATATACCACATTTTCGTTACCCATTCATTTGTTGACAGATACTGAGCTGTTTCCACATCTTGGCTATGGTAAATAGTGTTGCAATGAATCTGGGAATGCTAATATTTCTTTGAGATCTGATTTCATTTCTTCTGGATATGTGCCCAGAAATAACATTGCTGGATCATATGACCCAGTTCTGTTTTTATTCTTTTGAGGAACTTCCATACTTTTTTCATTTTACATTCCCACAGTGTGGAGGGATTACAATTTCTCCACATCCTTACCAACACTTGATATCTTTGCTTGCTTACAATTTTTTTATGATAATCATCCTACAAGTGTGCAGTAATATCTCACAGTGGTTTAGATTTGCATTTCCCTGATGACTAGTGATATCGAACATCTTTTCGTATGCCTGTTTACCATTGATATGTCTTCTTTGGAGGAATGTGTAATCAAGTCAACCCCACTTTTTAACCACAATAAAAACTCAGAGCCATCTTCTTTCTTTGCTCTCTCAAGTCATTTAGGACTTGTTTAAAAGGCTTACCATGCTCTCCCCAGAGACCTCAGTTTAAGTCCTAACCCTTTTTAATCCTCTTTGTGTATGTGTGGTGTCATCAGTTTCAATACCCAAATCAAATTTTGGGTGGAGTCCATTGTGTACTTATAGAATGACCATCAAAGATGGCGTTGACATATTCTCTAGCTTCACCTGGAAAATGACTCAATGTAGGTACCAAGACAACTTGTGTCAACAAAACTTAACTATTTGCTCAGGAAATTCTTACTTAGGGAGATAATACTGCATCTAGTGAAAAAATTTCTTAGTTCAGGAAATCTGCAAAACAACAGATCTGAGTTTGCTCATCTGGGCAAAAAGTTATCGAATCAGGACAGCAGTCTGCTCACTTGGACAAATAGTTTGCTTCTCAGGGCAATAGCCAGGTCACTGAGATTGGTTTCAAGACCTTGGTGTTGGTATGTGCACAAATACCAGGCCATTATGTCACGCACTGTGACATGAAACTTCAATCATTTTTCCTGTCTTATAAGTCCTACATTAAGCCCCTGGAGTCCAGGGAGTAAAACCTATAAATACTCTTTCCTTTCCTCCCTCTTTGATACTATTAAGAGTTTATAAAGGTGACGTTTTCCATGTCTGTAATAAGTTTAATAAACTCAGTTTTGACCGATTAATAGTTCTTTCTTTCTTTATCATTTTTTTTAAGGGGGTGTGATCTTTGTAGTGAGTCTAGAATTAACACATATTACACCTTGCTTGAACTCTTAATTTTTTTTCTAATTGCTCTTTACATGGCTTAACTAGTTTATAATTCACTGCTGATTTTTCATGTTGCAGTCATCCTCAATATTGAAGGTAGTATTTCTTGGGTAGTTTTTCTGTTCTGATTTATTTTTGCCTCTATCTGGCTGTAATCAAACTAAATTTCACATATATTCAGGAATATAAACTCCTTAAGATTAAGAGACTGTGTGTTTACTATCTGTGGCACAGTGATTTATATAGTGAGTACCCCATGAAATGTGTATTATGTTAATGCACTCCCATTGAATATACTATTGAGAAAATTCTTGACTTCTATCTTTATCCTTCAACATATGGTGCTTCATATCCTGTGTTAGTTGTATTTATGTAGTTAAATCTTTAAACCAGAGGGCAGAACCAATTTGTGTAAATTATGTATAGTGCCCAGAACCAAAACTAATATTCCAGAGCACAACAAAGAGCTTTCATTTTCATGTTGCAGATATTCTATTTTTATGATAAAGCCCACTAGATTGCATTGGTATTTGAGGGGCATATTGTATTTCCTATCAAGTATAGAATTAACTGAATTCTTAATGTCTATTTTTTTCACCACCTATAGTGCTAAGTTATATCTTGTAGTATTTCTACTCCTATGGGTGTTTCTTTGGACCAGGGTCTAATTATTTTATTTTGTTATTAAATTACTCCAGTCTCTCAAAATCTTGTCAAATCTTGATTCTGTCTTATAAAGTATTAATTGTTCTTCTTGGTTTTGTGCTAATCATAGATTTAGTATTATACTCTCTGAATCTTATCTTGATTATTAATGAACATTCTAGCTAAACAGATCCAAGGAGCCAGCTTTGTGTTATGGAGAAGATCTACAATCATGCTAGCATCATTTGGTCCTGTGTGTTTGGACTGGATACATGAGGGAAATCTGGGTAATTTGGAAAGTGCTGTCAGATGCTTTCCCACTCTTGGATCAGAGTCTACAGATAATCAAAGTTTTTAAAATGAAGCACTAAAACGTCTGGTTTGTGTATAATTCTAAGACCTCATTCACTGATAGAATATTGATTCATTCTTCAAGTTTAATTTTAGACTCACTGTTTCTGGGAATCTTTCTGATAATACCTTCCAAGATTTGGTTAGGTGCCTCATCTATGTGTTCATGTAGGACTCCTTACTATGATAGGAATTTCACACTTTACTGTAGTTGCTTATGTACTTGTTTGTATTTCACATTAGAGGGTAAATTTTTGAGAAGGGACTTAATTTTGTTCATTAATTGTACCTGCAGCTTTTAGACTTGTGGATGATATATATTCAATAATTATAAAAAGTCATCCCAAATACAGTCATATTATTTTTTTAATAAATGGATAAACGTTAACTTCTTTATTTTGTATGGCTGAAGCAATCTCCCTTAAGAGCCTCAATTCCACTGGATATCAGGAAAATTTAAGCTTGAATTGGAAAAAAAAGTGCAAATCTTTTTTCAATACATGTTCTGAGTTTAATTTGCTATCAGGAGCAGTGTTTTTTTTTATTTTATGGGGAGGATCAGTTTTCTAAGTCCTTAGCCCTTTCCGCCCACTCCCCACCCTCTATTTCTTCCTTCCAACATGGTGAATAGTTATGTGAAGGAGTGTACTGAGTCATATAAGACATGGAAAAAAAACCAACATTCTTCTGAGTCATGAAGTGTTCTGAATCCCACTGGCTCAGTGGAGTGGATGCTTTCCCTGTAATAAAATATTTGATTGGCCTTTGTCCCTAGTTCTGGAAAGTGGCTTCTAAATCCTTGGAAATTCCCATGTAATAAAAATCTCTTTGTTACTTATAGTCGAGCCTGGTGGTTTATGCTAATGAGGTGACTCATGGTAAGACTCCAGATATAGCTAGTGCTATGGAGAGAAGATTCTGGATAGGGCTGACCAGGCCAGAAAGACCAACCCTATGGTTAGAGGATTTCAGCTTGGAACCATGAAAAGAAAATATGAGCCACTTGTCAGAAGCTCAGCTTCTAGGAGGGGATGGCGGGGGGGCGTGGAGACTGAGTTTAATCATGTAGCCAATGAGCCAAAAATCATGCCTACATAATAAAACCCCAGCAAAAACTTTGAAGACCTAAACTCAGAAAAGCATCCCTGGTTGGCATGCTGTGCATATTGTTACACACTGATATGTGGAGAGGGTGACATATCCTGATCCTATAAGGAGGGGACGCTGGAAGCTTTTTGTTTGTAATCCTCTGAGACCATGACCTATGTATCTTCTCTTTGGTTGGCTCTGATTTGAGTCTCCTCATCAATAATAAAACTGGACTAAGTATAGCACTTTCCTGAGTTCTGTGAGCCATTGTAGCAATTTTCCACCCTGAAGAGGTGGTGAGAATCCTCAAATTTATAGCTAGTTTGTCAGAGTGAGGGTGGCCCTGGAAACTCTCAGGTTGATGGTTGGTATTTGAATTAAGAGTAGTCTTCCAGGGGTGCCTGGGTGGCTCAGTTGGTTAAGTGTCTGACTCTTGATTGTGACTCAGGTCATAATCTCAGAATTTGTGAGTTGGAGCCCAATGTAGGATGCAGAATCTGCTTGGGATTCTCTCTCCCTTCCTTTCTCTCTGCCCTTCCTCCCTCAAAATACATAAATAAAATTAAAAAAAAAAGAGTAGTCTTGTGGAGAACTGCATCCTTCCCATTTGAAGTTTGGCCTAATTCTAGGTAGTTAGGGCAGAAGACTTTGTACTGATATTTTCTGTGTTGCTAAATTCTGAGCAGTTCTTGTAATGATCTGAGCTCTTTGCAGACTCAATATCCTTTCTAGAACACCTGTGGCCCTTATCCAGAGGATTCAGTTAATCTGAATCCCCTGAAAACCATAGGGACCAGGGTATACTGCTTGAGGTTTATATGTCCATCTGCCATAGCTTCTGGCATGCCATTATTTTCTTGAAAAAAAAAAGTTTATTTATTTTGAGGGAGAGAGAGAGAGAGAGAGAGCACACAGTGGGAGAGGGGCAAAGAGAGGGAGAGAGAGAATCCCAAGCAGGCTCCATGCCATCAGCGCAGAGCCCTATGTGGGGCTCAGACTCCTGGACTATGAGATCATGACCTGAGCCAAGATCAAGGCTTGGACACTTAACCCACTGTGCCCCCAGACATCCCCCATTATTCTCTATCTTACTGCCAGTGGCTGCATGCACTGGAGGCTAATACTACCTCTGAAACTAAACACTTACTACAATATAGACAATGCTGAGAGCCATCACAGCTTCTAGGTTCTGCTTAGGGCTTTGTTGGACTACATCACAGTTCAACTTCTTTTAGCAAATCAGGACTCATTTCATTTCTTTTTGAAATCGCCATGTGCTCTCTAATAAAGTGCTTGCATGTTAATCTTAGATTCTGTTTCCCAGGACCCCAACCAGCAATCCTTGTTGCCAGAACTGTTCAGAAAAATAAGAGATAGAATTCAGGAGCTTAATCCTCTGCTAGCTCACATCTGTGCCCCATCACTAGTATTAGATGACTCTGTAGATCACTAGTACAGATGACTCTGGTGTAAGGGAGAAATACTGCTGTTAAAACTTTCACAGTGAACTGTTTGGCACGTGGGGGAGAATGTATCAGTGGAAAGGAATCAGTGGAAAGTTAGGGCCATGTATTGCAACTTTGACAGATATGGGGTAACAACTGACATAAAAGACAGTGAAATCAAGTGACAGTTGTTAAGTGCAAACTTTAAGAAAAGATAACCAAAGGGTAACAGTGATGAAACAGCAACTACAAATAAACGTGAAAGCTAAGGCCTTTCCTGGTAGCATAGCAAGATCTAATTAAATCCAGAGAGCAGTGAAAGCTGAGGACTGGGCCAAGGACTTTGTGAATAAAGTACCAAAGCTTTAAAGAAAGTTAAACAGTGAACCAAGACAGTCCCCCTATATAAAGTGAAGGCTCTGATTGAGCAATGAAATGACTTGTTCATTTGATGGAGACATCTGGGTTAATACACTAAACAATCTTATATTAACAGATGCCCCCAGCCCACCCACTGATATAGATGTAGCCCACTCCTCCCTATTCAAGGCTAGGATACTCCCACCTCTGTAAAGACTCTCTGATGAAGGAATCTGGGTGTCTCATCCTTGGGATCTGCCGTCGTCTTGTTTCTTGGTTACCAGGCTGACAGAATTAAATCCCAACATAATTTGGCTACAGGAAGTGTTTGCTGGATATGATATTAAAGTGACTATGACCCAAGGAACTGAAGGAAATAGTTTCTCTTTTCCTGGGAAGAGAAATAAAGCACATCCTTCAAAGAAGGTTATGAAAGAAAGTGGAAATTCATGGCCCAAAAATATCATACATAAATATATTTTTAAGTGAATGAATAAGTGGATGGCTTAAATAATGTCACTTCCTCTAAGAACAGCCCATGTCCTGTCAAGATGGATGTACTTGTGCACACTAATCACATCTTACTGCTATTTCTATTGTAGGCGTTATTCCAGTGCTGTTATTCTTCAGAGACTTGTCTTCTCGACAACTGGGGAAGATTCTGGAGGATAGTAAGTATGCTTGATTCATCTTTGAATGTAGAGAAAACTGGCACAATATTCTTTTGAATTGAAACCTCCATGTTGTTTGTAATCTTAAGGCCATTATGGCTGAAGAAATGTTGACTCATCGTTCTGCTCCTCTCTTCAACTCACTTTTTCCTAATATGCTTAATATCTTTCAAATTAATGAGTGAACAGGTGAAGACAATTTTCAAAAATCCAGTTGATTGATGGAAACTTTCTGTCTCAGATATCTGGCTGGTTCAAAGACTTGGATAGAGCAGACATCTGGATATATTTGAATTTCGGGTGGCATGATTATACAAAAATGCTAATACTCAATGAAATTTTCCTCCCTATACCTCAGTCAGATAATGACTTTGGGGAGTCAATTCTTCCTTGGCCCACCAACAATACATGAAATTTGAGAAAATGGGTAATCTTACCAATTTCATTTTGTTTGCACCTAGCCATAATGATAGAATGTTGTCAAAATCCAGCTCTAGAAATCAGGGTCATTACCTCCTACAAACACATGAACTCAAGCTGCCAGTTTAAAGCTTAAGGTAAGCTGTCAAAAGATAGCTGATAGCAGTACCTCTATGTAAGCCGAAGCCAACTAGCTTAAAGCCACTTAAAGATAATTTTTTGGCATCTAAGTCAGGAAATGCAGAAATGCAACAAAGCTCCTGTTGCCTAGAATTGTGGTAAAGCTTCATAATACTCAGCTCCAAGTGACAGATGCAAATTCTTGGAAATTGTGCTAAAAGAGAATTAATAAACTGGCCACATGATGAAGAGAACATTCGGTGCCATGGCAGGACTTTCATGAGAAATATGGACTTAGCTGGTGCTGTTTACAGATCAGAAAAATGTATTTTTGGGTTAAATCCAATCTGTGATGTTGCAATGAGAACATGTGGCATCCAGTAATCCACTATCAAAGCTGATCTTCCCACTTTCAAAATGACTGATACAAAAGAAGAAGGGATTAGAGTCGCCAATTTATTTCATTCTTCCCAGTGTTATATTTGGGGGATTAAGGATGAATGATCCTGATACACTGAAACAGCCAGTTCAGGCCAAGTAATTCTTGAAAGAGAGAGAAATGACAGATATATCCAGCCGCGCACCTGGACACTGGGAAAATACTGATGAAACTTTGCTTTGAGTTTAGAAATGTTCATTCTGCTAGATCTTCTATATATTTGAATCATGCAGGAAAGAGGAGAGCTAGGTGAAGTCTGTAGTAAAAGGCACATTTGGGATGTCAAATTGGCATTTGCATAAGTATACTTTCTACTTAGCAATGAAATTAAAATAATTAGATATATACACTACAGTGTTGTTTATCGGACAATGTCTTACAAATTTCCTTGCAAAAGGAGATTCTTTAAAATGTGTACTCTGGGGGCGCCTGGGTGGCTCAGTCACTTAACCGTCCAACTCTTGATTTTGGCTAAGGTCATGATCTCACGGTTCGGGAGATCAAGCCCTGCATCAGGCTCTGCGCTGATGGCATGGAGCCTGCTGGGGATTCTCTCTGTCTCCCTCTCTCTCTGCCCCTCCCCTGCTAGTTTTCTGTCTCTCTCTCAAACTAAGTAGGCTTAAAAAAAATTTAAAACGTCCACTCTGTTAGTGAGCTGCCACAGTGAGATGAGCACTGAAACTTCTTTTGGCAGAGACACTTTTTACTACAGTGGTAGAGTCAACACGAAGGCGACCCAAACCTAGCTTCATGACAGGACAATGAGCAGCGCCCCCTCCCCTGTGTCGTCAGACTCTAGCAAAGTGTCTGAAAAATGGAAGTGTTCCTTCAGACATGTTTGTTGAATTGAATTATATATGTGAGGAAGGCCAAGCGGGTTACAGATTACAAAGTGCCCCAGAAAGAAACAAAATAAAATAAAAAGATCAAAATGTTGGAGTCGTTGTAAATATTTTTGACAATGCTTGAAGAAACTAATTTATACATTAAGTGTGCTTATTTAGAAATATTAAATAAATAAAATAAATAAATACAGTAGAACCTTAGATTGCGAGTAACATGCTCTGTGAGTGTTCTGAAAGACGAGTAAGCATTTCTAATAAATTTTAACTTGATAAGCAAGTGATGTCTTACAAGGCAAGTAGTATGTGAAGAACTTCCTGTGATCGCAATTGAAGTGAAGTAGAACTTCACACAATCACAACTGAGCCAATGGTCTCCCTTTCTCTCTCGCTGTGGCATCACGGTGATTGTCTCTGATGCTCAGATGCTCGGTCTCACCCCACGGTGTTTGGCAGAAATCAGTGATTTTTCAGAGCGTCGAAGGTGCCCACAACTGGCACTAGTATATTTTTAGTCACTTCCAAGCACCTGTGGACAGTCCTTTGAATTTCCATACAAGACTAAGCTTAAGAATGCTTTGCTTCATTCGAGGTCAGGCTTCCTGTATATATAGACCCTTTCCTCTGCTGCCTTATTGCTAGTTCCATTAAATACAGTATATGACAGGAGTTTATTAACACTGTACTGTAGTCAACATCCATGTGAGAGTATACAATGGCTCCCATGCAGTAAAAGATTCCATTGAGCCAATAGAGAGCAGTAATTCTGTTAGTGATAATGAAGGTCGTCCTACAAAATAACCCTTCTCCCTCATGTCTCCCTCACACCAACCATGAAAGTTTTCAAAGGCAAGTGCCAGATAATTTGTTATTTTTCTTTCTATTTTGCATTTTCTTCATTATTTTGTATTATATTACAGGATTGTAATCATTTTTATATGAATATTTTTGCATTATGGAATGGATCATCTGAGTTTCTGTTATTTCTTATGGGGAAATTCACTTTGATATACAAGTGCGTTGGATTACAAGCATGTTTCTGGAATGAATTGTGCTTGCAAACCAAGGTTTTACTGTACATGTATTTATTCAGAAATAAAACTGAATGTATTTACTTTTATTTAAATAATACCTTGCAAAATGAGTTTTCTTAAATCATAGGGCTGCTCTTTTGCCCTATGATGACGTAAGTGATTCAAAATAGACCCACTTTGATGTGGCCTCAATTCCATATTGACAAATCCCCTGACTCTTACCATCACGATATGATGTAAGCATTCCACTTGACATTATATTGTCTGTTAAATTGATACATTAGCTGGATGATTTAATACCAGGAAAAAAATGATCTCCTTTGAAGAATAGGTTTATTGTTTTTTTATCAGATTACGACAGTTAGATAATCTATCATGTTTCCACTTCTGTCTTGCCAAGATGCCCAGAACTAAATTTAATGCTCAATTAATATAACTACTTAGGCATATGTTGATATATTTTCTTTGACATATTTTTATTTTCCCTTTATATTCTAATACTTTCATAGTAAAACTAAGTAAACCCGTGTATATATGAGGGTAGGTAAGTAGGTAGCCGATATACAGATCAGATATTTGTCATTATAAAGAAGTTAACTCAGTCTGAAAAAAATCTGTTGGTTAAGCAAACAAAATCTGAGGGCACTCAAACTGAATGAGTTGGAAGGAATGACCTTAAAACTGGACCTCAAACTCTGCTGGTCATTGCAAAATATCACATTTTAAATATTTACTAAAGTTGCCAGAATACTGGTCTCTTTTTACCTCCAGTTTTCAAAACGAAGGATTAAATAAACATTTGTTCTTTCAAAGAAAATTTTATGTCCTAGTAAGGATAATTAATATTAGCTTTCTCCCCCATTTATAAATAAGTAGAATTATATCACCTAGAGTTATATTTTTCCTTTAATCATTTCCATAATAATTTCTATAATAATATGTATTATGTATACATAACAATATGTAAATACTCAAATTTATTTGTATGAATTTGTGCTTATAGCATATACAATAAATATTATTATGGTATTCATAGCAGATGATACATATAATATATAAATATTTATATGGTATATAAAATATGAAAAATAATGGGTATACTTTTTTTTGAAGAATCAATAAAAAAATAGTTTGTCTAAGAATCTGTGCTATTTTCTCAGGTTTATAAAACCAAAATTTTCCTGAGTAGCATTTGCAGAATTCTTTTTCGACAGCAAAATCCCAACTACACAAAGAGGTAATAAATGTCTTCTTTAGTAAGAAAATCCCAACTACACAAAGAAGTAATAAATGTCTTCTTTAGTAAGAAGAAAGTAAAGAGTTTCTTTTCTTTAATTAGAAATTAGAGTAAACCACCATTACTATTATGTTCAAGATTAGTATTAAATAAAAAAGTTGACTAGAGTCGAAAGTTAAACTTTTATAACAGAAAGTATTTTATTTTATTTTATTTTATTTTATTTAACAGAAAGCATTTTAGATAAGCTTGTTTGCTTCCTTGAGTCAGACAATATGCTTTGGAATCTTGTGCTAACCAGTTTATAAAAGCAGTTACCCTAATAAGTTATGTGAAAGGTTAAAACTTGAGGTCTATGATATACATAAACGGTATTAAAGAAGTGAAGAACACTGACTGACAGTTTTTGCTGAGCGGCAGGTGTGTTTTGTGCTACTCTATCACCATCAAGAGCTGTGAGAAATCACAACCCCTAAGAGTCTTTTATTGAGATCTTACGACAATATGTGGAACAATAAAACACAGCCTTGGAGCTTCTAGATTTAAAGCAGGTATCGTTTTACAAGGGATTGCTATGTTCAGAGGCTGGGTTTCACCTCACTGGAAATCAAATAATGCCTCCAGCACCAGCTGTCTATGGCCATTCAGAGAAAAAAATGATAGCACACATGTTTTATATCACACTAGTGCCATAGATTCCACTACTTAGTAAAGGTAGTTTTGAATTATTCCATTCCTACTTATGAAATACCTTAAAAGTAGAACCACTTGTTAAAATCACAAAATACCCATATCACTTCTTATGACTTTAATTAATTCCTGAAGACCATATACCTAAGTGAAAAAAAACATTAAATGAAAAAAAAATAACTTTAATGAATAAATTCCCGATTTTCACAGATAGAAGCATATGTCAAATTAATACTGAAAATAATTTTATATAAGTTATAAATAATTTGAAATTAAATACAGTTTGTAAATAAATAAAATATAGTAAAGTTTAATATATTCTTTCATTTTTATTTTTTCTGTACCATGTTCTTTGAAAATTTTTCAATCTTTTAGGAGCTAAAATGCATTTGAAATAGATCTTTCCCACAGGACATCCCCTCTAGGACAAAATAAAGGTTAAACTTTGAAGCCTGGGAAAATCGTGGAAGAAACAAAAACGCGGAAGAAACAAAAACGCATAATTGACCAAAGTCATAGCAAATGGCATCCCCTCATTTCCCCATTTATATAAGTACACAAAACGAAAAGGGTTTTGGACTCATCCAAACAAGATGTACAATTCAAGTTTGTTTCATAAAACATCTGTCAATGAAAGCCTTTGTGTTGAGTAAACTGGTATATGTGCTTTCCCCCCCAAATTATAATGTCAAAGTATCATGAGTATGTAGTTTTTTTTTCTTTTTCTTTTTGGTAAGGTTTGAATGAAAACTTATTTAAAAAAAATGAAGACATGATCAAAACAATGCAAAAGTTTTTCAGAAGCTGATATGGCTAAAAATCTGACTACTGCAGGCTTATCTCATGTAACAACTATGCAGTCATAAATATTTTATTTTATTTTATTTTATTTTATTTTATTTTATTTTATTTTATTTTATTATGTTTTTAAAATATGAAATTTATTGCCAAATTGGTTTTCATACAACACCCAGTGCCCATGCTAACAGGGGCCCTCCTCAATGCCCATCTGCCCCTTTCCCCTCCCTTCCATCCCCCATCAACCCTTAGTTTATTCTCAGTTTTTAAGAGTCTCTTATGGTTTGGCTTCCTCCCTCTGTAACTTTTTTTCTTTTCCTTCCCCTCCCCCATGGTCTTCTGTTAAGTTTCTCAGGATCCACATAAGAGTGAAAACATATAAATATTAAATTAAGTAATACACTTAATTTATACCACTTCTGAATTTTTGATAGCTCTTAATTTTAAAGTTGATATCTAATTAAATTGACACTTTACATTCATTTATTTATATTAATTTAATCCAAAATTAGTTTTTCAAGAACATCTTGATGTTCAGAATGTCTTTAGAAGCCTTGGAATACTCTGTTTCCCCCAAGTAGGGGATGTTAAAATACAATACACGTAAAATTTACTAGTCAAGGCTTAAATTGAAGGTTTAACTTCATGCTCAGGCTCCTTTTTATACAGAAAATATTAAAGTACCAAGGATAATGGAACCATCATGGAAAGGATCTTGGGTTACTCTAGCCCCTTTTTCCCCAGAGTAGTTTATACTCACTTGTGAAATGGTAATTTTTGCTGTTTGACTTGGCATGGACAGAATTCAAACTGACATTGCTATGCTTCTCTCCTATGTTTAAAACTCTCCTAGTTTACTTCACTTTCATCAGCTGCCCACACCAGAAAGATTGAAAGGGGAAAGACGTTTCTCTCCTTTGTGATTTTTATTATCTCCTACTCCTTTAATTTGTCATAAATGGAAGAAAAAATAATGGTTACATGATCTTCTCTTTGTTTTGTTCTGTTTGGGCCTAAGTTAACCAATTGGCAAGAATATGATGAAGAATATCTTTTTGAAACTTGAACTTCCAAAGACAAATTTTCACAATCTGAGCTGAAATATCTGCTGTGGGGATGCAATGGGTGGGCAGAAAAGGAATATGGTAGCTCCATGATTGTTGCTTTTTACAATGAAAAAAAATTATGTTAGCTATCTTAGCCTGTCTTGGACACAGACCATATTTTGGATGATCAAAAAGGGCAAAAATTCCTGAATCTATGGGACAAAATTTCCCCAGGGATTGTTCTTAGGCCAACCTGTGCCTGTGTTCAGAATATTTGTTTCTGGTTAACACCATGTATTTCTTTACTCGGGCTACTGTATTAGTCTGCAAGTGTCACTATAACAAAATACCACAGGAATATAGTTTTTAATCATTCTGGAAGCTAAAAATCCAAGATGAAGGTGTAACAGGTTTGGTTTCTCCTGAGGTCTCTCTCCTTGGCTTGCAGATGGCCACCTTCTGGCTGTATACTTGATTGGCCTCTGCTCTGTGTGCATGCATCACTGGTGTCTTTTTCTCTTCTTATAAGAACACCAATTATTGGAGTAGAGAATCACCTTAACAAACTCTTTTTAACTTAATTACCTCTTGAAAGGTTCTGTCTCCAAATAAAGTCATCTGCTGAGTTAGGATTCAACATATGAATTTGGGGAGACACAATTCAGCCACAATTACTATTATGATAATGTAATATAATATAAAATAATATTACTTTAAGTAAAGATAGTCTAAAAAATAAATGAAATATGATGCCCTTCCCAAGATATGAAAAATTATTTTTAGACTAACCTATTCAATTGAGACACATCAAACTCAAAAGTCATTATGCTTTTAACATCATTAAAAGCTATTTTGTGGGGACCTAGTCAAATGGTACTGAATTAACTGGATATTAGTATGGAACAAATAAACATCCCTTTTTTCAACCCCTAACTCATTTTGTAAACAATATTTATCTCACGCTGGATAATGGATGTAAATGCGAATGCTAGAGCCATAAAACTTAGAAAAGAAAACATAAGAGATATATTTGTGACCATAGGGATAGACAAATGTTTTTTGGATAGGATATAAAAAAAACTATTCATAATGGAAAAAATGATAAATTAAAAATAATCGTATCTTCTTCTGAAAAGCCATCATTTATTTTGGGTTTCTTTAGGGAATGAATCAATGGCTTACAATCTATCCACTGGTGGAATACATCTGATGTATGATACACACATAGAAACACACACATATATATGAATATATTCTATATATATTCTACATAAGGAATATAGAAATATATATATATTTATATAATTCCACAAATTAGTAGTCAATAATCAATAACTATAAATCATAATAGTCTAAATCTGGAAACAAACCAAATGCCTGTCAACAGGAGAACAGATAAACACACTGTGGTAAATGTAATGTAGTACCACATAATGCAGTACTACTCAGCAGTAGGGGGAGGACACTACTGAAACATACAACAACATGGATGGGTCTCTCAGACACTGAAAGAGACACAAGGAAACTCTGCTGTGTCAAAGAAGTGTGCTGTGTCAAATGCATTGAACTAAATACTTTGAATCTATTCATTTTGTTGGATAAATTTTTTTAAGAATAGAAAACACATACATATGCAAAAATCCTTTTGGTAATAGTTAAAAGGCTGAACACCTATTTGATAGCTATTATATTGTTGCATTAAAATTTCTGGAGGGACAGGGACAGATCTCAACTCAATTATTTATTATTATAAGCAAGAATTAATAGCTAGGTGCCCAAGATGAGTTATACTGGGAAAGTATTGGGGAACAGGATGACTCTGAGAAGGTAATTTAATTAATTTTATTTCTGATAGATAGAAAATTAGCTCTTGTAAAAAATATGTAATACACACACTGTATATGCAAATATTCTCAGAATTTAGAAGTAATCTAAATACATTTTATTAGGATTTTGTTAAAGTTTCAATCTGTGAAGTATATACACTCTATTCCTGTGCTATAGTTTAGCTAATAAAAAATACAACATCAATCCCTGTCATCTGTAAAAGTCTCTGATGAGTTGTGAGCTTCACGCAATTTATATTTTAATCACTGCTCTTGGTAGTGAAGTGAATGACTGTATTAGAGTCCCCTTGACACATGTCGAGGTTAATAAAGAGAGAAGTAGGATATAAGCTCTATTTGGACCCAATTTTTTCCTTCTGGGAAGCATATTCTTGATGAGAAAGAGATAAAGGCTTTTCTGCAGGCCCCTTAATACTCAGAGAAGATTCCTAGGCAGATGTCTTAGTTACACGATTAAAGATTTGAGCATAATGTTAGGGAGAAAAAGTACATCCTCTGGTGCAGTCTTCAGACAGAAAGATGGGCATATTCAGTCAGGTACTCAAACCAGTGCAAATGGTGTGTTTTTATTTCTATTTCATATGAGCTCATTTACAATTGAGTAACTCCAGACCACCACTGAGAAATTTAGATTAGAATAGATGATGGGATGAAAAAATTACGTATCAGACCATAGAATGGAGTATTTGATAACCTTAATGTATCAGGTTAATTTGTGGAAATCTAAATAATCTGGAAAAAATATAAGTGATAAAATGAACAATAGAAAAGATTAAAAAACACTAAACCAAAACAGAAACAACAAAATTAATGGGTAACATCTATATAGTGCTAATTCAGTGGCAAGTATGATTCTAAACAACTTTACATATACTTCAACTCATTGAATACAACATTACGAATAAGCAGTAACATATTCCTCATTTTCTTTTTTTTTTAATTTTTTTATTTATTTTTGAGACAGAGAAAGACAGAGCATGAGCGGGTTAGAGGCAGAGAGAGAGGGAGACATAGAATCGGAAGCAGGCTCCAGACTCTGAGCTGTCAGCACAGAGCCTGACGCGGGGCTCAAACTCATGGACTGTGAGATCGTGACCTGAGCTGAAGTCGGACGCTCAACTGACTGAGCCACCCAGGCGCCCCTATTCCTCATTTTCTTTGTGAGTTATTTGAGGCCCAAAGTGAGTAATCACTTGCCTGAAGTCACACAAATAGCAAAGCCAAATCTGGGATTCAAAACCAAGTTGTCAGGCATCAGTCTGCCCTCCATATTGTATGATTCTGTAACAAACACATATACATGCGCACACACACACACACACACACACACACACACACACACAGAGTTACAACAATCAATTGGAAAAAGAAAAAGAAGACAGTCACCTGCTAGTGAAAACAAGTTCTCTCCCACCTAGAATACAGTTGTGGATTTGACTATGTCTGAACAACACCTTCCGTCATCGCTGGATATCTTTTCTCTCTTTATCTGCGGTGCTTACAATACTACCTACTCCCATGTCCATACAGCCAGAGCTAGCATCATTTCCCATATGGAAAATTCCACTGTAACATTGTGCCATAAATGCATGGATGAAGGAAATAATTGATGAACCTTTAGATCTAAGGTCACAAAATGATCTTGTGTGATTTTTTTCTAATTTCTTCAAGATTAGGATAAAGTTTTATTTCTTCGTGTAGCCACAATTATCAAAATGCCTCTTAACTGGAAACTTATTCTAAACTGAGATTTTACCAGGTGATTAAGACAGAGGGAGGAAAGGAAGTCCAAGGGAGTAGAGAACAAAATGCAAGAGTGTATGGCCAGTGCCATAAGATATGTCTGAACAAAGAACTAAGTGAGATAACCCAGAAAAGAAAGAAATTACTCTTGGCTTGTTAACCAAGAAGGAAGTGGGATTTCAGTTCCATTGTAGAGAACGGGGAATATTTGTAGAGAGTACAGTGGAGAAGGGAGGGCATTCTAGAAGAGGAGATTCCACAACTATTGGCATTTGTGAGCTGATATTGGAGGTCTTTCATGCCAGGGTAGGGAGTTTGGATTGATGTGATAGGCATCAGAGGATTATCAGAGGTTTTGAGCAGGGATATCCTATTATCTGACATCTAAAATCAAAGATAAACCCCAGTGGTGGGAAGGGTAAATTGGATGAGGAATGTTTGGTGGAAGATTAGTTATCATATCAATGTGATTATAGCCTAGATAAATATAATACATAACCAGGGCACAGGGGTGTCAGGCATCTGGCTCAGGGTTCCCAAACAGACCAGGTTCAGCTGCTCATTGCTGACAAAATCCAAAAGCAGAGAGATGAGTGGCGACAAAACAAGATGGGATTTATTGCAGTGAGGCCAGCACCAGGAACACAGTGGAGTAGCATCTCAAAGACTGTCTCCAAAGCTGAAAATACTTCTAGGTTTATGTAAGAAAAGTGTGAGACAAAGGTCAATGGGTAGATGCAGGTGGGCAATAAAGGTCAGGTTGATCATTACCTTGGGGTCAATGACATGGAGTCCTACTAACTCAGGGCGGTCCCTGTTGCTGGCTGGGGTAGTTTGGTTCTCATCTCAGGAATGTTTTGCCCACTGAGTCTTTTGCCTGAGTTCAGAGATAAGCTGGAAAGAAAACTTAATCAAAAGGGAGGTAGCTGAAGTCCTCTCTCTTTCAATAAGATCCTTTATCAAATCACATAGGAGGAAAGAGTATAGGTTATTAACTATCATAAATAATCATAAGACCTCAATAGGATAGAAACTAAGTATTTTTCCATGCTAGGTGACTACCCAGGTTGCACATGAAGAAGAGCAGAATTTGTCTTTCCCAAATATGTTTTTGGCATAAGGTTTATTTTAGGCAGATTATTTTTAAGAGACGATAGAGCAGGGGAGTCTCTAAAACCAAGTAAAGGTACCCTTTTGTAAGAGACATTTACATTTATAACAGGAATGTCCACTCATAAGCATGTCTTCCTTGCTGTACTAGGAAGAGGAGGATGACTAAATCTCTAGAAACTCTTATCAATGGAGGAAGCAGAGACTTTGGCATAACAGTCAGACCCTTATTTACTGTGCTTTGTCTGAAACCAGAACTGGTTTCCCACTCTCTGACATCTTTTGTCTTTAGTTGGAGATTGTATATAAGGAGAAGGCTTGAACCTTTTGGGGGAGTTAGTTTTCCTGGATATCTCCCATAGAGGTTGCTTTTAGGCAACTTGAACAATGGAAAGCTGAGAAAGGCAGAAGGGCTTATGGTGACCCCATACCCCCTGGCTGAATGCAAACAGGCCCATTACATGACCCACTTCAAAATATCCATAAACCCTAGCTGAACAATGGGTTACTTATACCTGAACACAGGTACCTAAAAAAGAAAATTCCATAGGATCCCATAACCTCCTCACATTCCCCCTTAGGTACAGCCTCCTACCACTGCTCCCTGACAGACAGTCTCTCTTTTGCTGTCTTGTCTGCTGGTCCCTTGAGGTGTACTCAATAAGCCTATGTCTTTTGTTCTGCTTCAGATGAATTCTTTTACCACCTGTGGCGCCAGCCTCTACCTGATCAGGTCGCCCCACATTTGGGGTCCCCTCCCATCTCCCATGTAAACATGTTATTAAACTTCTGTCTGTTTTTGTCCTGTTAATTTGCCCTTTTATTTCAAGGGGGAATCTCAGCCAAGAACTTAGAAGGGTAGAGGGAAAATTACCCCCCCTCCTATATTCTTCAGCATTCTTGCTGTTGACTGCAATCATGTATATCTCATGACCATTTGACTAATATTAATCTGGGATGGACTTTGATGAAATGACTAGGGCAACTTGACTGAGCTCCTTAAATCTCTCATCTACCAACAAGCTAGTCTTGGCATTTCTCATGTTACTGGCAGAGGGACAAGTACAAAATTGAAAAGACCAAGCACTTTTTACAAGCTTCTGTTTAAGTCACATCTACTAAGTTCTCACTGGACTGGATGATGCACGTGCCAGGGCCAGCTCAGAGTCAGAAAGACAGTGTTGTCGAAAAAGTCGACCATTATCCTTGGAAGCCAAAATATAATTCAAAGGCAGACTTTGGGATGAAAAGAAACAACTTCTTTGCCAGGCAAAGGAGGCTGCAGCAGGCCATGGCCTTCAAAAAAATGCATGTCCCCAGAGGAAGGGGCGGGGGAGGGGGGGTTGCATCATAGGGAAATACAGGATCTAGCCAGTTTTGACAGGAGTTGTGTGGGTACTACCTGCCTCCTCCATCATGTTGTATGGTGATACTGGGTTCCTGACAGAAAGGGCAAAGGAGGGAGGAGTGGAATGTGTGGAAGAGGGGAAGAAAGTTGTTTCAAAATCGAGCTTTGCTGAAATGTTAGTGCAACCATTTTGATTTTTGTTCAACTTTATGCTTTTAAGCAGCTTCAACATGGCACCTCAAGACCCCGAGAAAAAAAGAAACAAACAAAAAAATGATACAGAGAAGGGCAAAGGATTTGGATCATTTTTGCAATATATTTACCACAAAATGGAAAGAAGACAGATTGAAATGATACTTTGAATGTGTATGGGTATGTGTGTGTAATGACTTCCTTTTGGTTTAAAGAACAGAGATGAAAAGAGTTCATTTTGCAATAAAAGAGGACTTCAGTTGCCTCTGTTCTATTTCTAGGTTGTGTTTGGCTCAGGTGGAAAATCTTGAGGGCAAAGCATCCTTTGATGGGAACCAAAACTACCTTCTCAAGTAATCAGGACCACCCCAGTTAGCAAGATCCTTCATCGCTGACCCCAAGACAGTGATAGATTTTGACCTTCACTGGCCACATGCATGCACCCCACCCATCTTTGCCATGCACTTTCTTTATACAAACCTAGAAGTATTTTCAGCTTTGGAGATGGATACATCCAACTGAGGCATCAGCAAAGATAAATGTCGCCTTTGCAGTTTTGCTCAGAGCTGGCTCCATGATACCTGAACGAAAACTCCTAATGGCAGACACACAGAAGAAGTAGACAGCTCTCTATCAATAAGATTTGAGATTTCAGGCAAGGCTGCTAAAAAATGACCTGCTTCAATATTTCCTAGGTACCTGAATTTAATGGCCACAATTTTAATAATTTAAGGTGACTGTCAATGTGACATATTACTCTAGCAGAGTACTTTGAGAAAAATTGCATTAGAATCAGCAAAGGATCCGGTGTTTGAGATCTAGCTTTGGTGTCTCTTTATACCTGTGGGATGATATAAAGGCAGGTATGAAGTTAGAACAGTTAGAAAGAGGAACCTCAGTAATAAGTAACATAGAGAGAAATGAAGGTGTGTCTGCAAAAGAACCTACTTGAAATTCTGAAAGTAGGGAGGTAATCCTGGTAATTCTCCTTCATTTGCAGCATGTTGAGGTGAATTTACTAGTTCCAAGGCCTCCATGAGGCTTCAGGGAACAGACCCAAGAGAAAGGAAGGGGGAAGAAGGGATTAAAATCCATTGAAGTGCACTGGTAAATAAATGCTGCCTTCCCTTGCTCTTCCTCTGCCTCTCCCCTCCTCCCCACTATTTAAAAGTCATATCTGCTTAGAAGAATTGATGTTAATAAAGTTTAGATGGGCACCTGGGTGGGTTAGTTGGTTAAGTGCTTAAATCTCTTTTTTTGTTTAATTTTTAATGTTTATTTATTTTTGAGGGAGAGAGTCCAAGTGAGACAGGGGCAAAGAGAGAGGGAGCCATGGAATTTGAAGCAGGCTCCAGGCTCCTGAGCTGTCATCACAGAGCCTGATGCAGGGCTCAAACTCAGGAACCACGACATCATAACTTGAACCAAAGACAGAGGCTCAACAGACTGAGCCACTCAGGCACCCCAAGTGTCTGAGTCTTGAGCTCAGCTCAAGGTTGTGAGTTCAAGACCCGCACTGGGCTCCGTGCTGTGCCTGAAGCCTACTAAAAATAAATAAATAAATAAAAATAAATACATAAGATAAGGTTTGGAGAATTATGTATGTTTCTTAATTTCTGTTATGATAGTTGTGTTTATAAATGCTTAGGTTCTAGCCTTTCCTGGAAAAAAAAAGACTCCCACTCTTTTTTACCTAGTATAAATAATAAATTATTGAAAGGTTTTTTGAGGGAAACAAGATTTCAGGACAGAGGGATAGGAGAGAGAGAGATGTTAGAGCAGGCAGTTAGGTTTTAATAGGCTTCTGGAGGCCAGCGAAGAGGAAATCACGGCCAGGTATTTGGGAAAGTTAGAGGTCTGTCCGGCCCCACTCCAAAAACAAAGCTGCAAAAAGCCAGATCGAATGGGACAGGCTCAAGGGAAAGGAGACTGGAAACGCTGACCAAGTAAGGAAGAAAAGACGTGAAATGCTGCTCCCCCAAAAGTGCCCTCCCCAGGTAATAAATATTACCTAGTTAACAGCTGTCAATAAAAGATAGAAACTCCAACCCCAGAATGTGCAGCTCTCCCTTGAGCTTGTCTTCTGTCACGTCTGGAGAGTGTACTCTCACTTTAATAAACATTTTTACTTGTACCACTCTACCGTTGTTTCTGGTCTGTCCTAATTCTTTCTCAAGACCAGACCAAGAGCCTTCAGCAACATCTTGGGGACAGGCTGGGTGGATCTCCCCAGCCCGCCCAGCCCGCCCAGCAACAGAGAGGTTGAAAAGAAATCTTTATCACCAAGGAGGGAGGCCAAGGGATTGAGTCTTTATTTTAGTCACTCAAAATATGGCTTTATTGATCCTCAAGTAAGCAACTGGGAAATTCACTTGCTTATATCTGTATTCATGAAGTCTTAGAAGATACACATTGGACATTCGAATGTCCCTCCCTTGTGTGTGTTCTCAAAAGGAGGTTATAGAAAATGAGTAAAAAGGATGTAATGTGTTGATTTACATGGAAAGTGAGAATCCTGCCTAAACCCACCCTTAAACATCTACCAACAGAGCTCGTGGGTTTTTTGAAAAATAAGGAGTCATGCTGTTAACTCAAATGCCAACCTCAAGTTCCTTGTGCTTTCTCAGCTTCCAGGAGAGACTGGTACCCACACAGTTGGCTTTTGGGTCTTACAGGTGCTCAGATGAATGCCGTGCTCTCTAGACCTAGGAGTTTCGTGCTGTGCTCTCTCAATTCCTTTGAAATCAGTTTCTGCCTCAAACAACACACAGCTCCTTTCCTGAAGTATTGCCCCAATTTTTTATCCTCTCTCCACCTGACTATAAGCCCGTGTTCACAAAAACCGACTCCCACTTCCTCCGTGGTGTCGACTTCTTCATTTTGCCGTGTTTTATATTCCACAATAAATCTATTAATCCTGTTAGCATCAAGGAAAGAAAAAATGCTCTCTGCAGTCAGCCAACCCTGTGCCTACAGATTATAAGCAAAGGGTACAATTTTTTGATTTCCACTGGGCAGGGTCAAGCATATCGGTATTTCTGAATGAGTGAAAACCACAGGTGTAACGTTAAAAGAAACAGTTATGTTTCTTATCCATATCCGTTTGTCACCTAAAGTTATTTTAGGATGTGCATTTTTGAAATGAAGAGTGGCAAAACAAACCTTTTCTTTTGCAAACAAAACAAAACAAAACAAACCAGTCTTTTTCACTCAACACAATACATGGAAGTTTTTATTTTCTGATCTCTCTCTTACCTCTGGCCTCATGCACTCGAACGTCATTGATGTTATCATCTTTGCTCTTTTGTCTAGAAGAAGCTTTATGACATGCCTATGGACAAGAATGAACAATAAAATGAAGGCTGATAAACACACTTACAGTATTGAATAAAGCAGGCCAAAATCTCTATTTTTATAGTTTATAAGAACTTCCAAATGGTCAAAAACTAAAATCATTGTAGCATTAATTTAATTTCTTCAATCATAAGAAAGATATGCATTCAAGTCCGTACTATCGAGATATTTTGGGGTGTTTCCCATGAACAGAGACGTTATGGAGATAGCAGGTAAAATAAAACAAAAGCTGAACAGAGAAGTTCAAAACCATGTATTTGAGTCCATGCTAACAAAGATTACACAGACTTCCATGACAGCAGTGTCCATGTGAGAAGTGTTTTACTGAATTTGCACCTTTAAATAGACCCACTCTATATGTCTTCATAAATTAGTGAGATGGCTTCTTTTAATAAAATTTTTTTAATGTTTATGTATTTTTGAGAGAGAGAGAGAGAGACAGACAGAGTGTGAGTGGGGGAGGTGTAGAGAGAGAAGGAGGCACAGAATCCAAAGCAGGCTCCAGACTCTGAGCTGTCAGCACAGAGGCGGATGCAGGGCTTGAACTCACCAACTGTGAGATTATGACCTGCACCGAAATTGGACTCCTAACCGATTGAGCTACCCAGGCACCCCAATTAATGAGATGATTTTATTGGCAGACAATTTTGCCTTGATCTCTCACATTCTGCAGGCCTGACTTTCTTTTTTCTTTAAAAAAAAATAATGCTTTTATTTATTTTTGAGAGAAAGAAAGACAGACCTTGAACGGGGAAGGGGCAGAGAGAGAGAGGGAGGCACGGGAGTCTGAAGCAGGCTCCAGGCTCTGAGCTGTTGGCACAGAGTCGGAAGCAGGGCTAGAATTCATGAACGGTGCGATCGTGACCTGAGCTGAAGTCTGACTCTTAACCGACTGAGCCACCCACGCGCCCTAGGCCTGACTTTCTGAACAGAAGCTCTGTCGGCCAATTTCCTCCAGACTGTCTTTTTGGGATGCTGGTGTAAGCAAGTAGACTTGAAAGGAGGGCTGCTCTTCTCCCTGGAGCAGATTTGAATTCCAGAGTGACGAAGGTACTGTCTCCTTCTCTGGAGAGGAGGTTGTGCAAGTTTGCTGAAAGTACCTGTATAAGACCCAGGGCTCCCTAATATCAGTGTCCACTTAGAGTTCGTGCCAGTGTGTGGGTGGGGTGCCGCCTGACTCTCGTCGTGTTGCTCTGTGGGACCCGGGGCTCAGAGAACAAGGGCAAGGTGTCACTCTGGTCTGTGTTATAGCTGTGTGTAATAAACTGTTTTCTTGCTCTGACCCAGAAAACTCATGTCTTTCTGCCAGTATCTATGAAACTGGGACGAGCTAAGTTGTTCGCTTGCAAGTAAGGTGAAATCTGAGACATTGCTCCTGAGGTGACAAGTTTATTTGAACTTTAGGAAATGCTTGACAATTTTCCTTGACTGGATTATATTTGGTCATTGTTTTTAGAGAAACTGTTGTTTTTTGCATCAAGATACCTTATCTGATTGCATGATTCATATATATTCAAGGTAGAAATTTAGAGAGGTTCTAAAATTTTTATGTACATATATTTGTCCCTAAGGATGTCCATTTTTCTACCAGTTAGAGAAATTCATCTGTAATATTCTCTGTATATTCTTAGGTGTGGCCATCCCTGTGAGTATGTACATGCACACATATTCACATATAGAAATAGAATTTTATAACTAGGGACTATAATGTGTATATATACATGTATATATATATATATATGTGCGATATATATATATGTATATATATGTGTGTGTATATATATATAATGTATATATACTGTTATATTTTCTCCTCTAATTCTAGAATCCCATGTGTGTCATCTTCTTTTTTTTAATGTTTATTATTTTTGAGAGAGAGAGAGAGAGAGAGAGAGAGCGAGCATGAGGCGGGGAGGGACAGAGAGAGAGAGATACACACAGAATCCGAAGAGAGTCCAAGCTCCAAGCTGTCAGCACAGAGCCTGGCGCGGGACTTGAACCCACGGAAGGCAAGATCATGACCTGAGCTGGAGTTGGAAGCTTAACTGACTGAGCCCACCAGGCACCCCCCATGTGTGTCTTCTTACTTGAAATTTTGTTTGATAATTATCGTTATTGGGTTGTAAAAGATTCCACTTTGGTTTTAATTTATTTTTCTTATTATCTCCTTTGTCTCATCCTCCCTCCCTATTCCCACAAATTAAGTTAACACAGACAGGATGCCGATCTAATCTGTACAACCTCCTAAAAAGTTTCTATGTATTATTTTGTGGTACTCTCAGGAACTCAAAGAGAATATTGCTAGTCTACCTTTTCTTTTCTATTTTCCGATCATATTCTTTTTTTAAAAAAAAATTTTTTTTTCAACGTTTATTTATTTTTGGGACAGAGAGAGACAGAGCATGAACGGGGGAGGGGCAGAGAGAGAGGGAGACACAGAATCAGAAACAGGCTCCAGGCTCTGAGCCATCAGCCCAGAGCCCGACGCGGGGCTCGAACTTACGGACCGCGAGATCGTGACCTGGCTGAAGTCGGACGCTTAACCGACTGCGCCACCCAGGCGCCCCTTTCCAATCATATTCTATATGATTCATATCATCTTTCGAAAAACCTTCCCCACCCTAAGATAAAATATTTATTATTTTTCATTGCTTTAAATATTTACACTTAACAAAATTCCATCTAATGAGGTAGCTGTCTGATATTTCTAGTAATGATGATATTTAACATTCATTGTACACTCACTATGGTCAAGTGCTTTTCTAAGTACTTGTATATGTATATAGAATGTCATTAAACTCTGTCAATATCTTCAGCTGGTAGATTATATTGCTCATTTTAAAGATGCATTAACGGAAGCAGAATGACTTATAATAATTTTCCAAAATCACTGAGCAAGTAGATTGCAAAGCTAGGACTTCCATTGTACAGTCCGACTTCAAAACCCACTCCGAATGACAGATTGTTCTGTCTTGGAGAGTTACCCAAGTGTCTTATAACTATTTCTTGAATAATTGGTTACTTGCTCTATAACTGAAATGTTCTTTTTTATGATGTGCTTCGTTCAAACTTAGACTTGGGTCTGTTTCCGGGCCTTTAAAAATCTGGCTACTTGTCTTGTTCCTCACCAAGCGGCTTCATGAGGGAACAGCCAGCTTATCCCTTCCATCAGGGTTTATTTAATGTACATTTCTTAAGGGTCATATATATTTGTAATACATACACTTTATTTAGGAGATGCCAATAATCCAGGGGAACAAATGGATATGGAAGGAAAAGTATCAGTATAGTCCCTCACCAGTGCATCATGTTCAAACACTAGAATTGCTGGGTAGGAGACTGGATTATAGCCCATCCCAGTGTCGGGACTGATGGTAGGATATCCTTAAGCTAACCAAGTAGGAGGTAAAGTAGGTTACTGAAGTAACCACTTTAGTCTGTTCAGACTGCTGTGGCAAACTACCATAGACTGGGTAGCTTATAAGCAACAGATATTTAGTTCTCACATTCCAGAGGCTGGAAGTCCAATGTCAAGGCAATGGCCAATTTGGTGTCTAGAAAGAACCTGCTTCCTGGATCATAAAGGGTTGTGTTCTCACTGTGTCCTCACATTGCAGAAGGGATGAGGGGACTCTCTAGGGTCTTTTTTTAGAAGGCCACTCATGCCATTTATAAGGGTTCCACTCTGAGGAACAAATCACCTTCCATATGGCCCCATTTTCCAACACCGTCACCTTGGGTGTTAGGATTTAACATATGACATTTGTGGGGGATGGAGCATATACATTCAATCTGTAGCAGCCCAGTGTATAGCAGAGGAGGGGTACAGATTCCATCCACAGGGCTAACAGAATGTTTTCCAAGACCATCCTTGTTGGGAAATCATTACAAGGAATGATGAAAAATCTTTATTTAGGTTTTTATGCTTGTATCATATATTATCTTTAATTAGGACAAATGGTCAGGACACTCTTCTCCTCCCTCGTCTTCTTGTGACCATTAAACATAGAGATTCCTCTTGCCAACCTTGGCACATATGTGTGACTGAAGCGACGGTCTTCTTAACTCCCCATCCAGCATTTGACCCACTGGCAGCCTCCCTAAATTTAGGTCAGGAGATGGCTGTAGAATTTGGCAAGAATATTGCACACCTGCCATTCTCCAGAGCTGCAACATCCCCCCTTTATATTTAGAAGCTCTTTTACTGTTAATTTGTTTATGCAGCACTTTCTGGGATTGTTTATCTTTATAGCAATGTGTAGTATGAGGCTGAAAGGTTTAGGAAAAAAATGATTTTATTTCTCAAGCTGTAAATAAGTATGTGTATATATATATTAAAAATTCAAGAGTCTTATATAAACTTTACAAATTATTTCCAATAATTATTTACTAATTTTCAAACTGATTATTTTTAACAACTGTGCTATCACTGAAATAATGACTTAAAATTTTCAGATTCTGATGGAGAAAAAAAAAAAAATATATATATATATATATATATTTCTGATTTTTTACATGCACTTTGCAGTGCATGACCTAAAATTGTTTAGATATTTTTATATGATATGGAACATTGCTAACTAATTTATTATATTTTGCCAAGGAACATCCTTAAATTTTTTATCACTCACTGGAATTTGCATGAGCGATATGAAATGATTCATAAAAGATACTTTCTAACAAAACTTCTATCATTTTTCTGTTGTTAGGCTATAACAAAGGCTTTCTGCAATGGTTTCATCCCTCTGGCATACCAGGGAGAATCATGCTGGCCTGATGTCACACACAGTCACAACCCCACTAATTTACATGCATTGTGTTTAATTTGACTCTACTTTTGCTAGACAGCAAGCAAAGTTAGTATTTAGACTGTGGGCTATTGATAGGGGTGTTAGGGTACATACAGATTCCTCTCTCTACATTGTGTCCCAGATCTATCAACAAGTTCACTGTCTCCAGAATCTACCCCCTTCCCCCAACACACACACACCACACAGAGTTGTGGGCACATAGCACAAAAGTTATGTCACATTGCTTAATACTGTAAATAACATGAATTAGGTTTTGAAGATCAAGTCAAGAGTAATATTTCTCCTTGAAAAGTTTGAAGATAAATCATCTGTTTTTTTCTTCTTTTTTGTATTTCATGTTAATTTTAAGACCTGAACTGTTTATGGTAAAATTGAGAATTAGTCATTTAGTTAAGTATACTATTGATGCTATTTTCTTCTTTCCAAGAGATATAATTTTTGAAAATTGCTGCTTTCAAGATAATTCAGTTGGGAACTGCTACAGATAATTTGTCTTCTTTAAGAATCACTCTGAAACATCATATACGTTGCTAATATATACTGTTTTCCACATGGTTTCCTCACTGGAAAATATTGTGTTATCCAAGTTTAAAAGTGGCTACAACATCTGCATGTCTGTTTCTTAAAAAGCAACAATTAAAAGTTATAACTTATTTAAAAAATTTAAAATGCATTCCAAATTTTCTATCTTTTAATAAACGTATTGAGGTAAGTGGGTCTAAAGTGATGCACCCTTTTTATAGGTGAAGATACTGACTCAGAGATGATGAGTCACAATTAAAGCCACACAGGCTCGTTGGGTCCTCTCATGATTCTGAAACCACTGTGTTTTAAAGTCAGTGCTTAATTTTTCACATACAAATTTTAACTACCTTTTTTATAGACATTGAATATAGCTGTTTTTAGGTTTTAATATATTCTCTGAATTAAGAAAAGCAATATATTTTTGTACCATATAATATATTTTTGTACTATCTTTCAATAATTTTCTTCTTACACCTCACCCCTTTGGAAACATCCAGGAACATCTACTAAAATTCAGAGAGCAAACTAGTCATGGCAGGAGCATAGTATAATGATGACTTCCTGACCCTGATTGTCATGAAAGTCCATCAGACTCAATGAAATCTAAACTGAATAATTTCATAGTCCTCTCCATTTCAAAGATAATACTGCAATTCATCATGTTGCCCAAGTCAAGAGCCTTGGAGAAGAGAGAGGGTTGTGTTTGGTGAGGGAAGGATGTGAGGATTTTGAGATGCTGGAAATATTCTGTATGGTGCCCTAGTAGTGAATTCATGACATTATACATTTGTCAAAACCTACAGTACTTTACATAATGAAGGGTAAATCTAATACAAGCAAATTAAAAAAGAAAAAAAAAAGGCAGCCAACCAGAAAAGTCAGGGGATACTGGGAAGGGATGCAGACTGTGACAACAGAATTAACTGTATTGCAATTAAATGAAACATCTTCACTGAAGATAGTGGGGGATAAAGGTACTGACCTAGGTAACATTGGAAAGTGATGTTTTGACTGGAAACTGTAAGACTAAAGAGAAAAGGAACTATATATAAACACCCTACTCTATTTGGTAGAGTTGTTTCTCACCAAGGTACAAGTTAATAATTCTGAAACAGTGGTACATAAATCCTGGGATTAAACAAGTACGTAAGACAGATGATGGGTGCCAGATGGAGAGTAAATGGATGACAGATGGAAAGAGAAATTGCAGATTAGCCAGAGGGAGGGTAGAATAAACATGCGGTGCTAAATTAGAGTCTCAGATATCAGCGTGAATTCAAGGTTAGCTTAATATATATTCAGATGGATAGATACATAAGTATAGATAAGTATATATACATGGATTAGTATGCATCCATATATATTTTTAGCTTTATTTACAGAGAGCCTATAAGCATGACATCTTAGTATCAATGAACACACTTAGTGTCTAGATCTTGATTTCTAATTTCATTCTCCAATAAAAGAAAGTAGGGATCCTTGGAGAAGTGGCTGATTCTGGAGCTAGGGCAGGAATATACAAGATGTAGTGACAAAAAGTGAGAATGTCCTCAAGCAACAAAAGTATTGGTCTTGTCATGGGGATACAAGAGCCAGTGTGAAAGGTCTCCCAGTGACCAAAACCGGAGTAGCATGAGGAACAAAATAAAGTGGTAGTGGATTGTACCCAAAATTATAAAATAAATATTTATGAGTATGTAATGATGCAAATGAATGAGTGAATAAACAAATACATAGAAAAGCAACAACTCTGCACACAAGGACCCCAAGATACTGTCTAGAGTACTAGATACTATCCTCTGAAGGAGATGGAGTTTCAACGACCAATAGTCTACCCTTGAGTGTCGGCTGTGCTTCGTGACTTGTCTACAAAGAACAGAATAAGGGAAGGAGAGGGTAGCCTTAAAATGGAAAAATTTGGCTAACTACCTTGGCAGGTGATCAAGGCTAACATGGTCAATGCCTTTTCATAATGTGATGAGAATGACATTTTATTTCTGTGATCTTCCTCTAAAAATTCTCATTACCTCTGTCTAGCCATGGGAAAGTTTTCAGAAAAACCCAAATTAAAGGACAATCTACAAAATACCTGGCTAGTACACTTCAAAACTGTGAAAGTCAAAGGTAGATCAATGAATCAATGAATGAATCAAAGAAAGTTAAGAAATTTTTATGCACTTACCAAGGCTTAGGAGATGACAACTTAACACAGCCTGGTCTTCCAGTAGGATCCTGGAACAGAAGAAGGACATTAGGAGAAAAGCTAGTAAAATTCTGAACCGGTTTGGTGTTTAATTAATAGTAATGTACAAATGTTGATTTCTTAGCTGTGACAAATACACCACAGTGAAGTAAGATATTAGCAGTAGGGGAAAATGGGTGAAGGGTACACTAAAAATTGCACTCTTAATTGTAACTTTTCTATAAATCTAAAATGATTAATCTAAATCTAAAATGATTTGAAAAATCATCATTTAAATAAACTTCAAATACAGACTTAGTAGCATCCTTGGAAATTTTATTTCTTTCCCTTCCCCCAAACAATATATCCACAAAATTTGTCTGTTTCAGACTCAAGGTATACAAGAATGTGTTCACTTCCCTCCATCTGTACGATTACCAGCCTAGTCAAAGCTACTGCCATCTTTTGTCTGGTCTATTTTAATAACTTGTTAACTGGTTTCCTTGTTCTTTTTTTTTTTTTTTGACAACCCGTTCTCTACATCGTATCAAGAATATTTTTGAAGTCTGAATTTTCACATTACTCACACCATTTAAAACCTGTCGATGTATTCTGTTGCCATTTAGAATAAAATCCAAGTATTTTACTGTAGTACTTTAGGTTGACAGTAGCTGTCATAAAAGATAAACCTGCAAATTTCAGGGGGTTAACAGAGTAGCAGCCCCTAGAGAACTACATGCCCACACGGGGGGTTCAAAAACAGCTTTTCTGAGGAGGGCGCAGAAACTAGTCACAAACTCCTTTCATTTTGTGGTTCAGTCTGCCTCAACAGGTTGCTTCTAAATCAAGACTGGGCCAAGAGCATGGAGTATTACATGAAACACTTTTATAATTGAAACCTGGACGTGGCATGAACCATTTATACTCATGTTTTACTGGTTGTACTCAGACATATGATGATAACTAATCCTAAAGAAGCTTGGGGAATGTGGTCTAAGAGTGGACCAAAGCAGTAGAGGGCCTGGGTGAGGTAATTAGTTCTAAAGATGGAAGTTTCTCCCTAACATGCCATGGTCTCCACTGTCCCACATAAATGAAGCCCAGGGTGGGTGTAGTCCATCATGCCCTAACCACACTAGAATTCCTTCTTTTATTCAATATCCCAGTTTCATATACTTCCTTAGATCTTTACATTGGCCATTTCCTCTATCTATAATGTTTCTGGATCCTTTATAAAATTCATGCATCAGAATAAACGTAATCTTCCCAGGGAGAATTTACCTAACCCTGAGTTCAAAATAATCCCTAGTGATTCTCTCTTTTAGCCAAGATTTTTATGTATTTGCAACCTGTATCTCATTCCTCTGATTATTCTTTTAAACTCATTTATTATTTGCTTCCCTACCTCCCTGCAAAGCTTTATGGGAGCAGTACCTGATTTTCTTGCTCACTTGTCTGTCATCAAATCAGTGTCAGCAGAAGGCCTGGTACTTAATGAAAATATTCTTTGAGTGAGTGACTAAATGTACAGGAAGATGTGATCTTCAGTTCAGTGAAGGGACTAGAAGGGAAAGAGCTAATTCTCCTCTGTGGAAGGAATGAAAGAAAAGAAGCATAAGAAATGATAAAAAAAAAAGTGTTGAAAAATTTACATGAGTGAAAGGTCAACTGGGAATAGAATGTGGAGTTTCACATTCCTTATCTAGGCTTCTGTAAAATCATAAGGCTTCACTAGCTCCATTTAGAAGTCAAGTATTTCCATATATAATGTGATGTAATTCCTCAAAAGACATATCTACACGATTTCGTCAAGGATTTACTAATCCCTTTCTATACTTTCCATTTTTTCCTAAACTGGAGGACTATCCATTTAAATGAAGGAAACAAACTTGAACTGTAATATGGATCATGCTATTTATAGTTGCCAAATATCATTTTACTGTTTTGCCCTTTCAATCTTACCCCTTTCTCAGTTGATTTCTTGGATACATTTTGGTAAGAATATTAATAAATAGGGGCACCTGGGTGGCTCAGTCAGGGAAGCATCTGACTCTTGTTTTCGGTTCAGGTCGTGATCTCATAGTTCGTGGGTTCAAGCCGCATGTCAGGCTCTGTGCTGACAGAGCAGAGCCTGCTTGGGATTCTGTCTCTCTCTCTCTGTCTCTCTCTCTCTGTCTCTCTCTCTCTCTGTGTCCTTCCCTGTTCTCTCCCTCTCAAAACTAAATAAGTATTTTAAAAAGAATGTTAATAAATAGAAAATCTTTGTTGGATGAAATTTTTGAATAAAATATAATTTGAATACAGTTTAGTGTTTTATTCATTGAGATAAAACATTGATTTGTCATGAGTCATCTGTTGAGTTATAATTTTCCAGAAAATGCCGTATAGTCACATACCTACAAATTAAAACACGTGGTCTTTGCTCCACAGAAATACACATGTGAACCTCTTTATTGTTATTTAGCAATTCCCCATTTTTTTTGAAAAGCTAAAATGAAACCTCTTGTAATAATCTATGACAGATGAGACCAGCTTTAAGAAATACTTTATAAACAAGTCAAATCATGTGAGAACAATGATCTTTAACTGTCTTTTCAAGGTCTAGCTAATAACTCCTTTGTTTCAATACAGCGAAATTTTGCTCTAATGAAATAATATGCCCAATAATTTGCCCAGTACCTTAGACCTTATGTAATTGAATTGTAAATCCATTCTAATGGGATTCGCCCTTTGCACTTCTTGAACCAGCACTTTCCTGAACTGGCTTCTTTTTCAGTTCATATATATCAGCAACAGGACTGTAGAGATATGAGAGATTATGCAGCCCCTGGAGAGCAGGTTCTGTGTAGGATAAAGTTAACTCAATTTTATATCTCAAAGCCTCAGGCACTATTTCATTTCCAAATCTTACAGTACATTGGAAGTAGGTGAAGAAAATTAGCGTTAGGAAAGGAGGAAAACATTTGCATTGTGGCAAGAGGAAAACCCTGCAGTGTTTTGCAAAAGATACACTTGGCTATGAAAATGCAGAAAAATGATAACTATGTGCCCAGAACCATTCCTTAGTAACAGCTAAGTTGCCATGCAGGAAAATTCAGAAGTCACTCTATCCGTGCTTGAGAAAAACTACATTTTTACTTTAGATTGTAGAAATGTGCCCGAAGGTTATATCCACAGTAGTCATCATTGCAAGGAATGAGTGGTATTGGTTATGAATGTAGTCAGTGAGGCCTTTGTGAAGTGAATGCCTAAAAAATGCTGTGTAGGACACAGTAGCACTTTGCGAGATATTTCCTATGAAATACCCCTGTGTTTAAATCACGGCTCTTGCCACTTTGTACCCATGTGTCCTGAGACAGGTTACTTTATACTTCTGATTTTCAATTTTGTTACTTGTAAAATTAGGATCATTAAACCCACCTTAAAGACACTGTTCATAGTCAATTAAATGTGATAATAAACACACCAGGCAAGCGCTTTGTAACTATGATAAAGGTGATGATCTCCAAGATCACGTGGAGCAGAACTTTCCTAGGAAATCAATAAATGAAGTTCACTTACCTATTTAGATAATTCAATTGGTAGACTATCCATAAAAATACTCAATGTCAATATAGCTTCATTAGGAAAGTGAACATATTTCTAGCATACTTACTGATAAATTGGTTTTACTTCTTGTCCTCTTAACTGTAGAATATTGCAATTTCACATCCAGTAACTATTCCCTATTATACTATTTACTTAAAAATTGTTAACAACTTTTACTGGTCCTAATTTAGTTGCATAATGATGATATAAACATTAAAATCTAGGACGTAACTTGTGCCCATTAGTTGGTGCTAATGTTGATCAAAATCATTTGACCTATTACAATTAAACAAAATCATTCTATGTGACCTATTGGCCTAGGAAGGACAACAACAACAACAAAAATGGAGACATATCTCTGGACAAAAGTCACAATACAAGATAGCATATTTCATTTTATCTAATTTTTTAGGTTATTTGTATCTTTGATATGCTGTTGTACAGACTATTGAGAGCTGGTTTATGCTTTGTTAATTTCATCAACCATTACGAAGATTGATTAGCTTGATCAGGATAATCATTGGCTCAGTGAGATTAAAAGTAAACACCCAAAGATTAAGTACTTTTCTTAAGCAAACCCTTCTAGGATTTGAGGGCATATAAGAAAAACTACCAAATGCTGGTGTCATCTGAGAGGTATCAGGGACATGAGCAGTCTCTGTTAAGAAAGATGACAGTGGTCCACAGATAAGAGAGGGAAAGAGCCTAGAAGAAGAGGACCAAGTAACTTGGCATTTGGGAAGGAGAGCATGTGTAGTTCATAGTCAATATCCGAAAAATCGGGGTAAAGAAGGACTATGTATTCATTTACTCATTCCATTTTGTGCATTAATTAATTCATTAGTTCATTCATCAATATATCAATTCATTTAATATTAACTTCACCAAAACAATTTTTTATTTTTTCTCCTATTTATTTGTGGTTATTGTGGGTGGCAAATTAGGGTATTTCCTGAACATTAAACGCTACTGCAAGAACAGACTCCAGAATCTAAGAAAACTTCAAATTCTGAGGATGTGTTTTGAGTTTAGCTCATATGTTTTTGCTCTATAGGCTGATCAAATTCTAAATTCTACTAATTAATCAGCAAATGAAGTGATAAATAGGTGTAGTATTTTTGTTCTAACTTTGTTCTAACTTTGTAATTACTTACATGTGAGATGTGTGACTCTAGTCACAGTGGTATCTATTAAAATCTCAATTCCAGCTAAGTTAATGAGTACATGAGGAAGGAAATGCTTGCAAAATTATTATAATTACGTTGCTTTAAATGGCCACATTTTGAGAGCACGAGGAAATGAGTAGTTAGTTCCCTCAAGAGATAAGTGAATATACTGTAAAGAGCAAAATGTACTTGAAGATTTACAGTTAATTTCTTGCTTTTATCACACCAACTGCTCTGATTGGAGTGAAATCCACCTTGACATGCCACATTCAACCTGATAGAAGCAGTCACTACACCAGGTTGGGAAGGGAGGGAACAAGATATACCAGTTTTTCCAAGAAAAAGTCACTTCTACCAACTACATGCTTTAGAAAGAAAACAAAACAAAACAAAACAAAACAAAACAAGACAAAACAAAACCTAGGTATCATTGTCTTTTTGAAAGTTGCTTCTCTCATTATTTTTATCTTATGTGTTCCAAGAAAGTGCCACAAAAATTGGCCTTTTAAAAGTTCAATTCTGTTTTAAAGATCGCTTAAAAAGAAATGTTAAATAAATAACATTTAAAGATGCTTAGAAAAGAAGGAAATGATATTTGGGATAGTTATATGCACAGATCTTTGTGTTCCTTCTTTGAAACTCTTTTATCTTCCCAGTGTAAGACTGGGATTCTTGGAGGAGTATTCTAGTTGACCTGGAGAGGTAGGACTATGGGGTTGGGAATACTAGACTGAATTATGAAAGCTGAAGCTGATAGCCTATAAATTAATTAAGATATTTTAGGAAAACTGTCAGTGTATGGTTGCCACGCTTCATCCTTCCACTAATCCAACCCTTCCCAACCTGCTCACCCCAAACATTCACGTTTGTAAGAGTGTGAATTGCCAGAGAGGATAGAGGAAATTCAGAACTATGACGCAACTACATAACTAAACAGCACTTCCTCCACAGACAATTTGCAAATACTTGTTTTTCCGATAGCTTGTAAATGCAAAGGGGAGGCTCTGGTGGATAATCTTCATGCTCTCTCACTCTGCTCACTTGTGGAGGCCATGACCCTATCTTTATCAAGTAGTAGACTCATGATATAAAGGACCTAAGGATATGATTCGCAAACATTAGCCCACCTCAGAATCCCCTGGAAGCCTGTTGTGGCACTCTCAGAGTTTCTGATTTTGCGTGCTTGAGATGAAGCCTGAGAATTTACATTTCTACCAAGATCTAGATGCTGTTAATGATACTGTTCTCAGCATCACTCTCTGAGAACAATGTACCTAAAGAATAACTTCTCTTGGGGTGCCTGATTGACTCAGTTGGTTAAGTGTCCAACTCTTGATTTTGGCTCAGGTCATGATCTCATGGTGTATGGGAAGGAGCCCTGAGTCTAAGACTTAGAATGAGACAGCTCTGAGTCCAAATCCTGGCTTTGACTCCTACAACCTCTGTGATTTGTTTTTGTTTTTGTTTTTGTTTTTGAGAAAGAGTGCATGAGCAGGGGAGGGGGAGAGGGAGAAAGAGAATCTCAAGCAGGCTCCACACGTAGTGTGAAGCTTGAAGCAGAGCTCGAGGTGGGGCTTGATCTCACATCCTGAGATTATGACCTGAGCCAAAATCAAGAGTCAATTGACTGAATCACCCAGGTACCTCTACCTCTGTGATTTTAAGCACATTAATCAAGTTCTTTCTCACACTTTCTCATACTCTTTAAAAAGGGGTGATTCTATTTTCTACCATTCTGTGTTGTGGTAAGTATAAACAAGATAATTAATGTAATGCACCAAACTCTGTTTCTAATACAGATGGCATTAGATGTATGATATTCACAATTATTTATTAAATGATTTAAAAGCTACTTAGGTAAAACAAAAATATGACCATTGGCAGTATATGTTGGTATATCCAAACCAACTTGCTAATGAGTTTTGAAGCACAATGTGTTCATAGTTTGATGACTGTGTAGGTACATGATGTTTAAGCACTCTAAAAAAAAATCTATGATATTTTTCTTTGTCACTGACATAAAGTGGCAGGTGCAGGCATGTTATTGATTACTCTGTTCTGAGTCTTGCTCCATAAGAACAAGACTTGATAGCACCACACACCTAAGAATGTCAGATAGGCAGGTTTCAGTGACACCTTTGTCACACACAGGGTAGCGATGTTCCCAAGGCTGGATCATATTCATATGCTCAACCTTTGACTTTTTATATGTTTAATTGTATATACCTGAAACATTTTTCTACCTATGCTTCTTTCCTGACTGATTCATATTTATACTTTCATTTTCACTTTGAATTTCACTCTAAGTGGGGGTCAGAAAGCATCCTATATATTTCCTTTTAGAACATTTAGTATAATAAATATTTATACAAGTTTATTGTTTACATTCATTATTAGATTCACCTTGAAAGTAGATATCATCTATGCCTAATTCATGCCATAAACATTTACTGAGTACCTAATATGTAATAGGATAGGTGCTGGAATAGAGGAATGAATGAAAGTCTTTCCCTGTGCTACCAAAAAAAATCTATGAGTAGATGTGATAATGGATAGAGTTAGATTTTGAATTGGAATTCGGGAAAGGTCTTCCATTCCAGCCATTTAAGTTGAACTTTAAAGATGATAAAGAATTAGTCACATGGATAGTGTGGTGAAGAATATTCTTAGGCTACTACATATTTATAAGTAATGCAAGTTGAGAAGAGCTTGGTGAATTCCAGAAAGGAAAGAAACAAGTTTGGGCCATTGACCAAGGATGGTATTGGATGCAGAGTGAACCCAGAGTTGTGATGTAAACAAAATTATGGAAGTCTTTATAGGTGATATTAAAGACTTTGAATGGTAGAAGCAAAACCAGAAGGTGTTTTCTCATAAAATGAAAAATAAAAGAGTTATTTTTTTCTAAGAAGGATTAACCATGTCAAATGCTGCTGAAGATCTAGAAAGATGAGGACTGAAAAGGCCCCATTGAAGTGAACATCATGAAGGAAATTACAATCTTTTCAAAAGCACTTTTGATGGTATGGAAGGAGTAGAAATCAGCTTTCCATGATTTGAGGAGTGATGGCAAATTCAAGAAGAGGGAACAATGTATGGAAAATTCTGTCAAGAACTCTGATTCATTACAGAAATAGTATGATTGGTGGATGGGAGTCAAGAGTGAAAAAAAAAAGTCTTGCTTGCTTGCTTATTTATTTATTTATTTATTTATTTATTTATTTATTTATTTATTTATCTATTTATTATTTTGAGAGAGGGCACAAGTGGGGGAAGGGGCCGGATGTGACAAAGAGAGAATCTTAACCAGGGTCCACACTCAGCACAGAGCCCAACATGGGGCTCAATCCTATGATCCTGGGATTATGACCTCAGCCAAAATCAGGAGTTGGACACTCAACTGGCTGAGATCCCCAGGTGCCCTCCAACAAAGGCTAATTTTTTTTTTTAAAGAAGGAAACATACCTAGAACATGATGGAGTAAGCCAACTAAATATTTTAAAATGATTTTAAGATATCAAAGTAAAGTTCTTTATCGAGTCAAGTTGAAATTTTAGAGTCACACATTTTTTAGAACTCAGAGCCATTTATTTTCCAATTTTTTATCATCTAGTCTTAAAGTTTCAACTGTAAGCAGAGGCTTTTTCTATTTTTCATACCTCATACCTAAAGTTCAATCGGTTACAAGTCACTTTAGGAAATCCAAATGTCAAAAAATATTTTTTGTAGAGGCACCCGGGTGGCTCAGTCGGTTAAGCATCCAACTTCGGCTCAGGTCATGATCTTGCGGTCCGCGAGTTCGAGCCCCGCGTCGGGCTCTGTGCTGACAGCTCAGAGCCTGGAGCTTGTTTCAGATTCTGTGTCTCCCTCTCTTTCTGACCCTCCCCCGTTCATGCTGTCTGTCCCTGTCTCAAAAATAAATAAATGTTAAAAAAAAATTAAAAAAAATTTTTTTTGTATAAAATGTTGAGTTACATTTCTTTTTAAGCTTTACGGATGTTGACACTATTTATATATGCAGCAATGACTTCTACTCTGATGTATTTCAAAACCCTTTAATTACTAAAGATATGTTTTGCACACGTCAGTAATGTATAGAAGTTTTTTTTTTTCAATTCAGGGAAAAGCAAAAATAATAAATTTTAAAATCAGAAATCCATCCTATTTTCAAGCTCGTATGGAAAGGTATCTCTTCAAAAAGAAAGGAATGTTATTCTTTTTGAAAGTTAAGAGTGTTTGGCCATAATTTTTAGCCTTGTGGACGTGATCAATCAGAAAAAAAGTGATGATTTTCACAAATGAGTCAAAGGCCTCAAACGTTATGCTGATATTCTTCAGGTGAGAAAAACAATTTTTTCCTCACTTCTCTTTCATGGGTTTTCATCATGAGAAAGTCAATTTTCTAAACACAATTTGTTGTGCATCTCAGTAGGAGGAGCTGAAGGTCAAAGTGTCACCAAAGTTTGTGGCAAAAGCTCTGGGCTTTTTGGTTGAGGGGATAGTTACTGACTGGAATAAAAATGAAAGAAAAGTCATCTTTTTCATACTAAGCCCAGCGAATTCACCAGTGTTGTCTTTAGCAGAGAAAAAAAATGCAATCATTTCTACTGTCTCACACAACTTGTTTATCCCAGCTGTCATTATTCTGTGACTACCCTTTTGAAGCAAGCAAGTTCACTTCCTTTTCCAGTAGAGTTTGCAGTGAGTTAATCAGCTTTAGGGGCTGTTGAATAATATCCAACGGGGCAGGATAACTGGTCCTATTTTGTCCCTTTCCTCTGCTCAAAATGTTGTTGCAAATGTAAAGCGAAGACCCCAGAAGCTTCATCAAGTCACACTTCAAGGATATCAAATGTATAATTCTGAACATAGCTGACTCCACATAAACAGTATAAAATCAGTTTCTGTGACTCTAACTAATGTCGCTTCTCAGTGTGTGAGAGAAACATCCCCATGGGAATTTTAAAAATGACTCCTCAACCCTAGACAAAGAACTCTATCAGGAGGGGAAAGTAATCTTCCGAGGAGGCTGCTATGTATAGCCAAACACTCCCGCTGCTCAAATGACCCCTTTCGACTCTGCTCCAAAGGACAGCATGGATGCTTGAAGTTGATACAAACTATATAAAGTAGGTAGTTTTCTTCTTCCAAGATTCTGGAAAGTTCCTTCAGAGATATTTTCAATGGATTAATCATCTCCTGAGATTTCAATAGACACTTTATACTGGGTTTTGCAGGCAGGTTTTCTCTGTTGATGGCCCCTTCCTAACAGCCCCCTGGCAAAGCCCAAGGCAGCCTTCAACGGGATTCTGCCTGGGTACTAAAATCCTCCCTGTTCCCAAAGAACCATTGTTTAATTTCAGGCAGTCCCCACAGGGAGTGGGATATTTTTGCACAAAAAGCGTGTTAGGAAAGTGAGCACTTTTATAGGCTGCACATAATCAAATGTCTTTTTTAATTATCTCCTCTATGTGACTATCCCAGGCTAAAGCCACACACATTTTTTTTCTTCTAAAATGACATGAATCATAAAACCACCCAGGTATCCACTGTCTGCACCATAACAATGTCTGATAGGTCGGGGGAAAAAATTCCAAGTTTTATTTTTATTTGAACAGGAAGCTAATATCCTAGGTTCCTTCTATTTTCTTCTTACTATTTTTTTTTCTTTTCCAGATTAAGCCTGTGAGAATAAATGCATAACTGTATATAAATACTCAACTATATATAAATACTCAAATTTATAAAAGTGTATTTCTCAATAACAAATGAAGGGTAAATTCATTAATTTAATTTGACAGTTCCCCACCTCAAAGTGTGTATTTATTTTTGTGATTATTTTTTTATTTCCTAGATATGAGAAGCAAGAGACAGGGTACAGAGATGAGAGTGTTACCAATGAGGCAAGCCAACAAGATCAGACAAAAGTGTGTACAAAGTGCTGAGCACAAGTCTATAAGAAATGTAAAAAAGACACAGCAATACTGAGTGTATTCAAATGGCCATACTGAGTATATTCATTTTTCTTTCTGTCTTTTAGACTTGTCCATCTCACTCCCATGATGTGTAAATTTTTACTCATATTACATTGTTTCTCTCCCTCCCTTACTCCTGTGATTTGACTTGCCTTTAATTTGTTTCTTTCCTGCTTTCCTGAATTAAAAGCCTCTTCATCTGCTTGGCCATCTCAGCCAGAAAGTTCAATGTTGTCCCGAATACTTCGTTGGTCCACATCTTGGAGTCTCATTCATAACCATGATGCTACTCTACTGGATCAAGTATATCCTTCTCTTCCACTCCATTGGCTGTGCCCGATTTTTTATTTATTTATTTATTTATTTATTTATTTATTTATTTATTTATTTTCAATTTCTATTTCTATTAAACTCTTCACTGTGCTGTAACATACTTTCTAGCTGTCGGCATCTCTTATATCTGCTACTGCCATGGGGGTTACATTCTAAGACTGTAACTATATCCAATCAAGCCACTGAGTTAATAAACTGTTCCTTGGATTCTATAGAATAAAGCTTTTAATACACTGTCTTATAGTCATAATAGACTATCCAAATCTCTGTGAATATGACAATTTTTAGCTCTTGTTTTTATGATTCACACTCCTTTGAATCTTGCAATGTGGTGTCTGTCTTTATGTGTCATTATTTGTGAATTTATCTTACCATTCAAATTGTTCTTTGCTTATATCAGATGCAGTCTTGTCTTCCAAATGTGATTTGTCCCATTTAAAATCATAAAAAATATATATATGTGTGATTTCCTTTCTCAGTTACTGGGAAAAAGCTCATCTATATTTGCCACATTTTTTCTTGAAATTTTTTTTAAAAAGCACCAAATATGAAGTATATCCCACATTAATTCTTTCCCCCAAATAGAAAAATATCCTCTCTGTCCATAATATGTCTGCACCATGACACTTGTTTTTTTTTTTTTCTAGCAACTCCTTTATAGGTAAACTATCAGAATTTTAAAGATCCACATTGTTTTTAAAAATTTTTAAATGTTTATTTATTTTTTACAGAGAGAGAGAGAGAGAGAGAGAGAGAGAGAGAGAGAAGAGTGTGAGTCTGGGATAGTCAGAGAGAGAGGGAGGCACAGAATCCGAAGCGGGCTCCGGGCTCTGAGCTGTCAGCACAGAGCCTGATGTGGGACTCCAACTCACAAACCAGAAGAATATGACCTGAGCTGAAGTCAGATACTTGACCGACTGAGCCACCCAGGTGCTCCGATCCACACAATTTTTTAATCTCAAAACTTTAAGCCAAATCTCCCTAAAATAGTTTCCTCTTTAAATAAGTCTTAACAATGTTACAAATACAATACCAGTTCTCGCTTGTAGTCTACTTAAATTGTATGCAGACATTTAAATCTAACACTGTCAAAAAAGTGTCATGTTCTTTCTATACTTGTGAACCTTTCATGAATTTTTGAAAATTTTATTTAAAAGAACATCATAGCCACTAACGGGCCATGACTCTGCTTTTAAACATCAATTTTTTAAAAAAATATCGAAATAAATAGTTAATTCTACAAATGATGCTTGGTCTGAAAATAGATTTGAAGGAGTTCTCATGTAATTTGAGGTTCTCCCCATGTCTGCTTCCAAGTGTCTAAGTTCCACTGCCTGGAAATCTCTAAATTAGAACCATTAAATCTGAGAAATACTCCAAATGAATGCTATTCCTTTTTCTAAATGGAGAAATCAGCTCAAAGGAAAAGAGACTACAGAGTCGGAGAGAAACGCCAGGGGTAGGGGAGTGGAGGGTCAGTGGTTTACTTCTGGACAAGGGATGTGCTTTTAGTGTCTGCCCACATCTACCTTCAAACATCTGCAACTCTACTGGAAGACTTTCTCCACATCCCTTTCCTACTCCTTGTCAAACATCAAATTCTTTTTTTTTTTTTAAAGTTTACTTATTTATTTTGAGAGAGAGAGAGAACACAAGCAGGGGAAGAACAGAAAGAGGGAAAGAGAGAGTGAATCCCAAGCAGTCTCTGCACCATCAGCACAGAGCGTGATGTGGGGCTCGAACTCATGAACTGTGAGATCATGACCTGAGCCGAAATTGAGTTGGAGGCTCAACTGACTGAGCCTCCCAGGCTCCCCTCGAACATCAAATTTTAGATATTCTAAGGTGCTTATGGTGAGGTCTTGTAAATAGGTTTTGCTGCTGCTGCTACTGTTATTGAACTTCCTCTACTTGTTTTCAACCTATTTTCTTTTGAAGTGATTATTCTTGGTTCTTACAAGTATTGTCTTTATCATTGGGGTTATATCTTTAATTTATCAAATTTCCATGACATGTTTTACTAAATCCACTGGTCATTTCTCCTTGACTAAAACTCTGCGGTATCAAGTTTATCATATGATCTACACAGATGTTTTTTTTTTTTTTAATGTTTGTTTATTTTTGAGACAGAGAAAGAGCATGAACGGGGGAGGGTCAGAGAGAGGGAGACACAGAATCAGAAGCAGGCTCCAGCCTCTGAGCTGTCAGCACAGAGCCTGACGCGGGGTTTGAACTTACGGAGTGTGAGATCATGACCTGGGCCGAAGTCGGATGCTTACCCGACTGAGCCACCCAGGCGCCCCTGATCGACACAGATTTGTAAATGCTCATTTCCTACCATCCCTTGTTCTTGACTTCTGGGTTTCAGCACAGCTTTATTCATTGCTGTAGTAACAGTGTTTCTCATATTCCATCCATGTTATTCATGTATTAGAAATACAGGAAGGATAAATTGGATATAAACAGAGGGTAAACAGAGGGTACACAGAGGATGCTGTCACAGAGGATGCCACAAGTGGTCTAATGAGCTGCCCTTTGGAGAAAGCGCTGCAGAGTGGCTGGGGCGGGCCAGGGCCATGAACAACGGTGAGTTCTCAAGAGAGAAAACTTGACTCATGCCTTTTCATGTATGGAAAGGTGGTCATATGTTTGAGAGAGCTTCTGGTTCAAACTGAAGCCTAATATTTCTCTCAGTGACTTACACTGTGGTGTAATTACTCAGTCATGTTACTGCATGTACCCTGGGTTTTTGCCTCTCAAGGCATCACAGCTGGGGAGTAATGTTCGAATACAAAATGGCAGAACCTCATTCCCCTGGGGATCTATGTAAGGAGATTTGGAGCTTCATAGCATGTGCAGCCAGCCTTCCATGGCTTACCATGATCCCCTTGCCTTTATTTCTGCTCATCTACAGCCAGAGAGAGACAACAGAACATTAAGATTTTCATAATGCTTTACATTATGTATGCTTAGAAAATGACCTTGTTTAAAAGAAAAATAATTGTAGGGGCACTTGGGTAGCTCAGTTGGTTAATTGTCCAACTTCGGCTCAGGTCATGATCTCATGGCTCACCATTTTGAGCCCTTGGGGTCTGTGCTGACAGCTCAGAGCCTGGAGCCTGCTTCCGATTCTGTGTCTCTCTCTCTGCCCCTTCCCTGCTCACACTTCTGTCTCTGTCTTTAAAAAGTGAGTAAACATTAAAAAATTAAAAAAAGGAAAATAATTGTAGAGAGTACTATAGTTTTACAAAATGGGAAATGAATATGTATATGCATTTTTTGTATCGGTGTAATCACTTCAAATGTCAACATGTCATGCTCTTGGTATGACATAATGGCTGTCCTGCAAACAGAAATAATGAAATGTTGACATTAATGAACCTGTAGAAATAGATATGCCAATCTAGGAAACTAAGTTTCTTGTGTTGACTTACAAATTAATAGGAAATTCTGGGTTTTCTAAAGTATCTTTAATATTATAAAATCAAAGTATGATACCTCTGGCTAATGTGGAATAAAATGGGGTTTAGGGAGCATGAGGAGGGGGGTGAGGACCCTCACATGGAGTACCCCAGCACTGGATGAAAGATTCTCTTCAGATTGGATGACCTTTCAGACCTTAGAGACCCAGGCTTCTTGCAGACACCTTACTAAGTTGTCTGGTAATTTCGGTAAATACCTCAAGTCTAAGCATCTTTGTCTAGCACTGATCACTCCACAGCATCACATAAAATCCAAATTAAAATGAACTTAAATGTGGGGATTTGGAGAACCTTTGGAGCAACTCTTGACAATGAAAAGTAGCCTGATATACACTAAGAAAACTCACTTCAGATCATTTTAGTAAAAGGCTGGGAAAAGCAGAAGAGCATAAATAGGTAGATTATAATTATTTGCCTCAAATCAAGCAACCACTTTCCCTTGGGGCAACGTGCGAACATTTCCAATTATACATTTATTTTACCCACAATGCATGGTCAATGTCTCTGCTTTGCCTCTGAAAATGCAAAATGATATAGAAAGTGGCATCCTCACAAAAGCCATACTTTTTGGACATGGACTCAAGCTGCTTCTCATTCATGACGCTCGTGACTTGCCACCGTCTGGATCTCCCTGACCGAGACAGCGTCAGCAATGTTAGTTACTTCCCTTGGGGATCCCCATCATCTCTTCAAATTCCTTAGAGAAACAGTTATGTTGGGGCAGATTAATATGATTAGTATCCTAAACATTTCTGAAAGTGGCTATGACTCATAAGGCTTAAAAACAGCCTAGATTCATGAAAGATAAGCATTGTGAGATAGAGATATTTAAATTTTTTTTTAACATTTATTTATTTTTGGGAGAAAGAGAGAGAGCATGAGCAGAGGGGTAGAAAGAGAGGGAGACAAAGAATCCGAGGGAGACAAAGAATCCAAAGCAGGCTCCAGGCTCTGTGCTGTCAGCACAGAGCTTGATGTGGGGCTCAAATTCACAAACCCTGAGATCATGACCTGAGCTGAAGTCAGACGTGTAACTCTGAGCCACCTGGCAGAGATTTGCAAACAAACAAACAAAACAAAACAAAAACAAACAAATCCACCAGAAACAAATATTTTCTTGGCTGAATGTCCAACCCACTACGATTTCCACATTAATGTAAGTTGTCACATATGCTTCAGTTTTGACAATCATGCTTCCTATGCAGAGAGAAAAAAAAAAATTTTCCTGGTATTGAATCTTAGGGGCTTAATACACTATTTCATTCCTCTTTTCCTTTTTTCCTTTTTGACAAACATCAAACCTTTCTCTTTAAAGATGGATATTGAGGGGAATGAATGGACTGATGATAGAACAAATGGGAGAATTGCTTATTTTATTCCTCCAACTATGTTAACCCTGTGTGATAATTAATCACACAGAACTATTTTTTTAAACATGAATCTGTCCCGAGAGGCCTTTCAGACAATTAGGTTCTTTGCAAGTGTTCAAAGATATGGTACACATTGCCAAGATTATAAACTCTCCAGATTCCTTGCTTCCTGTCACAGATCTCTATTAGCCTAGTCTTTCAAGACTTTATTTCCTACTGCTTATGAGAATATAGACAGAAGATGGCACTGTTTACTCATTAGTAATAGGTCAGCAAACCCTCTACTTTAAAGAAAAAGAAACAATGCTTTCCCTGCTAGGAAAATGCATAATACTATTAGAAATTGGAAGTGAGACTATACATACATACATACATATTCTCTCTGAGTCTAAATATTCTTACTGTAATAATAATACTAGACCATAAGTTTTTGGTTATCTTCTTTTATTTAAAAAAATTTTTTTATAGACAGTATGCAAGAGAGGGGGAGAGGAGAAGGGGGGAGAGAAAGAGAGAGAGAGAGAGAGAGAGAGAGAGAGAGAGAGAGAAGCAGAGAGAGAGAGAGAGAGAGAGAGAGAGAGAGAGAGAGAGAGAGTCCCAAGCAGGCTATATGCTCAGCAGAGTCAGATTTTGGTCAACCAACTGAACCACCCAGACACCCCATTGGTAATCTTCTTAAGACATCTATGATCACTGAATAGCACAATGCCTACCTACCCTAGAAAAGCAATGTAGAATCTGATTACATTTCTATAAACCAAACAAACAAACAAAACTTAATTGAATTTTGTGTTGGCTTAAAGATGATTCTTACTTAAACAAGAAGCAGGGCAAGTGTAAAAAAGAATTAGTTACTAATCTTGTACTTCAGACTGCTTGGCTATTTCAATCTTCTCTTTCCTTAGCAGAGAAATTTGATTATTCCCAGTTAAATCATAGAAAGTGTTTCATTATTCATAAGAGAAATTTTATTCCAGTTTTCAGGAGCTCTAAGAGAATAAACTATTTTATCTAGATAGATAGAAATAAAAGTATGTTTTTTGATGTTTTATTCTGTTATTGTGATTGTCAATATTGTTTCATAGCCCACCTTTCCTCGGGTGAACCCAAATGAGAAAATAGAATATGGTAGAACATTTTGCCCCAGTTGTTTCCCTAAAGTTTAAAGATACATTATCTGTGTTCAGTCTCTACCAATTAAACATTAACGGTTTACATTAGCATACATATCTAAAGACTTACTTTATCTTGTAAGTAATATTTAACTTTGCAGCAATATTACCTTTAAATATCAAAAGTGTAAATGGTTGTTTAGACATGGTTAAATGTTTAAGTATCCATTCTCATGACTCTCATGTTGTAGAGCTATTCACCCAAAATCAATTTCCACTTCTTGGGCACTGAACCAGCCTACATTTCCTGGTCTCTAAAGTTAGATGTGGCCTTAAACCTGAGTTATGGCCAATGGAATGGGTATCGAACAATGTATGCCATTTTTGTGCTAATGCTTCTTGGAAGGACATATGGTTCCAACAGCAAGAGATCTATTTTTATCTCTGTTGCCCAGATGCATATGGCAGGAAGACCCTAAGGGATAGCAGAGCCACAAAATGCAAAGAACTGGGTCTCTGTGTCTCCATGTAAAGGTATGCATCCGGGGTCCAATAGCTGTTAGGTAACTGGGAACTAAACTCTTCATTTCAACAGTTAATATTGCCCAAACTAATAATCTCACTTAAAAAAAAAAAAAGGTAAGGGGCTAGGAATCACATGGTAGCACATTATTTACTATGATCCTTTAGAACCTTCTCAGTGGAAATAGGGACACCAAGTAGTAAGTTCCTTTTGTGATCATGGTATCTCCCCTGCCAGGTAAGTATTAGTAAGTTCCTTTTGATGAGAGATCCAGGTTGCTTTGCTCATTCAACTCATCAGCAATTTTCTATCAAAAGTGGATGTTCAGGGGCGCCTGGGTGGCTCAGTCAGTTAAACGTCTGACTTTGGCTCAGGTCATGATCTCGCAGTTTGTGAGTTCGAGCCCCGCGACGGGCTCTGTGCTGACAGCTCAGAGCCTGGAGCCTGCTTCTGATTCTGTGTTTCCTCCTCTCTCTGCCTCTCCCCTGCTCAGGCTCTGTCTCTCTCTGTCTCTCAATAATAAAGAAACTTAAAAAAAGAAAAGTGGATGTTCATTTTTCATTCATCTATTTTTCTTTAATTTGAAAATACCAATTTATCCTCAATTGTTAACTTTAGGGTACATTTACACAGGTATCTGCCTCCTCATGCTTTTGCTCAATTTTCTCCATTAGACAATATAATGGAGAAAAATATTTACAACTAAAATTAATAGCAGTCATTTATGTGTTCCAATGGATAGGGAGTGAGTTTTCTGTTTTCTCTTTTCTTTTTTCTTTTCTTTTCTTTTTTCTTTTCTTTTCATTTCTTTTCTTTTCTTTTCTTTTCTTTTCTTTTCTTTTCTTTCTTTTTTCTTACTCTTTCCTTCCTTTCTCAGAGTTTAGATTGCAATAAGAAAGTTGGAAATTCCAATGTTACAGTTATGAAGAGGACCTGAAGAGACGGCCTACACAGTAGAACCATCAATGATTAGTCTTTGGTGGTGCAGAAGGCAGTGGAAGCTTAGAGACAAGCAGAGAGTGGAAAGCTAATTTTTTTTCCAAATAATGATGTAAGAGGGAACAAGTTGGATGAATAGGGAGGTATGACATACAGTCTTAGGAAGAAGAGTAATTTTTAATAAAGCCTGATGTAACCAATGCTTTTGGTATTTATGGTAAGGCCATGTGCTGCTTCTTTTCCATCCTCTGCTCCTCTATTCTTGTTCTGTGCCATAGAAGAATGGTTCATGTAGAATCTATTTTTCTGTTTCCAGTTGGTCTTGGAGAGGGGAAAGCACTTGCAGGAAAGGGGGTGCTAGAAGGAGAGAGAGAGACAGCAGCGTCCTTCCCTTCCCCCTTCCCTCTTCTGCCCAGGATTCTGGGAAGCCCTGATATCACTGAAAGCATTTGGATGTGATAGCACTGCTTCCTTCCTTTGCCTCTTCAGGCTTAGGGTGGCAATGGCTTCCCTGTTTTGCTGACCTCTGACTCTTGCTGTCTCCATTTTTGGTTCTCAAACCTCTAATTTGTCTCTTTATTAAAGTCTTTTCAGGTAAACACTGCTGGGAAGACTCATCTCCCACCAGGACCCCAATTAATAGGAAGTGATTGCTGTTGGTAGTGGTGGTGGGGTGTTACAGAAAAGCAACTGCACTCATATTTGGTCTGGTCACCATGTTATAGTGATTTACTGACATGAAACTTCATGACCTTCTATATCCAGAGAGCAAGACGAGACCATTTGTGTACTTTCATTGTTGCTTACATGTACTATGTCAACATTGTGAATTTAATGCCATAGGCTTTTTACTTCAGGGGTTCCTCTATTGAAACAGTTAAGACAAATAAAAAAAATCTCTATTTATCCAAACTTTACCTACCAGCAGCTGCTGAGCTTTTGGGTGGGAGGTGGGGAAGTATGTGACAGGGTGTAAGTCTATGACTTTTGGGTTTTAATGGTATTTGTGAAGGAGGAGATATGTGAATTCTTCAGCAGAAAGGAGAGAAGAAATTAGTCACAGGTGAGAAGCCAAAACAAGATCAATAATTCATCAGAAGAGGTTTTTACAACTAGAAATGACTGGATGTACTTAAGCTGCCTGGAAATGTTGAGAAATCTTGGGAGAATGCTAGATTTCTTACAAAAAGTGGGTTTGGTTAATGGAGATGATTTTAAAGATGAATTTCAAGTAGCAGCAACCCCAGTTAATATCTGAGTAATCCAAGTCTAGGTTAAAGCTACACATAAATTTATGGGTTTGAGTTCTTCTTACAGGATACATGTCTTCCTTTGCTTTATGGTTTTAAGCTTTTTTTTTTTTTTTTTAATTTTAGACTGGTTTTAGATTTACAGAAAAGGTTTGAAGATGGTACATAGTTCCCATATACCCTATGCCTAGTTTTCATGATTGTTAACGTCTTACCTTACCCACGGAACATTTGCTATAACTAAAGAACTGACAGTGACATATTATTATTAACCAAAGTCCATGTCTTATTCAGATTACCTTAGTTTTTACTTAGTATACTTTTCCTCTTCCAGGGTTCTGCAAGGACATCTCATCATATTTAATTGTCAGTTCTCTTCAGCTTCCTCTTTCTTGGCTGTGACAATTGCTCAGACTTTCCTTGTTTCTGACCTTGGCAGTTTTGAGAAGGGTTCATCAGTTATTTTGTAGAATGACCCTCAGTTGGAATTTGTCTAATGTTTTTAAACCAAGGGTATGGATTTTGGGGAAGCAAAACACAAGGGTGAGCTGTTTTTCTCATCGCATTATATTAAGGGCCTATGTTATCAGTCTGACTTGTTACTAATGATGTCAATGCCTTATTTTTTGACCTACATATTCTAGGTTCACCACTAGATTGCAAACCCTCTGAAGATGGAGACTGTGTTTTTCTTTACGAGGTGAAAACTACTTGCTATCACTGCTAGAAATGATAGCTTTTTAATGAATTTGTGAATTTCCCAACATTTTAGTATATGATATGTAGAGACCATACAGAACCAGGCAGTCTACTTCTGTCTTTACAGTCTTGACAAAGTTTTAAAAAGCCGACCAAAAAGCAGAAATTTTTATATCATAACAAAAGTGAATGCATGCTACATGAAACTGGAAAAGCCAATTTTTCAGTGATGTCAAATGCCTTTTCACCTTAGTGGTGTTGTGGCTCTATTGTTCTTCGCACTTTACTGTTTAAATTCCTTTCAAAAAATGTCAGAAAAACATGTGACCTTAGATGTCTGACAACCCAGTTCCTTAGCCCACTTAATACACAGAACCAGAATCTGTTTTCATTGATTCCTTTGGAGAAAGTTTACACTAACCTTCGCAAATTTGGGGATGGGGATAAGCACTTGTCTTCAGATTGCCCAGAAGTTCATCAGTGAAGAAGAATGATTTGTCTTTTGAGTGTCCTTTGCTGATGGATGTGGGATATGTCCTAGTTAGTACCTTCCAATGTTCAGAAACTTGTCATAGGAACCCTTGGAAGCCGTGGTACAAACCTTCTCTCTTGTAGGGACAGATACTTTTTCTTTTTCTTTTTCTTCTTTTTCTTTTTCTTTCTTCTTTTTCTCTTTCTTTCTTTCTTTCTTTCTTTCTCTCCCTCTCTTTTTCTTTCTTTCTTTCTTTCTTTCTTTCTTTCTTTCTTTCTTTCTTTCTTTCTTTCTTTCTTTCTTTCTTTCTCCCAATGGTTTATTTATTTTACAGAGAGAGAGCATGAGCCGGGGAGGGGCAGAGAGGGGGACAGAGGATCCCAAGTGGGCTCTGGGCTGATAGCAGCAAGCCTGATGCAGGGCTGACCTCAAGCAAGGTCATGACCTGAACCAAAGTCTGATGCTCAACAAACTGAGCCTCCCTGGTGCCCTGGAACAGTTAAATTTCTTGTACCTAGACTACTTTCATCTGTCTTAGGTTCTTTTGCTTTTTCTGAAGCCTGGTTTGCACATGCAGAATATTCCTAGAGTCTGCATAAAGAGGAAAGGAGACAGTAATGGGGTAAAAAAAGAAGCTTAGGTTCTTTTCTTGATATCATTTTTTCCTTTTCACTTTGGTTCAGATAGTTTCACCCAGTTCATAACTAGGTGGTAAGAAGATTCTCATTTTTGACTTTCTTTGATGATTCTCTGCCCAATTAATTTTCAAAAACTATCTCCTCACTGCATCGTTTTCCAGATTTTACCAAAATCTTCTAAGCTATATGAATGGATGAGATTCCAGCTTACAAAATAATGTCAATGTACTTATTACATTCGCCTTTTCTAAAATACAAATAGCATGGGCTTTCATTCAGCAAATGCTCATTAAAAATTATTAAACAAGACATTTGTACTTTTCAATTGTTTCAACAATATCTTTTTATTTATAGAAATTTTCATATTTCAAGTCTAAAAGATATCATTTTGCCTTGTTTGCATTTGTTATATTCACTGTACATCTATTAACATTGTTCACTAAAAACGCAGACTCTGTAGTCTATTGTTTTCTCCTTGAAAAGAGCATCTATTTCAGAAGACTGCGATTATGTATCTGAATTCTATTTGATCAAATGAAATGATTTTAAATAGTATCTATTACAGGTGACAGTGAATTTTAATTATTTTTAAAAAATATTTTTTAAATGTTATTCATTTTTGAGAGACAGAACATGAGTGGGGGGAAGGGCAGAGAGAGAGAGAGAGAGAGAGAGAGAGAGAGAGAAAGAGAGAGACACAGAATCCAAAGCAGGCCCCAGGCTCTGAACTGTCAGCACAGAGCCTGTTGTGGGGTTCAAACCCACAAGCTGAGAGATCATGACCTGAGCCAAAGTCAGTCGCTTAACCGACTGAGTCACCCAGTCTTCCTATTTGCCATTTGTGTATTTTTTTTAGGGAAATCTATTGAAATGATTTGCCCATTTTTATCTGGGTTGTTTACCATTTAGTTGTAAGTGTTTTTTATATATTTCTTTTTTATTTTCCTAGTGTTTGCGCTGGCGAGTCAAGTTAACAGCTTAATTTTTAACAATCTAGTTAGGTTTAATACTGACCTAATTTCAATTATCTACAAAAATTTTACTCTTATATAACTCATTTCCCTCTCCTATCCTTTGTACTGCTGTTGTCATATAAATCCCATTATTATACACCACGTGCCCACCAACACAGATTTATACTCATTTCTTTATGTACCTTAAATGAGGTAGAAGAGAAAAGATTTACAATTCAAAAACAAATGCACTGGGGCAAAAACTTTTCATGCAGGGAGCTCAGAGTCAGGTTAGTTAAAGATAGCCTTGCAAAGGGGTTCTTCTAGGGAATGACTGGACAGGTTAAATAATCATTCTTGGGAAATGAGATATTGAAGTAGCTCCAATCCCATTCCCATCCAATCTCCAGTGGCTAATAAGGCTGTAGATTTTGATCATGTTTCTGTGCTTTGATTTTCAAGCCTATCTCAGAACTGGAGACTTAGGGACTCAACTAGGGCAAATTAAATCACTATAATGCTTGCCGTTCTAAGATTCAGTTACTTTTCTTGAATAAACACTCACATGTATCTTGGATTACTACAAGTATCTTCTTAATTTCCAGAGTTTTGAAAAAGTAAATTCTGAAAATCTTTGTGAGTTTTGTCGTTTCTTTTATAGATGAGAAATAATTTTGGAAGTCTTTATTCAGCCATTTTTACTGACTACCTTATTATATATTTGTGTTCAAAGTAGCAAGACAGGGTAAAAGAAGCCTTGAGATTTGGGAATCGACAGAGAGAGAGAGAGAGAGAGAGAGAGAGAGAGAGAGAGAGAGAGAAAGAGAGGGGGAGTTCCATATGAGGCTGAAGAATTTGTCAGTGGCTAAATTATTCAGTTTTGAAGATCATACTTAAGAGTTTAGTTTAGGCTTTATTTTATTACTTAGTTTAGTCTTTTTGTGTGTGAAGAAAATATTTATTTTAAGAAAAAAAATTAGTTAAAAAAATTTAACAAGTTTCACTTAGCAAAATACACCCAAAAGGAAATCAAACTACAAAAAAAAGTTTTAAGTCAAGGCCTCACTAAGTCCTACAGTATTAGCAATGTGTCTCCATTTTCAAAATTAACTTATTCTTGGGGGCACCTGGGTGGCTCAGTCGGTTTGGCTTCCAACTTTGGCTCAGGTCATGATTTCATGTTTCATGGGTTTGGGTCCCACATCGGGCTCTGCACTGTCAGATTCTCTCTCCCTCCCTCTCTCTGCCTCTCTCTCTCTCAAAATAAATAAATAATTTTAAAAACACTAACTTATTTTAAAAAACTGAAATTTAAACTGAAGTGCTCGCTTCGGCAGCACATATACTGAAATTTAAACTGAAAAGATTTTAAATAAAAATGAACTATAATGAACAAACATGAAAAAAACTCCTCTTTGAATTAGGGATCTGACACCTTGAGTTTTCCAAAAAAGTATGCCTCTCAGTGTGTTTATGTCATGTGATATAAAAGATCCATGTAATGTACTTAAAACTACTTTAACTTAGATAACATCACTCTGAAGTGCACTACGAAAATGTTAATTGAGAAAAGCTGAAAGTAGTTTAGTTTTTACTCATTATCACATGATAATGTGATAAGAAAGCCTGCATGAGAAAACACTGAAGAGGTGATTTTTTAATGCAGATTACACAAAACTCGTGGTGCAAAATGGGTCCCACAGCTTCCTCTAGAGTAATAATTGCTTTTCGCTGCTTGTTGGCTGCCTGTGAAAATTTGATCGCAATAACTCAAATGCTCCTACGAAACTAGTCATATCCACCCATGCCGCTCTGGCCTCTACAGTCAGCCCCGTGACAGCCACTCACAGACTGACTCTCGAGGCCTCTGGGAGTGGACTGGGTGGCCACTCCCATGCCTTGCATCATCTGGTTGCTACACACCCCTTGCTGGCCCCAGTTGCAGAATTCTGGAAAGGTTCTACGTATCCACGTTGCGTGTTGGTCCCGTCTTTGGACATGGCTGCCACAACTTCTTCCTGAGTGGCAAACTCCATGTGGGCTCCGCCCCTTACTCTTCAATCAGAGCCACTGTCAATATGGACTTTCACAGGGTTAAGTGGAGAGAAGATGTCATAAATGTCATTCTCTGTGTCATCGTATGGCCACCCTCTCATGCGGACTCAGTGTACAGTGGTACTCTGGGTAGTGAGATCGCCACCTCCGATCTGTGGTCACACCTGCCCGAGAGACAGTAATTGAGGTCTCTCCCCAACAGATCAGTGGTGAAGGTGTAGCCATCGCTGAGGACCCGGTAGTCCTCAGAGCCCCCATAACTTGCACTATGAACACCAGACCTCATCCTCTGTAGGTCTGCTTGCTTGATGATGCCAATATGCCTGTTGGCTATGCCAGGGTGGTCATAAAGCCCCTGCCACTCTTGAGACATGAACTTCAGAGGGGGGCCCTAGTATGACCTAGCTTCCTCCTGATTGCTCTTGAACACTTCAATATACCTGTGCCCTATTCTCTCCTTGTGCTTCTCTAGGCCCTTCTCAGCTAACTCCTGTGAGGGGAACTACACAAAGACCTCCCCTATAATCTTGCCCTTGGGGTCCACAGGCAAGGTGGTCCACAATTCCAACCATAAGAACAGAACAATTTCTCCCTTCGTCATCCAAATGGGAGTCCTCGGGCCACACAAAGCCATCAGTGGCTTCAAGACCTAATCCACCTCAGTTCTGTGTGACTTAAACACCTCAATGTACCGGTGCCCATGCTTTTTCTCTCTTTTTTAAGGGCCACTTTTACATTGGTTTCTGATTCAAGTCCAACAAAAGCCTCACCACTCTGCCTGCCTTCTCTAGTGTAGATGAAATGAATGCCTGCAACCCCAGCGTGAATTGTGCAGTCAGAAAGCAAATTCTGCTTATCCTTAGCAGAGCAGGACTGGGACAGGCCTGACCTCAAGGCCTTCACTTCCTCAGGGCCCTACATCATGGACACTTGAGAGGAAAGACGCCAAATGAGGTTGGGTGCAGCTTTTTGTGACTTAAACAGCCAACCCCAGGGGGCAGAAGGGGGGTGCCCATAGTTGGAGACACTCCTGGTAGGTAATGAATTGTCCTAAAAAAGAGCTATATGACCATCTTGCCTCAGTGTCACAGCATTCACCAGAGCAACCAGGTGGTGGTGCTGGGGATTGGGATGGGCTCGAGCCCCCTTCCTCCTGGGAAAGGCTTTTAATCTTTATTCTCAAGGTACAAGGATGTCACCAGAGAGCTTTCAGTAGAAGGACAGTATGGACTTAGGGAGATTCATCAGCAAGGAGAAAGAGAGAAGACAACTCCAAGGTGGTACATAGAAAGGAGTGGAAATGAAAGGGGGTGGACATAGTTGAGAGCTATTTGGGAAATAAAATGAACTGGGCTGTTGGTGGATTGAAGGGAAAGCCTGAGGAAGAAATTCACAAGAGGACACGGCTCCCCTGCCCCTACATCACCCTGCAGGTCTGATGCCGGCTAAAGGGTCTGAAACTACTACCAGAGTTTCATCTTGGATGAGTGAATATAAAGTGAAACTGCCGTGAAGTGTAGTCATCATCAGTACAAGAAGTACAGTGATCTCTCTCTCTTCAAATTGACAAAATAAAAAGAAACTCCTTAGAAGCAGAAGGATTGGCAGAAGCTCTGGTTACTAAGAGAAGGCAGGAGAAGAGACAAGGGACAATGGCTGGAAGTAAAACAAAACCAAAATCAAACACCTTTCCATCTCCTCCTCTTAGAATTTTATGGAAATCAAGACACCGAAGGAATCTATTCTTAGAGACTGCAGCTCTGTTTTTTCTTGCAATTGCTTGAGATCTCATATGAAATTTGATTTAACAACTCAAAATATTTTCACAAAGGCTAACATTTTCACTCACCCTTTCTTGATGTAGCTATGAGCTCTCCCTATGTATATCTCTAATCATGCCCTTGAGCTTTACCTAAGTGCCACGATTGCCACAATCCTACTACCGCTAACCTCTTATGGTGACATTAATAGCCCAACTTGGGATAGTGCACTTATTGTTTTAAAGACTTTTCTTTTTTTAAAAAATGATTTTTTAAGTTTATTTATCTACTTTGAGAGAAAGAGAGAGAGAGAGAGAGAGGGAGAGAGAGAGAGAGAGAACGAGTTGGGGAGGGGCAGAGGGAGAGACAGAGAATCCAAGCAGGATCTGCACTGTCAGCAAAGAGCCTGATATGGGGCTCAAGTTCACAAACTGAGATCTTATCCTGAGCTGAAACCAAGAGTCAGACACTTAACTGACTTAGCCACCCAGACGCCCCTGTTTTAAAGGTTTTTCAATGGCTTACTCCCTTAATAACAAATTGGGAATTATGACACTATCAGGAATCACCAATTTCCAAATTAATTGCTTGACCAAGATAAAAAAATATCCTATACTGATATAGGACGGCAAACACCAAATAGTAATAAATGTTATTTAAATATCAGAATGGTACCAGGATATATTAATCACATAAAAAAGTTTGTCATATAACTATCAACATAGCATTCCTTCACAAATTTAAAACAAGGACATTCCACATCTAGTATTATATTGTACAGGTAAACTATAACTTTCATACACATAAAGAGAGTTTTTAGAATAATGTGATTTCACTATTGTTTTACATAGCAATGAATTAGAAATACCCTAAATGAATTCCCATAGTTAAAATTATGGTGATAAATTATGAAAAAATGAGATCCTTCTATATGTACTTACATGGAAGCATCTTCATGAAATATTAACAAGAAGAAGAAAGGTGCAGAACAGTTTGTATAATGTATTACTATGTGGGGGGAAACATATGTGATTATACAAAGGCTACCTTTGAAAGGATCCATAAGCAACTGGTCATAATAGTTAACCTAGGAAGGGGAAATGAAAGGCTGAGAAGTTTGGAAAGGGAAGGGATTGTGTGCTTTTTTGGTATATGTTTTCTTGTATTTTTAAATGCTGAACTATGGGTATATAGTAATTAGTTTAACTAACTTAAAAAGTAGTATGCTTAAGCCTGAATTGCTTACCTGTATAGCAGGCTCTGTCTATCTATCTATCTATCTATCTATCTATCTATCTATCTATCTATCATCTATCATCCATCTATCTACACATACACATACATAAAAATATATATATATATTCATACACTGTATTTGTCTATGTTCTCAAGAGAAACAGAGCCAACTATCTATCATCTATCTATCTATCTATCTATCCATCCATCCATATCCTGCCTGGCTAGAAAGTCAGGCAGAGTTTCTACATTGCAATTTAATTTGGAGGACAATTTTTTCTTCTGAAAATCTCAGTCTTTGCTCTTAAGGCCATCAACTGACTGGACAAGGCCCACTGCATTGCAGAGGGTAATATTCTTTACCCAAAGTTTACTGATTCAAATGTTAATCGTATCTAAAAATTACCTTCGCAACAATATGGAGACTGGTATTTTGCAACAAGTGGACTTCATAACCTGGCTAAGTTGACATATAAAATTAACTATCACACATACACTGAGAATCTTGCATTTAAAATTGAAGAACATTTCTAAAAATGGGGCAAAGGACAAACAAGTCAGTGAAAATGTGTCCATGACCTACAACTTTTCCCTAATAAGACCACCTATTCAGGGTAAAGAAATGAGGATAAGTTTAGCAAAGAAGGAGGCCTTCTGTTAAAGACATGCCTTTAGATAGAAATGCTCCAGTTAGGATGATGTAACTTTCCCTTCCAGATATCATGGTATCCAAAAATGAGTGCTATCTCAGTATGGATAGTAAGAGAAAAATGGAGAGCAATAAGAGAAGGAAAACAAAATGAAATAAAAACTAAATGGTTTATATAAATGCATCAAATCAACACATTGTACATTTTAAACTTGTACAAGGTCATATGTCAATTAAATCTCATTAAAGCTGCTAAGACAATAACAGAAACAGAAATGAGGCAAAACAAAAAAAAAACTAAAGTGTTTGAAGTATCCTGCAAGTGAGATTCCCCTATCTTTTGGCAGTTAGCAGAAGATTTACATGTTACAGGCAGTTGTGTTTTGTCATGAGTTAAAAGGAACCAACAAACAAGAATATGATGTACGAGGCAAGGCAGGTGATTGTCTCACTTCTCAGAAATATATGACCTGAGAACAAGCAAGTCTGTGGTTGGGAATTTTGGAAGGAAAATGGAAGGTTTAAACCACTCCAAGAAAGCATGTTCCCCAGCTTGGGGTTTAGGAAAGAAACAAACTTTAGGGCAAGGGCTTGCAATTCTTGGTGTAAGATTTTCTAAAAGACTTTAACCTTTACAGACATCTGCTAATATTCCAGATACTTCAAATGCTCTTATGTTTGTGGGAAAGAACTATACAGTCTGTGTATCTGTAAAGACTAACTGGAGATCAAGATGTTGCTGATAGATGAAGATTCAGGTTCATTTCAGTCAGTGTTTTAGGACACTGGGTGCTTCCTTAGCAGTAACGGGAAGCCATATGAGGTGGTGGACATTTTAGTATTATGTGTGCAGGAATAAGGTGGCCAGGGAAGCAAATATAGGCATAATGGTTGAACTTAACGTGGTTAGGCTAGATGACTTTAAGATGTTTTGATTCTAAAATTTGTATTCCCTGATAATAAATATATTTTATCTTAATAATACCAGCACAGCTATGCTTATAAATATCTGAAGGCAGAAATCAACATATACCTCAGCAAAACTTCACTACCTGGAATTTTTTATATCACATTTGCAGTATGGTGTGTGGAAGCTGCATAAAGTGTAAAGTCATAGACAGAGTTTTATTTGTAGGAGCTGGGCTTATTTTCATCATGTTCTAGTGCACGATGCCTATGCCAAATTCCAGACATCTAGGATTTTGCAAAGAAATTGAGTTTGAAACCTTTTGTTTCCATCCAGCTTCTTGGACACAATATGCAAGCATGAAAACTGAGCTGTGTGCTAAAAGTTTGTAAGCGAGGCCATAAACACATTACTTTTGTGAAGAAGGAGTGTTAGAGAGGTGAAATAAGTACTTTCGTATGGCTCCCAGGCTTTCAGACTTCATTGGTTTATAAAATTATTTTTATGCTACAGAGAAAGAGGACTAAGAAAGGGAAGTCGATGTTTTTCGACTAAGTCCATATTCAAGAAAAAAAAAAAAACAAGAGAAAATGAACTCCAATATTGCCATTGTTTCATAAAAGAAAGAATGGATAAAATGGTTTAATGGATAAAAGCATAATTCATTCTCTGGGTTACATTCCAAATACTAAGCTACTGGTATGGTGCTTGTACTACTTGACCAGTCAGAACAGACATCAGCTGCTAAACTATACTGGTGAGTGACACTTAAGATCAGCCCTTAATGAACATAATCTTAGAATAAAGCAGAACCCTGTAAATTTCAGACCTTAGAGTCACGAGAATTATTACTCTTTCCTTATTTTTCTCCATTTTCCAGGCTGCATAAAATTGTGGTAGGCACCTATGTGTCCATGACATCTGCGGTGTTGATTTATGATAATGTTTCTGTGGCAGGAACCCCGAGAGGTGCTCTATAACAAGGCTGCGAGGTGTTTAGGATGCTTCTTGAAAAGTGTAAAATGCCAATCTATGAACTCACTTTCTCAGGATTTTTAAGGGAAAAGTTGGTCCTTTAGGAGTGACTCTAAAATGGGCATATAATACTCAGTGTAGAGGAAAAACGGGCCACAAAAGACATTCTTCCAGCTCTGGAGGAAGTTTGAAGCTAACTAGAGAAATACAACATACGCGTGAGAAATATAGGAAAAATAACCTTAAGACAATTCATCAGTAAGTATATTATAGAGGTTTCAGCCCAAATTGATAAATGTTAAAATAATCTAAAGTAAAGGACTTATTATGTGGATGTGAATATAATCTGAGAAGACTTCAAATGGGCATCTGGGTGGCTCAGTTGTTTAAGCCTCGACTCTTGGTTTCGGCTCAGGTCATGATCTCACAGTTCTTCGGTTCAAAGCACGCGTTGGGCTCTGTGCTGTCAGTGCGAGGCCTGCTTGGGATTCTCTCTCTCTCTTTCTCTCTCTCTCTCTCTCTCAAAACAAATAAACTTTTTTAAAAATTGGGAAAAAAAGAAATATTTCACAAAGCTTTTCTGTGCAAAGTATCTTTTTGAATATATAAGAATATTAATGTGCCTACATGTTACAAGCAAGTCTTAGAGATCTGTAATTAAACACTAGATGCCTTGTTCAACATTTCAAATAGGGTTAGTCAGAGTGAAGAATCTCCATGGTAAATTTTTGTTTTATGCTCATCATGGTGTCCAGGGCTTCTTGACATATATTTATGTGATGCTTTGCAACTTTAGATATTGTAGCTGCTTTCAAAATATTCTATGGTAAATAGTGAGGTTGATGCATCAAATATTCAATAAAGTCACAATCATGAACTTGCTGGGCATATGAAGAAATGAAAATGATCTTTTCTTGGCTCTTACTCTGATTTTACATTTTGAAATTAGATTTCACTCGATGCCTTCCACATTGGTAGCTTGCACCATATTCTGCCTTCATCAAGTATACTCTGTTTTTACTTACCTTTTTTTTAATGGCATGCATCCAAAAGGAAAATTACGTGAATCGAAAGGAAAGATATATTTAGCTTTTTTTTTCTGAAGCACCACATCAGATGCCAGATAAGTATATATGATTTATCTTACCTCTGTTGGAATCTAAAAAGCACATGGACTTTCCTGTAAGGTAGCCAAAATCATTTTTTTTTTTTAGATAACACAAATTTTTCAGGAAAATCAAATAGCAAATTATAAAATTTCACATTATGGAGCTGTATATATATTTTTCCAGTACGTAAGTTTGAAAAATGCAACCTTTCCATATAAACTAGAAATACATGCACACAGGCACACACACATGTATGCACAAAGGTGTACTAGAAGCCTTTCCTCCTCTATGAATGACTGTTGTAGACTTTTAGTAATGGAAATATCATAAAGAAACAAAGTGTGAACCATTTAAAAAATCCTAAACCGTTGTTGATAAGAGATGTATGGGTCACTCTTCTAGAGAACCGCACTTGCTTTTTCTTTGGTGTTTGCCAAAAGGAGGCATCTAGTACACCATGGAAAAGATGACTTGGGAAATTGAAAATCTCTGAAAATTGTATGAATTGTCCTAGATGAAAGGACAGCTGAGGCTTGAGAGAAGTAGTTTGGACTGAGGCTACTCAAACATCTAACTTGGATGAAGGTGGAGGGCTAAGACTGCCTGTCAATCTAGCAATGATTTACTACAGTGAGTTCTTATGTTGGAACACCAGGCTGAAAGCCAGTAAATAATGTCATGACTTGAGAAAATGTTTGCTAACCAAATTAGTCAAGCAAGCAGTTTGCTTATCTGGGAAAAGAATGCTTTTTTTAGGGTAGTAGTTTGCTCATCAAAATTCACACAGGGCATTTGACTGACCATGTCCACCAAGTCTTAAACTATTATCTTGTGAACTTTCCCAAATCCAAATCCTGGTTCTCTGCCTTAAAAAAGTTTACCTAAGTGACTCAAAAACATGTCCCCAAACCTTACAAATATCCTATCTTAAATTTCCCCTTTTGAAACACAATTGGCAATCTGAAGACAGAAATCTCTCTGTCACACAAGTGGTGAATTTAGCTTTGCTTGATCATCATATTTTTGTCACGGTCTTTTAAAGGAAATTTATAGTTGACCGGGTTAAATAGTAATTGAATATTAGAGTGGATAAATCAAAAGTTAAATAGTTTTTGGATATTCATGTGATCAAATATCATGAAAGCCACAAAGTCAAACTGTAATAAAATTACCGCTTTATTAAAAACAAGGATCTCACACCAGTCAGAGTGGCTAAAATGAACAAATCAGGAGACTATAGATGCTGGAGAGGATGTGGAGAAACGGGAAGCCTCTTGCACTGTTGGTGGGAATGCAAATTGGTGCAGCCATTCTGGAAAACAGTGTGGAGGTTCCTCAAAAAATTAAAAATAGATCTACCCTATGACCCAGCAATAGCACTGCTAGGAATTTGCCCAAGGGATACAGGAGTGCTGATGCATAGGGGCACTTGTACACCAATGTTTATAGAAGCACTTTCAACAAGAGCCAAATTATGGAAAGAGCCTAAATGTCCATCAACTGATGAATGGATAAAGAAATTGTGGTTTATAGACACAATGGAATACTACTTGGCAATGAGAAAGAATGAAATAGGGCTTTTTGTAGCAACGTGGATGGAACTGGAGAGTGTTATACTAAGTGAAAGAAGTCATACAGAGAAAGACAGACACCATATGTTTTCACTCTTATGTGGATCCTGAGAAACTTAACAGAAGACCATGGGGGAGGGGAAGGAAAAAAAAAAGTTAGAGAGGGTGGGAGCCAAACCATAAGAGACTCTTAAAAACTGAGAATAAACTGAGGGTTGAGGGGGGTGGGAGGGAGAGGAAAGTGGGTGACGGGCATTGAGGAGGGCACCTGTTGGGATGAGCACTGGGTGTTGCATAGAAACCGATTTGACAATAAATTTCATAATAAAAAAATTAAAAGAAAAAAATAAAAACAAGATTCGATGAATTTAGGTTACATTTTTCTGACTTCAGAAGTCTTATGTCCAATAATTTTTATATTCCCACACTACTCATGTTATTCTTTGTCAAGTGTTCTGGGGACACTGCAGATCAAAATTGATCCTCTACCTTTTCTTTCCTTCCTCCCTTCCTCCCTTCCTTCTGTTTTCCTTTGTTTTGATAGTGTTTTATTCCTTTTGAGTCCTTGTTATTTTTTACCACTTACAGCTGTCCCAGGGTGGTCTTTACCCCAGTGAAAGACTACTCATTGAACATCTGCTTTCCCTCCATGTTTTATATCTATTGTCAAATACTTTAGGCATTTTCAAATTATAATGTCTCATTTCTCTTATTGGTGACGGAAAGTCCACATTTATGAATGACAAATGTAGACGATCTATTGTTTCCTAACCCTATTGGTGAATAAAAAAATCGGAAGGATTGACAAACACTAATGAGATTGTACCTACAAAATGTGTGGTAAGAGCATTTTTGTGTTGTTACTGAATGAAAACCATAATGACTACTTGTCACTATTTCTGAAACGTCATGGTCATTGTAAGAAATTTAATGCACTATTGATTACTTTCATCGAAAGTGAAAACAAAATAATATGTTAAGTCTTTATTAAAACCTAATTAAAACGAAGTGGTATTTTTTGCTGTTGTTTGCCTGGTAGTTTACAATATAACAATTCCATAGTTGATATTAAGCATCCAAGAGCAGAAACAACTATTTCTCAGGTTTGGAGACATAAATCTAGAGTCAAGAAAAGGGGACTATTGAAAGCACATCATTATTTCAGGAACATATTATAAAGAATAAAAAAATACAATTGACTGTAGAGGTATACTTCTGAAGATGAATTGGTGGACTGGAGACTGTCTTCAGGACAACCTTGGGAGGATGTGCTAAAAATAGCAGGGCCTTGTGAAAGAAAGAGCCCAGAAGCAGAGTCACTCCCTTCTAGGAACACTTGGATCAAACAGGGATGTGCTGACTCCATAGAAAATTCATGAAATTTTAAGGCCCTGCCATTTCTAATTGACTTATCCTGAGTCCTTATGATTTAAATGCAGGATTCTGATTAATTGCTGTGGGTATACCCTTCATCTTCTGCCCCTGTCTGACCACCTTGACTAAACACAAAGGAGGAAGGAAATTTCAGAGGAGGGAGATACTTGGAAACTTTATAGGCAAAATCAAAGGAAACTAGAAATCAAGAGAATAGGCCTCACTCATGGATGTGGCCCCACCGCTATGCCCTGACAGACTTGTGTGCAGAGAAGGGGGAATGGCATGGGAGTGCTTTGGACTTCTAGGTTTGCTGTAAGGCCAGGTGGGGCCTAGAATGGCCGAGCTCTAGGCTGCATTCAGCCCTTTCCATTTCCTTTGGTTTATTGTATAGGTAATATAACTTTCTATTTATGCAGTGAGCTGAACAAAGTTAGGAAGCACTGCTCTCTAGAACCTGGTTGGCCTCCCCTTCCCCCAGCCCAACTACTTACTGGATTGCCCTGGTTGCTGGGCACTTCTATACATTAGAGACTGAATACTTCACAGGGTTCCATGTGGTCACTTGTGGCCTATAGGACACTGGACATTGGAAGGAGAACTGCAGAGCCCTTCAGAGCCATGAAGGATCCACTGCCTGCCACTGAGATGTTTTTTCAGCCAATCCTGGAGGAGCTTTGAAGTGCTCTGCTGATAACATGTGAATGCTTGAGACAAGTCCCAGGTCTCCTTTAGAAAAAAAAAGAGCCAGCCAAAGGGTGTTCTCCTTAAGTTGAAGTGTGTGGAAAAGGCAGTGAAAAGAATAAACTAATGACAGAAGTCACCAAAGCCCTCCAGTCACCTGGGGTGGAAGCAAGCCCTTCAATATTGCAAGTTTTGTGTTTGCAAGTTCAAATTCTGAACAAGGTTTCACCTGATGACATAATAGACTTTCTTGACAAAGGACAGAAAAGCAAGCCCTGTAAACTTTCCCAAATAACTATGGCTAATAACATTGTAAAAGCATTACAGAACAATGGAGAAAAGCTTCAGAAGAAACTAAAGAAATATTTGAATAAAAATGCTCATCTTTATCACAGTCCAGAGGTGCCCAAGAGGGAAGAGGAAGAGGGAGGGAAGAAAAAGTGTGGGAAAAGACGGAACATGGAGAAATGCCAGAACACTCAAATGCACAAGTGAACCGGGTCATGAATGATAAAGCGAGACAATTAAAATATCTGGCTGAAACCATACTGAAGGCCAGATGTTTCCTGATATTGGGAGAAATCACACGGATGGCAGAAACGTGGAAGTAGAGAAACAGAGAGAAGCAGAAAATGGCCACCATCTAGTCTGTTAGTTAGAAGTGGATCTAAAGAGTCTCATTGATGATGTTATCTTAAATATGTCCTTTAAAAGTCCTGAAAGTGGGGCGCCTGGGTGGCGCAGTCGGTTAGGCGTCCGACTTCAGCCAGGTCACGATCTCGCGGTCCGTGAGTTCGAGCCCCGCGTCAGGCTCTGGGCTGATGGCTCAGAGCCTGGAGCCTGTTTCCGATTCTGTGTCTCCCTCTCTCTCTGCCCCTCCCCCGTTCATGCTCTGTCTCTCTCTGTCCCAAAAGTAAATAAACGTTGATTTAAAAAAATAAAAATAAAAGTCCTGAAAGAGGAAAAAAAAAAAAACAAAACAAGAAATATCCAGACAATTATGTGAAGAAAACCAAATGAATGAAGAGCTTACAGGAAAAATAAAAAATTCAAACCAAGCAAGTATATGCAGTCTGAAAATTTCCCAGTTTGAAAGTGAGATCCAGAAGCTTAAGCTGAAGCTTCAAATACTGCCTGCATCAAGAACATGTAATGTAACTTGACAGAAAATTGGTTGAGGAGGAAATACACTGCTTAGAAATAGAGAAGAAATTTCTCAATGTGTGTAGAAACATCAAATATGCAACTTTTATAAGAAATTGGCAGAAGACATGAACAAAGAATTGGAAAGAATCACTCCCTCCTATCAAAAGGAGATTCTCTTCTATCAGAGAAGAGGTTAAGAAAGTTGGAGGCAGCTCTGTCGATTGAAAGATCAAAATGATTTATAACATGTAAGTTTGGACTAAGTTCGAGTCCAGCATCTGGCTTTTCTCAAGTGGCCCTTTTGCTTCTGCTGCTCCACCAATAGCCCACAGAAGTCTCGAAGGGTCCAGGGATCCCATGGGTTATTAGGGTTCCCGGGAAGGGGGCAGGTCCCTGGCTCACATGCCCCTTTGACAGAACAGGGCAAAAAGTCATGGGTACAGAATAAATTTGATGAATTTGGACAATGACTAGCACATTTGGCTATATTTGATTGAAACTGTGTGTGTGTGTTATTGCATACATTAACACCTATTTGTTTAATAAATTCCTAACAAGCTTCCACAGTGTTTTCAGCACTATTCTAGATGCTTGGAATTCAGTGATAGAAAAACAACCCAATGAGACCTGTGGACCCACAGAGCATATAATCTAGTAAGGAGTAAGTGAGATAATAATGAACAAATAAACAAATAGATAGTACTAAGTACTATGCAGACAATTACAATAAGGTGAAGAGATAATGGGGGTTATAGAATAACATCAGAGGTCACATTTAAGGTGTGATCAAACAGATGAGAGGGAGACAGCCCAAGAATGTCAGCGAGCACAATATTCCAGGGAGAAAGAAAGGGTGGTAGCATAAAGGCCCTGAGACCTTGGTTTCTGGAGCCAGGGAACATGGAGCAAAGGTCACAGCATAGAGGAGAATGGTGGAGGTTGCATAGGGCCAATTGCACAGCTACTGTGTTTGGTTCAGTGTATAACACCAGGGAGAGATTTAGTCCTTGTTGTGGGGAAAATGGGGAATCAGGGAGAGGGAGGACATGATGTGATGTATATTCTGCATATATCTCTTTGGTTGAGCAAAAAATGGAATTTGGAGAGGGGTCAGTATTTTGCTGAGGGGACAGAAAGCTGTCTGCAAGAGAGCACTGGGGGCTGACACTGGGGTCGTCATCATGAATCTGGAATAGTGAGGACAGATTTTGCAGGGGGCAATACAACGCTTAGACGTTTTCTAACTACCCTGGATACTGTTTGACACTACTTTAAAAGTCATACTTGGGGCGCCTGGGTGGCGCACTTGGTTAAGCGTCCGACTTCAGCCAGGTCACCATCTCGCGGTCCGTGAGTTCGAGCCCCGCGTCAGGCTCTGGGCTGATGGCTCAGAGCCTGGAGCCTGTTTCCGATTCTGTGTCTCCCTCTCTCTCTGCCCCTCCCCCGTTCATGCTCTGTCTCTCTCTGTCCCAAAAATAAATAAATGTTGAAAAAAAAATTAAAAAAAAAAAGTCATACTTAAATCTCTGCATGAAATCCCTGAAAAAAAGTCAGCAAGGTGTAGGTTTATAGCCAGTAAAATCTTGTTTGTTTTTTGTTTGTTTGTTTGTTTTTTTACAGGACAAAATATGGTGTAAAGCATATCTGTCTTGGACTTCAGTTTGGCTTCTACAATACCTGAAGGCCCTCAGGACCAGGTGGTCTCACCCGTCAGGTGGTCCAACAATAGTGCAAGATGAGGATTCCCAGGGATGATGCATTTACAGCATGTGTTGATATGACACTACTAGTTGGGGATACTATGATGAATAAGTTTAGACCCTCAAGGTGCACAGCTAATGGAAAAGACTCATGAACTAGATACGGTCCTGAATATGGTGCACACAGCCATAGCTGGCACCATGTATGGCTTTCTAACAGTTCTTGCAGCAGACTGAAGGTGGGGAAGGGAGTGTCAGAAAAGCCTGTCTGGAAGAGGTAGCCCCTGAACTGCATACTTAAGGATGAACAGGATTTATCTATAAAACTTTCCAAATTTTAAGAGATATATGAATCACTTGCATATATTATCACAATGTAGATTTTGATTTATCAGCTCTTGAGTGGCCCTGAGACTCTGCATCGCTCCCAGATGATGCCTATGCTGGGGTACTAGACATGGAATAGTGAGGATTTTTAAGTGATTGTGGGGTAGGAGTGAGGGGAAGATGAAGGAGGAGGGGTATTTATGCAGAAGGCATAGCACAAACAAATATACAGGGCATAAGCAGCCTGGTCTGGAGGGTGGGGTGAGGGCAGGTTTGTGTAGTTAATGTTCTGGAGTTCAGGACTCAGGCAGAAAAGCAGGGCCAGATACGTTATCTTCACAAATATTCATATCTACCATGAATGAGTTTTGTCCCCAGAAAATCATCTGTTCACAGGAGCACAATGGACCACAGACTTGCTGTCACCCTTGGGGAAGCCAGCTGTGGATAACCCGCTATACCTCCAAAATGTCCTGTGTAAGTAAATAGCCCTGCACCCACTCAGTTGCTACCCTTCGTGACATGTCCTTATGCCTACATACAATCGATTCAGATTCCCATAGATTCTACTTTCAAAGTCCTTCTAGTCTCTTCTATCTGCATGACCATCATACTCATGCAAACCACTATTATCTCTTCCCTAGGTCACTGTCACTAGGCTCCCCATCTAATTTCATGCAGCAGCCAGAGAGGATGCTGTAACCAAAGACCTAACCATGTTAAATATGAAACCGGACCTCAACATGTGTGTGATGAATGCACACCAGACCCCTTGCCCTTGACCTCCTGCATCCTTAGCTCTGGGTGATGACCACCAAGAGTGAACGCACATCCCAGTGTGCCCTTGGGCAGGCCTGATTAATGCTTGGTTTGTGCCTGAATATTATTACTAGTTCCTTTCTCACTCTTAAAATTCCTCCAGTTAGGACAAAAATTACATAGTTACAGAATAAATGGCTCATTTTATGCAACATTAAAAAAATGTATAAGCTCATGAGCATACAAGAAAACATGAGTTAAATCTAAATCTAGTTGAAGCCATAGACAAAGAAACACCACTGTTTTGACAATTTAACTAACGTGGAGGCATCACATTTTTAGTTAAGATGATTCTGCATTCTTGAGGGCCAAATATGAGCCATCTTACTTTTGAGAAAGCCCTAAGAGAAACTGAATGATATGTAGGATAAACATAATGCCAAGCACGCTTGGGTTAAGGTCAAGGCCCATTCAATTTATTGTGAAACCAGAAGAGATTTCACTTGAAAATCTTTGCACAACAGTCCATTTTAATGCATAGTTCAGGTGATGAAATGTTCATGTGAATTAAGACAAATGATTTGTCTATTTGATTCAGGATGAAGAACATTTTGGTGGTGAAGTAAGATATTGAGTCTAAAGACATAAGGTGAAAAGATGAAGTTTCTTTGCCGGAAAAATGACCACTAGGAAGACAATATACTAGTAAGCATACAGCTTCTGAAGCTGCTCCCTGGGAAACCTTGAGTTGTTTGTGAGTGGGGCCTGGACATCCGGAGATTTTTTTTTTAAGTTCCTCTCATTATTCTGATGCGCAGCAAAGTTGAGAATCCACTGCAACAGGGCATAAATGCCAGACTCACAATGAAGAGATGTGCATCTTCTTCTGATTCAGCACATGTGGCACCTTACTTCTCATGTCTCATGTCTCCATGGTTCATGATATTGTCAGATTATCTTTCTGTTTCCACACTCTGTCCGTCTAAACACTGCTGTTTGTTCCTGACCTATGGTACATTGTCCAAAACCACTGTCCCTATAGCTCCCTTTGGATCCAGCAATTGGGAAAGCTCAGAAGGAGATTGGAGGGAAGTGGGGGAAGGGTGGGGGCAATGGCCAGGCATTTAGTCTCTTGGCTCCATTTTGACAAGGTTGACTTGAGTTTGCTCGATCCATAGACCTAAGTCCATGTTTTTCTACATGGCTTCCTTCCTTGAGGTTCTACTAACTACTCTTTCCCCTTATCCCTTAGGCTTAGACGGGGTAACAGTTGGACTCTAACTATCCCAGGGTTATTGCTTGTATTAGTATCCTATTGTTTTTGTGCGGAATTATCACAAACTTAGTGGCTTAAAAAAACAAAACCCTAGGAATCTAAAAAACAAAACATAATAGCAACAGTCTCAGATACAGAGAATAAACTAATGGTTGCCACAGGGATGGCTGAAATAGGTGAAAGGGATTATGAGGACAATTATCCTCTAAATGTTTCCCTTACCCTCAGAAACCCTTAGTCATTCCCCTCAGGCAAGTGTGTCTGGGCCAATGTCGTGGATCAAAGGCAATGAAAGGACACTGGGCTACCCTAGGAATGGGGGTGGAGGGTGGTGGATTTTCCCCTGTGAATCAAGATCCAATTTAGGGCCAGAAAATAAATGATAGGGATTAAAGAACACACCATCGATCAACAAATATTTATTCAGCGCCTACTATGTGTTAGTCACTGAACAGAAAAGAGATCAGTGGGCTGGGTCCTGAAAAGAGAACGAAGGGTTTGACTCCATTCTAGCAATGCTTTTGTTTGCAAACAGATATTGTTAATTTTTTTAAGGGCAGGCAAACAATCTCTGACAACACTAACAATTTGCTTTTGTATTTTATTAAAAGATATTAAAGCTTTTTCTATGATAAACAATATTGTAAAATTATAAAATACGAAAATTACTTTTCTTTGTTACTAACTGTATTTTGCTCAGATTGATCAATTTGGATGTGGGTTTAAAAAAAAAAAAAAAGACATCCTCACAGAAACATCCAGAATATATTTGACTAAGTATCTGGGTACTGTGGCCCAGCCAAGTTGACATATAAAAATGAACCATAGCAAATTCATCCTTTGCCAACCTGGCTCCCATAGGCATCTCCTTAAGCCATACTTACTCTATAAATAAAGACAATAATAAGGTCATACTTCAACTTAACATATACAGCTCTCCTATGTACAATTGAAAATGAACTAACCCTTTCCCCAGAAGAAGACAAAAAGTCTTTGGGTGATGTTTACTCTTCTCTTTGGTATTCTGTAACTTAAACACTATGATAGAAAGTTAACAATACTTAAATACCATGATGGAGTCAATACATTTTAAGTTACATTACAAGGGGTTAAGAGAAAAAAACAACAAAGAGATAGATAGATAGATAGATAGATAGATCTATTCATTACTAAATACATATTCACACACAAACATAACAAAATGTGGAAGAATATTCATGATAATTATAGTCCTCATTTATGTAAGTAGGTAAGTGGTCACATCTGGTATTAATAAATACCTCCTTCCAATATTCATTCTGTATGCCTTTTGTCCTCAGAAAGCTTCTCAGCTGGTCATTGTTCTTTACCTGGTGAGGTGATCCAAATCTTTGTTCCTGAAGGGTCTATTTCATTAGTAGTCCTGCCTGGATTAGGCTATTGTAGGTTTCCACTGACTTTAAACACAGGGAATGATAATAACAAGAAACACCCTAAGGAATTTCTTGTATTCCAGACATATTCTTATGAAAAGTGATGGGGAAAAAAACACTTACCAGATTAACAGCTACATAGCAGGTACCAGGGGATGTGTTAATTTTTTCAAGCAATGAAACCACATCTGTTAAAGCAATTGCAATTTGAGGTGCCACTTGGTTAAATTTATGATAATCCACTGTCATTCTCTAGTTCCTTCTGTCTTCTTCACAGGCCAGATAGACTGGTTGAATGGAGGAGTGATGGGAATCACCACCCCTGCATCTTTCAAGTCCTTGATGATGGCACTAATCTCTGCAATCCCTCCAGGAATACATTACTGTTTTGGTTTACTACTTTTCTGGGTAAAAGCAGTTCTAGTGGTTTCCTCTTGGCCTTTTCCACCATAATAGCCCTGACTCCACAGTTCAGGGAACCAGTTTGGGAATCTGCAGTGGACAGTCTTTGGATTTGAACTGCAACTTTGGCTCTTGCTTAGGTTGAGTTTCTGACCCACTATGCAGAATTGGGATTTACTAGCCTCCATAACTGTGTGAGCCAATTTTTTAAAATATTTCTCTCTCTCTCTCTCTCCACACACACACACACACACACACACACACACACACACACACACACTTGTGCTTCTTTCTCTGGAGAATACTAATACAAAATCTGTTCTCTAGTATCTGAATGGTAAATGTTTTAGGCTGAACTGTGTCCCCTAAAAATTCTTATGGATATTCCAATCCACAATATCTCAGAATGTAACCATATTTACAGGTAGTGTCTTAAAAAAAGCGATTACGTTGAAGCTGTTAAAATAGGCTCTAGCCAATATGACTGGTGTCCTTATAAGAAGGGGAAATTTGTACATACAAAGAGACACTGGGATGTGTATGTGTTGAGGGAAAGCCACATAAAGACACAGCGAGAAGGCAGCCATCTTCAAGCCAACGAGAAAAGAGACCTGAAGAGAAACCATACCTACTGACACCTTGATCTTAGACTTCTAACCTCCTTGACTATGAGAAAACAAAGTTCTGTTAAGTTACCCAGTCTACAGTGTTTTGTTATGGCAGCCCTAGAAAACGAATGCACAAAGCATTGTTGGATTTTTTTCCTATCATCATCAATGCTATTCTTATATTTCACTTCCAGTAACTGACAAAAAATATTTCTCAATTTATTTAGCAACTCCATTATTAGTTTTTCCCCCAGGATTAGAAGTTCCAGTTATAATTCAGGAACATTTTGTATTTCTCCCCCCATTTCAGTAGGGTATGGTTTTCTCTAACTTTTCACAACAACAGTAAGGTGGAAATTGTAGCCTGATTTCCTAAGTAGTTGTCCCTACCAACGAGGAAAATCTGCAGCCCTTATCCTTATGTCAGGGAACAGAATATTCCTCCCCCTTAGTGAAACAGTGAGCTACATCCATTTCGACAAGTTCTTTTTTTTTAAGTGATTGTATTTTATTTTGAAACCACATCATGCAAAGGTGGAGTGCCATAGTAAACCATGTTTACTATGCTGTTGGAATCAATATGTTGATTGTTATGGAAGTTTTAATACTGACGATTGTGTTATATTCTTATAAATAAAATGTTGCTAAAGATAATAAAATAATAATAATAATAATAATAATAATAATAATAATAATAATAGCAACAGCTTTGGTATGTTAACTGATAGGCAGTATTCCATGTAGTTTACATTTGGTAGCTTATACCATTTTTCACAACTTATGAAATACGAACTATTACTTTATCTACTTTACAGGTGAGGAAATGGAAACACAGCAATTATACAACATAGACCCAAGGTAAAAGTCAAGAAACGAGGATGTGTTAAACTTGGGTCAAAACAGGACAGTGTGTTTACTGATAATGTAACACATTGCCTTACCATGGAAACTAAGTATTTCCAAAAATCATGAAACATCTCCATATTTCATTGCCACTGCTCTAGATTTATCTCTTTCCAGATGTGTTAAGTAGACATCTCTGTGTACATTCATATCACTTGCATTACAACTCAAAAAAGTAAACTCAGTACATGTAGGTTTTTATATATTTCTAAGTAGTAATATTTAACTTTAATTAAAAAATTATATTGTTTTTCCTTTGCATTTCACTAATAATACATGCCATAATTATTCATCTCAAATTCAAGGAAGATTTGCTAAAAGATGTAGTAGTAGTGACAATGAATGCTTAAATACTGCTTATAGTCTTATTAATGATTTATGTATTGCCAATTTACTTATTTATATTTACATTTAGTTTACTTAATCCTGAAATAAGCTTATGATGTAGGTACTATTATTAGCATCATTTTATTAGTAGGAAACTGAGACACAGATAGGTTATATAATTTAAGGTCAAATCTGGATTTCAAATCTTGGATGACGTGCCCAGGGTCCATACTTTTACCCTTTCACCATCTGCCTCTCACTATAGCAAAAATCAGAAGGAAGTAAAATATTTCATACAGAGGCACCTGAGTGCCTCAGTAGGTTAAATGTCTGAAGACTCTTGACTTTTGTCTCAGGTCATGATCTCACAGTTCATGAGTTCAAGCCCCGCATTAGGCTCCATGCTGACAGGGCAAAACCTGCTTGGGATTGAAAGGGTGGGACTACCCCAGCCCCATCTTGTTCTGTGTCCTTCACCTTGACCACACCTCCTCCCCTTGAGTAACCACCCCCCTCACCTGCCTAACAGGACTCGGACCCTTCCCCAGCCAATTGGCTGAGGCCATAGCCATTACCTCACCAACTGCCCCTAGACCCCAGTAAAACCTTTGTCCTTTTGAAACTCCCTCTCTCTCCCCGGTATCTCACCACTGCGTCAGTGCAGGTAGGGGATTGAGCTTGAGCTAGCTCAAATAAAGGCTCTTTTGCTTTTGCATCGGACTCGGCTCCCTGGCGGTCTTTGGGGATCACGAATTCTGGGCATAACAGGATTATGTCTCCCTCTCTCTGCTCCTCCCCTGCTTACTCTCTACCTCTCAAAATAAATAAAAATAAACTTAAAAAAAACTGCATACAAATGTAAGGCCAGCATATGCCCACATTTTTCTAGCAATTATTAATTACCATATACCTATGATGCATATGTTTAAAATTTACCTGTTAAAATGGACTACATACTATAATTGCAAAACAAACCTAAGCAATTGTTGGCGGGTTGTCTCTAAAATCTATTTGTGGCTAAAATATATTTCTTCATCCTCTTGAGTCTTAGTTGATCTGTGACTACTTTAATCTAGAATAAATATAGCAGAATCGACATGGTGCCAGTGGAGGGTTTAAACTTTTCAGAAGACTGGCACTTAAGAATCTCCTTTTTGCAAACCACAAGAGTGTCTTAAATACAGAGAACAAACTGAGGGTTGCTGGGGGGTGTCGGGTGAGGGGGATGGGCTAAATGGGTGATGGGCTTTAAGGAGGGCAATTGTTGGGATGAGCACTGGGTGTTATATGTAAGTGATGAATCACTAAATCCTACTCCTGAAATCATCATTACATTATATGTTAACTAACTTAGATTTAAATACATTAAAAAAGAAAAAGATTTCCCCTTGTGGAACCCATCAGCCATGCTGTGAGGAAGCCCAAATGGTGACAGAATTGAGGTCTGGATAATACTGCCCACTCAGCTGAGTTCCACCTGAGAGCCAATGCTGTGTTGAGAGCTCAACACTGAGAGGCAAGCCATCTTGGAAGTAAATTATCTGGCCCCAGTAGAGCTTCCCAGCTTGATTCTCCCCACTTGGAACATTTTCACCAAGCACTGCTCAAGTTGCAGAATTGTAAGCAAATAAATCATTGCTGTTGTTTTAAGTCACTGAGTTTTGGACCAGTTCATTATGCAGAAGATAACACAAATAAACATTGTAAAATATTTTATTAAACGTCTATTATAGCAATGTTAAACAATGAGGATCATTATGTTAGGTTTTCCTTAAAGTTTTCCTGAGTTTATAAGTTTGTCTCATTTAGAATTATCAAGCTACTCTGTGTGTGTGTGTGTGTGTGTGGGTGTGTGTGTGTGTGGGTGTGGGTGTGGGTGTGGGTGTACCTTGAAATTTACTTACAATAAAAAAAGGAACTGGCTGCATTGTTATATTTTTAACTTGGAACTATGTTTCCCCGAATATCCTTTTTGAAGTGGTTTTGGCAGCATTGACCGAGATTCTTGTGCGAGATTTGGAAAGCAGGAGTGAGGCATTGCCCATTGATCTCTGAAGGCTGTGGTGGTCAGTGGTTGTGACAAACAGACTCACACAGGCAAGAGGATTCTAGCATATCCTAATATCCCAGGGCTCTGTATCCAGCTCACCTCTCCTGCTGCTGACCAACGAGACCTATCCCATGTTCCTGGCTGCAGACTCAAAAAGAATTCTTATGGATTTTTGCATTACCCTTCATGCTGCCTGTCACTGGCTGAATGTATACGATTTCTCCGATTGATTGGTTGGTGATATCTCTCATTCCCCATTTCCCCCTTTTCAGAATGTCACTGCCCAAACTTTGGCATTCTCTGTTTGAATCCCAGCTGATGTGGGAGTTAGGGAGTTTCTGGTTCCCTGACAGCCACATTTCATATTTTAAAACATTAGTAATTTTTATAGAATTCCATAGTGTACTGGTAGTGGAGAGATACGTGATGGTACCCTCATCAAACAATATCTCAGCCAGCATGTGTGAAGAACCACCATAAAATATAAATGAGAGCCATGATAACAAATACCACAGTGGTGAAAGTATATCTTAGGTATTTTTGTTTGCATCCTAGCTTAATTCTGCAGTATGGTGCATAAATAAAATCTTGCCACCTTCAATTCATTCAGCAAGTTTACATTGAGGTGCAAACTATATAACTGCACAAATTAAGTATCAGAGTGCGGGAAAGAAAAATAAAGATGGTCCTATCTCTTCTGGAGTTTATAATACAAAAATACAGGCAATTAAGTTATGAGTTTTAAGGCACGGGAGCCCACGTAAGTCTCAGGGTTCCTGACACACATTCCAAGGCAAGTGAAGATTCAACTAATGCCTAGAGAAGAATGAGATAAAGTTACCCCAGCGGGGCAGGGACAGTGTCCTTCACAGAGGATCAGAAAGCAGAAAGAGCCAGCAGATGGGAGAAAGTGGGAAGATTGGCAGGAGAGCATGAAAGCATGGAGTAGTGAGAATAGGTAGTGAGAAATGAGGCTTGGGAATTAAGCAGAGGCTAGATTTAAGGGGCGTGAGTCCTAAATAGGTGTGGCATTTAAATAGTTCAGGCAGGAGGAACCTGGGAAATTATATTTAGCTAATAGGAGCTGAACTGACAAGAAGAAGCAGTACGATAGCAAGACGGCTTGTGGAGGGTGGGATCAGGACAGGAATCTTTCCCGCCCTAGAGTTTCATCACTTTCCATGACCTGGCCAGGCTGCCAGGGACAACCAGCAACCCACATGAGAACACAGTATTTATGGCTTTCGGTGGCAGTTTTGCATGTAAGAGGACCTACAGTCCATCCAAGGATTATCTGACATCCTGTGGGTTCAGTCTCCAGAGAGCTCTCAGAGCTGGACACTGGTGGTGTCTGGGTGGTTTCTAGAAGGACCGAATTCCTGAGCTTATGGTAGGTCTTGTGCTATCCAAGTGGGCAGGGGAGCCTGTGAGCTGGTAGCTACAGAAGATGGGGTGTGGGAGTAGTCATGAAGTTTCTCTCAAAAAACACATCATAACCAATAGGGTGCGTGGGAGAATACTGTCACTTTAATGAGGTGAGAAGGATATTGAGGTGGCCTTGACTTAGACATAGAGAGGCTTTGACTACAGATTACAGATAAATTGGGGGTGAGGGTTTCAAAAAAAGTGGACTTACAATACTTTAATAATTTAAAAATATTCTGTTTCATAGTCAACCTGAATACATCTTTATTTTAGAAATATGGTTTCTCTTTAAGTGCTGCACTGATTAATAACATGAATAGATTGCCAATCCAATTCTTTTTTTTTTTTCATGTTTATTTATTTTTGAGAGAGAGAGAAAGACAGAGCACAAGCCAGGAAGGGGAAGAGTTAGAGGGAGACACAGAATCTGAAGCAGGCTCCAGGCTCTGAGCTGTCAGCACAGAGCCCGACATGGGGCTTGAACTCAGGAACCGTGAGATCATGACCTGAGCCCAAGTCAGACCCTTAACTGACTGAGCCACCCAGGCACCACCCAATTCTTTTTTTAACTGCTTTATTGAGATATGATTGATATACAAAAAGCTGCACATATTTATTCTATACTCCTTGATAAGATTGGAGAGAGTACACGAGTGACATCATCACGATCTATGCCAGCCCAATTTTTATTCTAAGAGTATAGAAAGTGAATATATTCCTTGTTTCTAAATTTCATTTTGGAATGCAGTGGCCATGATTGTGCTTTCCCCTTTATGAAAAAAAAATTGTTTATTTGTAACCACAGCCCCAATTAAAAAAATTCTTTAAAACCTTATTTGGGGGTAACCTAGAATAATTCACAAATGTGTAAGTAACACTTAGGTTTTTAGGCTTTGGAAAAAGAGAAATTCCCTCTTCATTGCCCAGAAAATTGCAAATCAGGTTTCTCTCCCCAGACACAATGGAGGGTGAGCACCAGGAGGAGAGAAGATGAGAAGAACAATGTCCACACAGGAAAAAAAAGTCTGGAGGCAGTTCATGGGCTCTTAATGAAATTCCTAAAGAATTATACTTTTCATGGGCTCAACTGCAGGAAAAATATCACAGTGGGGTTTAACAGAATCGGAGGTTAGTAATAGAAGGAGCATTCTGGGAAAATAAAAAATACAATTTTCTACTTCATAAAGTATACCTTTTCCACTGAAATTTCCAGCATATTATAAATGAAATTGTACTGAGGTTGAGAAAAGCACATAAAGATTATGATTGTTTTTTAGCCTTTAAAACAGATTGCTTTTTCTATTTACCTGCTAAAAGCTGAGTTCAGGGATTAGTTCTTTTCCAAGTGATTATGGAGTCTTGAAATGGTCAGAGGGCTGCCTTCTCCACTTGCCTTTGGTATTAGCCAAGAGCTGGAGTCAGGGGAGAAGCCAGGGGGACTGAAAGACTGATTTTTCAGCTATGCATTACCAGAATATTATTGAGATGAATGATCATGATTTCTGCTGTGTGCCATTTTGGAATTCAGTTTGAAAAAGAACATCTCTCTAGACTGCCCCTTCTTCTATCAACATCTGAGCTCTTCAGAATGTTTTAATAAATTTCATAAACTGCTCATTCATATCTCTATTGGAATCTTATATTCCTGTAACTGTCAGTGTAGAGAAACTTAATGCTCATACATACATTCATCCTGAATATCTATCTATCTATCTATCTATCTATCTATCTATCTATCTATCTATCATCTATGTTTTTATTGTTTATTGGGTGAGACAGATGGGAAGAAGGAGAGAACTATTGGAAACAGATCTCTTAAGGGTCAACTTGCATGAAATAATTTTACAGTGAAATATTTCTTAAGAGCAACCTATTCATTGAGAATAAGAGGAAAATTTGAGCCAAGACTGTTAATGCACACATGATTAGAAAAACCCAAGCAATCTGCTGCATGAAATGTTTTTTTGCTGTTGACCATGACTTGGGATTAGCAAACAGTTTGAGAGCCTATGACTGGAGTGCTCCTCAACTACCCGTGCCTCATGTGAAGGGAAGAAATATGTCTTCTGACCTCTAATCATCAGCTATATTTATACTAAATTGTGTGTCACATATTATGGATCGAATGTTTCTGTTTCTCCAAAATTTGTATGTTGAAGCATTAACCTCCAATATGACGGTGTTTAGAGATGGGCCTTTTGGAGGCAATCAGGTTAAGATAAGGTCATGAGGCTAGAGTCCCCATCCTGAGATTAGTGTTGTAATAGAGGAAGAGCTACCATGTGAGGACACAGTGAGAAGGTGGCTGTTTGCAAGTCAAGAAGAGGCTGTCACCAGAGACCTCATTTGTCAGAACGTTGACCTAGGACTTCAAAGTCTCTAGAACTGTGATAGGGAAACAAGCCTTTGCTATTTAAGCACCCCAGTCTGTGTTATTTCGTTATAGCTGCCTGAGCTGATTAAGACACATAATATTAGCCCTGTGGTTTTTCAGAAGAGAGGTGGCCATTGTGGGTTCAAACTGTGAGATGAACATCTGGGTGGTTCAGTCAGTTAAATGTCTGACTTCAGCTCAGGTCATGATCTTGTGGTTCGTGGGTTTGAGCCCCACATGGGGCTCCATGCTGACAGCTCAGAGCCTGGAGCCTGCTTCAGATTCTGTGTCTCATTCTCTCTCCGCCCCTCCCCCACTTGCACTCTGTCTTTCTCTCTCAAAAATAAATAAACATTAAAAAATTTAAAAAAAAAATGTGAAAGACGCCATCATGGAGGGTGGACTTGCATAAATAAAGTGAAAAAAAAAAAAGCTTTCCAAGAAAAGAATATAGGCATGAAGAGGAAGGAAGGAAAAAAGGTAAGAATAATGAGGAGCTACACTGATAATTCATTCTATACATTTACACATTGATAGGTACTCAGGCACCAGGGATAGAGAGACTACTTAGGTACTCATCTTCTTTCTAGACTCCTTGAAGTACTCAAAATAGTTCTAGAGAGAAATTTTGCACATACACAAACTACAGTATGCTTGGTAAGTTCAGAACTCAGAAGAAATCGAGGGTAAAATGGGAGGACACAGGATGGAGTGATTAATTCTACTGGGGAAAGGAGTGGTCAGGGAAGCCTATGTAGAAAAGTCTAAAGTGAAGCATTTGTGTGTGTTACAATGTGGAAAAGGCATTGTGAATCTTTGCTGGGGGAGAAGGCCTAGGATATGCCCTTGCACCTCAGAAGTCCATTGACTGTTGCCAACCTCATCTCCCTGCATCACAGAAGCTGCCTCTTTTTCACCATCCTGCACACCTGGATACCAGACCTGCTCTACACTGAATGAGTCATGGCTTGAGTTTTTTTCCCTTATATATCTGCAAGCAGCTTGAACTTTTGAGGATCCTTTTATAAGGAATCTCTTCCTAGCTTTCATCAGAAACATGCACATCTTACCACCTGTACCTGCTAAATAACCTTTATATCTGATGTATTTATTGTGTTAAATGTTTTATTTTAAAATGTCATACAAATAAGATAGTATATCAAATATAACATATAATTTGAAGATTAATAAAAATAAAATGCAATGATTCCCTGTGTACTCACTACTTATCTTAGGAAAGAGAACAGATTTCTTAAATCTAATGTGATCAAAGTGAAGTTATATTTCTGACTTTCACAAGAATTACTGGAATTAGAAAAGACATGGAGTATTTTTATTGGTCTATCTTAATATTCTCATTATTTCCCAACACTCAATGAGGTTTTTTTTTTTTTAATAGTAGTTGAGTTATATACCATACCAAACTCCTTTCTAGGGATTGCAAGATGCATTCTCTTACCAAGAGGCCATTTCTTTTTCTTTTTTTTTTTTTTATGGAATGAAAGAAGCATTATGAATTCCATGTTCTGTTACAATATATGCACAGCCGATGTTCAATTTCTAAACATTCATTCCTTTCCAAAGTGTGTTTCCTATATTCTTCAGCTAGAAGAAAAGAAGTCCATCTCTGACACCAGTTCCTTCAGCGGTTTACTGAGAACTTCAAAATCATTAAAAAAAATATTCCAAAAAATATTCATTCCCACACGTATCAAAAATTTCAGGAAATGTAGAGAACTCTCAACCACAGTTTGGAAACATGATTTTGGAAAATAGAACATATATCACCAATCATCAGTTGTTAAAAATTCTACTAAGCTCACATTTTATAGTTCTTTGTATGTGAAGAACATTGTATAACCTATTTCAGCATGAAGCATTGAGAAAGAGAACATCTATTTTTTTTTGAAAATTATAACTGAAGATAATCTTGCTCTCCAAATTTCTGGTTTGAGAGACAACGTGGTTTCCAGAGACGATAGCATCCCATGACCCTCAGTCATTTCTAGGTTTCCCTCTCTTGGTCTTATCTCTAACATTTTATCTCAGCCCAGCCAGCCTGTCCCTGAACTTGCTCGTTTTCCTCTCATTACTCATTAGCTGTGTAACTGGAAGTCTGTCACGCTGAATTCTAACTGCCTTAATGGGGCAGAAACTTTCCTCTTGGTATCAGGCAACACAGCTCTGAGGCTTCCAGCTGCATTGGTGCCAACATTCTACTTCCTGCTTTTAGGCTTTTGATTCCAAGACTCTCATGTCTCTGTTTTCCTATTTGTTTTGTGTACTCAAAATCTTTACTAAAACTTTGTTAAGCCCAACAGTTGCCTTTGGTAAACTTGTTTTATTAACCTACCATTGGGCTGGTGTGTAGAATGTCTCTGAGGTCCTAAAGTCAAAGAATGGTTGGTCTTCTAAGCATTTCATTTGGTGTGTTTATTGTCTCATTAGTATACATCTTCTCCCTGGTTTTTTATTGGTTTCTGAACAGTTTTTAATACATATCTTTAGCTTCTCACAGCCTCCACTGAAATCATATTTTATCACTCGATGTACGATGTAAGATCCTTTTAGGAGCATACTTCATTCCCTGTTTTAGTGCTGGTATTCTCAGACATGTTTTTCCTTTTTACATTCTATAACACCAAGCTTACTATTAGTTTGTTTTAAAGAGTCCATCAGTTTAACATATCTATCATTTCTGGTGCACTCCAGTTCTTGGTGTTTCCATTTAATATCATTTTTTTTTCATTTTGAACAACTTTCTTGAACACTTTTTGTACAAGTGTTGGTACCAAATTCTCTCAGCGTCTATTATTTGACAATATTTTTTTGGTCTTTATTTTTTTAAGGCTATAGAATTCTAGGTTGAATTTTTTTCAATTTTGAATAGGTATAGAATTGTAGGTCACTTTTTCTCCCCAGGTCTTTATGCTGTTTCCAATATTTTTGTTTGTTTGTTTGGTTTGCTTCCATTGTTTCTGACAAGGACTTATGAATTATCCTTAATGATTCCCCCCTGACATGTGACTAGAATTTTTCCTTTGTCTACTTTCAATATTCTATCTCAATCATTAGTTCTCAGCAGTTTGATTATGATTGACTGAGATGGCTTTGTATGTTCATGTTGCCTGGCGTTTATCGTAATTCTTTGAAAAATCGTGGCTACTGTTTCTTCAATGATTTTCTTCTCTCCTTTCTCTCTTACTATGGTATTCTAATCACACATAGGCCACTTTATAACATACCATAGATTAATGAAGTGTTATTCAATTATTTTCCAACTTTTATTTCATAGTCTGTTTCTGTTGGATATTTTCATAATCTATCTTCAAAGTCACTTCAAGTTTATTTCTACAGGTTTAGTCTGTTGTCAAATCCATCCAAAAAAATTTCACTCTGGACGATGTATGTTTTAACACTAGGACTTCCACTTGGTTGATTTTTATAGTTTCTATGTCTTTGTTAAGGTTCCTTATTTATCCCCTATTCATATCTATTGCTCACAGTTTTTCTGATTTTCTACATGTTTAGAATTTTTATTTTTGCATGCTAGATATTAAGAATCCTTAACGTTGTGTATCTTCATCTTATTATCTTCCCTAATAAAGTAGTGAGTTTGGTTCTTATGGGCAGTTCATTTAATATTAACAATCAGCATATGTATTAAAATCCTATTTTTCAGCCATGTTCGGTCAGTTCTAGAATTGCCTTTATTTTAGATCTAAAATACCTATTCTCTAACAGTGTAATGTAATAATAAAATATTATTACTCAATATCCATGGTGTAGAAGGTGGTCTCTCCACCCTGGGTGGTTTGCACACAAATATTTTTTATCCCTTTGTAACATCTAACAGTTATTCAGTGCAATTTCAGTAGATGCTGTTTTCTTAAAAAAATTTTTTAGCGTCTATTCATTTTTAAGAGACAGAGAGAGACAAAACATGAGTGGGGAAGGGGCAGGGACAGAGGGAGACACAGAAACCGAAACAGGCTCCAGGCTCTGAGCTGACAGCACAGAGCCCAATGTGGGAGCTCAAACTCACCAACTGCGAGATCATGACCTGAGCTGAAATCTGATGCTTAACCCACTGAGCCACCCAGGTGCCCCTTTTCTCCCTTTTCTTTTCTTTTTAAAATTTTATTATTTATTTTATTTTATTTTATTTTATTTTATTTTATTTTATTTTATTTATTTTTATTTTATTATTTTAATTTGCCGGGTTTCATGAAGGCTTAACCTGTGCCTCTGCACTTATAATCAGTCAAAGATTAGCCAGAGCTTTACATATAGATTTCTGGATCTCCTTCTCTGAATATCCTGTCTTTTTGGTGTCTTCTCTAGCAAGTCAAATCTCCTCAGTACCTGCAAACTTCCATTTCTGTCTCCATAGATCAGCAAGGCCTCTGTACTACCATCTCTGAATCACATCTCTACAATGGGTGATCAGACTATTGGATTTGTTAGTGAGGAAGTGATTGTTGACCTTTGAAAAAATAGTTTTAGTACAGGTGACAGGATAATTCTTTGTCAGTTTCACAGGTATGAAAGGGATGGGAAATAACTAGTTATTGAAAATATCATCGTGTATTCCTACGGTTGACTCTTCAAAATGTAAGAAAGATGGGTGTTACAGTTTTCTGCAATAAGCAGAATCAAGGACTCACCAGCCACAAAGTCGGTGCTGATGGCCATGGCAACCAAAATAACAATAGGACAAAGAATCTTTTACACTTAAGTGGAGGTGAAGGCAACTCCTACAATGTCATTTCATTTTATTACTAGCATTTTTTTCAAGGAAATGGTCATATATTTAAAGCAAGTTTTTATGGACATTATAAGCATATTTGTTCCCATTGGGCTGTGAAAATCTGCCTCTTGGACTTTTCATCCTATACTTCATTAAAGAACTTATCTAAGAGTCCTTTAATATTTAAGTAGTATGGATATTTTTTTTTCCAACCTAAGAGTTATTTTGTACTTTGCTGATTTTCATGCCTAAAATTTTAAAACAATAATAGAGTTGTTACATAAATGAAGAAAGCAGCTGTCTGGCTCTACTTAGGCTAAATACTAAGAACATAAATAATTAGAGGGTTAATATTATTTACTTGCATTTTATAGTATAGTATAGTATAGAGTATTGTACTGCATACTGTCTCTATACAGTGTAGAGAGTATAAAATATAACACAACAAAAGGACTGGACTATAGAATCCATCTGTCTTTTGTGTCATCATTATTATTCAAAAGAAGCAAGAGGGAGTTCCTACAACACAGTTCATAAACCAAACACTTTTGGTCCTCTATAATTTTGTAGATCTTTTTCAATATAAATCAAATCTACCGTGCAGATAAAATCAAATTGAGGAAAGAAAATACAACAGACAATAAGCTTGAGAGGAGAAACTTACAGTTTGAAGTGGTACTTTATAAAGGTGAGGGCTGAAAATCAAGAGGATAAACCAATTCTCAAATGGCTTTTCTGCCGCCATGACACCCCCGGAGTGCATCCTCAGGACTCATTGATATCTTTGGAAACGGTTGAGTGGTTGGGACACACCCTGCTCTGCAGCTGGGTCATCACTTAAATAATATGGTAAAGTACATTTGTCTTTGTTTCTGCAAGTGTATTGGCCTTGGTAAAAAATAGTTAATGCTGCACAATCTTAGATTATTGTAGCCTGACACATGTCTGCTATACTTATCTCTGACCTGCTTTGTACAATGGCTCTGTTCTGATTATAGGTTGTATTCTACATAGATGGCTGGCTTTGATTGCATATTGGAAGCTTGTTGATTCTCAATGTGACCCAGTGTTGATGATAATTAATGACTTGCTTCCCTTTACTTAGGAATAGAATGCTGATAATGTTACAAATGGAGAAAAACCTGGCAGATTCTACCATTTAAAAAAAAATTATTGGAGGAAGTCTGGTAATTCAAGTGTTCTTATCAACAGGAAAAATGGATGGATTCCTTGTAGAAAATAAATGCAGAGGGAAATAATCAAGAAAGGATAGTAAATCAGATTCCTTTGTTTCCTCTCTCATTCTTTCTACCCTATTTTCCTTGAATGTTGGAGCTAGAGTTTCTTAATGTATGTGTTAGTCAGTCAAAGTGAAGATGTGTGGTCTCAGCTTCTGCCACATCAAATAACCAAAGGAATGACTCCAGTACTCATGGATTTCTCTAACAAGAAGCTATCTTCGAAAGTATGCAGAAAACATACTGAATTGAGACTAAACCTAGTGTGCAACTCTTTTGCTGCTCTCTAGGAGAGGCCACCATTGCTGCTGTCTTAAGTCTTTGTTCCTTTGTACTTTTTAGACTTCTTAATTAATGTACAGGACATGGCAATGAAAGTCACCAACTCAGAAAGAATTCAAATATCTACATAGAATAATTATTTTTTGCTTATCTAATATTCTAATAACAATGACAATATTATGTTCATCCACAAAATGGGAGGTTAGGAAAATTTATTATTGTGTACAAATGAGTTCAATTATATATATATATATATATATATATATATATATATACATACTTCTTAATGCCAGGTGCATTCTTCACTTTAGGTATTCCAATATTCCAACAACATTGTACTCAGTATTGATCTATTGGCAAGGTATAAAAAATATTTGAACCAGACATTATCCTTCAACTCAATTTTTCTTTCAAGACATTATCCTTCAAGCTACGCAAACCAAACATTTTATATATTCCAGGCTTTAAAAAATAAAGATTGCATTATTATTTCTGGTTAGTGACTTGTGTTTCATTAGTTTTGGAATTCTTAAAAGTTAAGTTTTTAATTTGACATAAATAATTTCTTAAAAAAAAACAAAAACTGTTCCTCCTATTGAAGTTTTAGAGATGGGAAGGATATCATGACTGGATAAAGGCCTGTGAACAAATGTTAATGAATCATAAAATGACATTTATATGAATCATGGGAAGTAGAAACCTTCAAGGAAAATGGCACTTCAACAATCCAAAGCAGTTCTGAACACATACTTTTGAGAATAACCAAGCACTCAGCTTAACCTATGGTAGGGATTTAATAAAAATATGTAATCAATGAAAAATTTTTAAAAAGTAATAATGCTTCCCCAACTCCAGGAGAACCAAAATGTTAAAAAAAAAAATTGTACTTGAGAATTTACTTAAAAGTCAATAAAAATGGGTCCCGATGAGAACCAAAGCACAAATGTGTGAAGAAGTTAAAGACAGCTGAAGTTGATCACTTTGGCTTATTACCGTGAATGGGATGATGAACAAACAAGCAAAGCTATGAGAAAATGGAGGATGCACATTGTAGTTTCCACTTTAATATAAAATATCTTGAATGCATGCCCATTTTTATAAACTGATACATGTATTCATTTATTTAATCAAGAGTTAAATGATTGATTCTTTACACCGTGATTAAATTCATGTAATGGGCCAGGATTTGTGCTCTGCTTTACACAGTGTTCTTGCCATGGTTGCCATTATTGAGAAAAAAGTAAAGAGAATTCTGAAAAGAAGGAAAAAAACTAAAAAGGAGGCATAGAATATATGGGCTAATCCTAATAAATCATGTAGGTATTTGTGCGTGCCATAAGCAAGGCAACATGGAAAATTTTGCTTGAATATTTGGGTTTTGTTAATACAATCATATGGTAAGGGTCAACCAAGTCCACTTTTTAAATTCTTTGTAAAATCTAGGAATAAATATAACATTGTTAAATTTGAAATACAATGAAGTTTTGAAGATAGACTGACTTTTATATGAGGGACTTTTATTAAAATTATCAGGGGGTGCCTGGGTGGCTCATTCGGTTAAGTGTCTGAATTCAGCTCAGGTCACGATCTCATGGATTGTGAGTTCAAGACCTGCATCTGGCTCAGTGCTGATAGCTCAGAGCCTGGAGCCTGCTTCAGATTCATTCTCTCTCATTCTCTCTCTCTCTCCATCCCTCCACCATTCTTTCTCTCTCTCTCTCTCTCTCTCTCTCTCTCTCTCTCAAAAAATAAATAAGCATTAAAAAATTAAAAATAAATAAATAAAATTGTCAGAGGATACCCCAGTTGTCCAGTGGTCACTGAAAATTTTTTAATGAGAAAATGCAACTGCTAAATGAGGTCTACTGTCAAGAAGAAATGGTGTTGTGATGCCGTGGAACGAAAACATTCAGTGTCTTGAATATAACTTTGATCTTTAATAAAGTAGCAGGACATACAAAAGGAAATATAGTATAGTGGTCAAAAAGTTAGCTTTGGCTAAGTGAGAACAAAAAGCCCATGGACCACAGTAGATAACAACAACACTTTATTTCTCACATGGCATGTTAGGGCTGTATGTTTTTTTTTTTTTTTCTCTATGTGTTTTTGTTATGAGCCCTAGGCTGAAAGATCATCCCCATGTGCCATTTTTTTGCCCGAGAGACAGAGAGAAAGAGAGAGAGAGAGAGAGAGAAGTGGTAGAAACACATAGAGAAGGCTCTTAAAGTCTTTGCTCAGAACCATGTATATAACACATCTGCTCATTTCCTTGGCCAAAATATGTCATGAGACTAAACCAAAAGTCACTGGGGCAAGGAATATACTCATCCTTTGTATGGCATTATGAGTCCCATGGCTGTGATTGGTAATAGATAGTCTTTTACACAGTAGGAAGTCAATAAATGAGAACAATTATGTCACCCTAAGACAATAGATCCTGGAGCCAGACTGACTGATTTTCCACTGTATTGCTGGGCTTACTTGAGTGAGTTATTTAATATCCTTATGCTTTAGAATCCTCATCTATAAAAGAGAAAATAATAGTACCTTTCTCAGAAAGTGGAAATGAGGATCAAGAGAATTAATATTTGTAAAGAACTTAGAATAATACTGGATCATGGTAAGTACTACTTAAGTCTGGAATATATCAAATGGATATTGCAAAACTAATTAAACTGATTTTAGTGACACTTTGTAATTCTACCTTAGGAGATGCATTTCAACTGTATGTTCTTAGCTGTAAATAAAGGAACACGATTTTTTACTATATTTATTTGATCTAAGTTTACATGAAACCAAGCCTCTAGGGATTGTAAAGCTGTAAGTTACTTTTATTTTCCAAGTAGTGATACTGTTACCACAAAAAATAAGTTAGCGTATAACATGCGACTTTTTTGTGAAATATCCGTAATAGGTAAGTCCGTAGATATAGAAAATGGATTGGTGGTTGTCAGAGGCTGTAGGGGGAGGAAAATAGAAATGCTGAATGGGTCCAGGGTTTTCTCTGGGAATAATGAAAATGATTTCAAACTGGACAGAAGCGGTTGCTGTGCAACATGGTGAATGTACTAAATGCCACTGTGTCCTACACTTTAACATGGTTAATTTGATACTATGTGAATTTTATCACATTAAAAAATGAATTAACAATGTTTTTAATTGACTTACATAACATCACTACTCATTTTAAATAAGAAATACAGTTGCCTATAGAAAGCAAAGCTTCAGTTACTTTGTTATTCTGATGGCCTGAAAATGTGTTACCCTACCCCAGATCTCACCTTTGAGTTCTACATATTTAGTTAACTTCAAGAAAATGAGTTACGAGATATGTCTTCTTGGTTTCCTCCAAGAAACTCTGCACTCAACAAATCCTAACTTGAACTTACGATCTTCTCTCAATCTTGTTCATCAAAAATTAATCTCTAACCCCAAAGTGATATCATCATCTTTCTAATTTCACAATGTAGAACAATGAGTGTCAATCCTGACACCTCCATTTTCCTTATGTGGTTTACCAATCCATCTGGAAACCTATACATTTACTTCCTAGCTATATCTTGACCCCATCCACCTGTTGCTCATCTGTATGACTGATAACTTCCTAACTGATCTTCCTCAATTCACCCTCCCCACATCAAATGCTCTTACATGGCCTGACACATATCCATATAGCTTTTCTAAGCACTGAAGCCAAACTTACCTTTGGAATGTAAAAATTAAGCCATGAGCTCTCCAAACCTTTCAAATGCTTTGATTGGATTTCCCTTGGCCTCCAAATCTGACTTCATCTGCAAACTTATTTCATGAAATGTGTCCCCTTCACTTAAGCATACAGTCTCTTCCCTCAGATCCTCAAATGCATCAAGCTTTCTCCAGCCACAGAGACTATCTGAAATGCTGTCCATCCCATTTGTTATGGGTTGAATTGTGTTCTCCAAAAGGATGTGTTCAAGTCTTAATCTTCAGTACCTGTGAATTGACCTTTTTTGGAAATAAAGTCTTTACAGAGATGATAAGGTTAAGACGAAATCATTAGGATGGGCCCTCGTCCAACACAACTGCTGTCCGTACAAGTAGGGGAAATTCAGTACAGAGATAACACACACAGAGGGAAGATAATACAGAGGTACACAGGGGAATGTCATGTGATGACAAATGCAGAGATTGGAGTTAAATTGTCACAAACCAAGGAACACTGGAAGCTGTAAGTGGCAATGAAGGTTTTCAGAGGGAGCATGACCCTGCCAGCACACTCATTTTAGACTTTTAGCATCTACAACTGTGAGGGAATACATTTCTGTTGTTTTAAGTCACTCCCTTTGTTGCAGTAGCCCCAGGACACTAATGTACCATTCAAACCCTTCTGCAACCCTCAATTCAATCATCACAGGACCCTTTCCACTTAACTACATGACTGGTTCTGGTCCCCCTATTAGGTGCATTTACTGAACCTTATATTGTCCTTTAGACACTTATCAGAATTGTGGTTTTGCATTTATCTGTGTGATTTTTCATTTAATATTGCTCCTCAGCCCCTGCTTGATTTTAATTTCTCTCAGTGTAAGGTTTTTCGCTACCTTTCCTCATCTGTGTATTCCAACCCCCACATAATGGCTGCTGTAGAGTATACACTTAGTAATATTTGTCAAAATGGATAATTCAGTAATTCCTTATGAAATATATAAATCACAATGAAGTGACATGGAAACGAACAAATGTACGTGAAAGAGACTAGTGAAGATTTGTAAGCGTATTGCCGATGATTCTTGTAATGTCTGATTGAACCTATCTGATATTCATGAAGGCATGTGTTCAATTTTTGAAGCAATGGTGGGAAGATTATGTGATGAGATGGATAGCACCAGAATGCTTTATCTTTCTGAGTTTCATGGCTTAATCTGCTTGCTATATTGATCCGAAGCAGCAACCTATTATTTTAACTATGAGAGGGAAAAAACACTGGATCTGATATAGACTCAAGCCGTCTGTCATCTATGAGAGTGAAACACAGATACGAGACGTTTCAGGGATTGAAATGTCTAATGATATCAATCTCTAGGGGAATTTAATTCTTTAGCCTGGTGCTAAAATATGTGTTCTAAAATCTTCTTTCGGAAACCTAATACTACTCAGGTAATTATGAAGCACTTTTGTCATCATTGACAAAATGTATTTAAGTTACACAATGTGTGACAGTAAGTCGTGTATCTTTTCTGATATCTAATTAATGATATATAAATAATAAATAATAATTCTTCATGTTTATGTTTTTCTACCCCTTCTCTCTATTGCGAGTTCACAGAAAACCTGTTTAAATCTTTCCTTCCAAAGAGTTCTTGTTTTCACATGAATAAAAGCAAAAAACAAAACAAACTCATCAAGCCTGCTTTTACTGTGAATTGTATTTTAGCTCATTCTAGTTTCTCCACTTCTTTTTGGCTAAGTGTTTTGATTTTCTGTTTCTAACAATAAAGCATTACTATTTTATAAGAACAATATTGAAAGAAAACATCTAGATAGTAATTAGAGATGTATGAAGTGTAGTAAATGGTTTGTATATCTATATTTTTTGGTGATGAAAATATTTGCATGTGATAAATATAAATCACTTTTGGAATGTTTTGTTGCTTTAAAGATACATGTTTAGGATATCCGATAAAGTGTTTTTGCATACAAATACACGACATCTTCATCATTACTTGAACAATAAAACTACAAGCAACATCTTAGTGTGTCGATACGGACTGTGAACATCAGGTATAGTACAAAAGAATTCCAAGTAAGCTCTCAGCTGCCAGGTGCTTGGTTCTGGATGTCTGAGCAAGTTGACCCTATCAGGGAGACTGTGGTGTAAAATGGGCCCAAGGTAAAGGTGCTATAAATGTGAGCAAACTTTGCGTGGAGCAGCTATTTCTTTGGACCTGCTTTCTCATTTCAGCTAAAAAGTCTTCACCAAAGCATGTTATGGCATGTCTCAGTAAAGAGCCATCCCCAAAATGTTATAGTAAGAAAGGTGACAGGGGCTCCTGGGTGGCTCAGTCGGTTAAGCATCTGACTTCGGCTCAGGTCATGATCTCACTGTTCGTGAGTTTGAGCCCTGCATCGGGCTCTGTGCTGACAGCTCAGAGCCTGGAGCCCGCTTTGGATTCTGTGTCTCCCTCTCTCTCTGACCCTCCCCTGCTCGCTCGCTCTCTCTCCTTGTCAAAAATAAATAAACATTAAAAAAATTTAAAAGAAAGGTGATATTTAGCTATCAAAGTCCTAGGATTAAGCTCTCACTTGGCAAGTTATTTTGTGTGTGGTTATGGTAAAAAAAAATTCACTTGCATTGTAATATTTTTACTTACAAAATAAAAATCAGTTTAATGAACACCTCACAGAATGGTAGAAAGATTCAGGGAGAAGGTTTACAAGAAGCTCTCAAAACTGCGAGAAAACTAACAACTGTAACCACTACTTTTTCATTTGTTTTAGCTATTCTATTTTTTCCATTATTATTGCAGGAAAAATAGCTAAAGTGTCTTCATTCTACTGACTTTGGGTCAACACATTTTACTTCCGTGTGGATAGCAATTTACATGACTAGATCTAGCTTTGATTTCTAAAAGACTGGTGTTGTGAATTACATCCTGCTATAACCCCCAACTCAAGAAAGTGTCATGAAGATTCCGTGAAGACTCAGAACAAACGGCACAGTGCCTGGCACAAAGCAGAGATCGCTACAAACTTCTGCCTGTTCTGTTTCTCCTCCGTGTGTTCTACGTGAACAGTGACCTTGCAGTTCTCAATATGCAAAGGACCTTGTTAGTTTGGGGAGAAAAATGTGCTTAAGTCCAAGAATTTCCGTCCCTGACAGCTTTGATGACTGCACATTTTGCAAAGCAATTAAATTGGAGAAATTACAGCCTGCTACAAAGGACCCGTGTCAGAGAAAAATTTTAACCACAATAAATATGACTACGAATGCAGATATTAAGTCTATTATTATAACTAACAACCTATTACCAGGCAGAATAGCCCAGGAAACCAATTGCTCTAAATAGTCACAGTTACTTTGAGCCTCGGGATGTCCATATTATGATAAGAATTAATACATAATGCATGTACACACTACTGACTACCAAACGCCAACCGAATTTCTATGAAGAATGTATTTACTAAACTAAAGTGTTCCTGCCCATCGCTGCATCAATGCTCCTGCAGAGGTGTTAGCAAATGTTTACTCACCAACCTACAGTTGGGAGTGACACTTAAGTTCGTTTACCCTAATAAATCAAATGAGAATGTGATTAGTATTTATGTTAGGCTATAAGATATCCAATTGATAACCAAATAATAAAAACAAAGTTGAGTTTTTACAGGTCCTACCTAGAGATGTCTTAAATGCAATATCTTAAAGATGCTCAGCTCTCATGCTAAGAACTCTATACTAAGGGCCTGATATTTTCCTTCTGAATAATTTCCTTCTAAATATACTTCATTTATTATACTTTACTAACAACAACCAATTTTTAAATTAGTGCTCTGTGATAGATCCTTTCACCAATGTTTTCCATATTATGTTGTCATATTAAGAAGAAAAGCTATGTAAGCAAAAACAAATTATCAGTTGAAAGCATCTATTATGTTTATTCTATAGTCCAATTAACTAAACAGTTGTGGGATTTTAATGAGTACAAAATACAAAACCAATTTGGTGTCAATGGAATAAAAGATGAGAGATAGAGTACAGACTATCTCTGGGAATGCTGTTCATTTTGAAAATGAATTTCCTCCCCGTAAAATCAACTATAATAATGCCATTTTTACTGGAAAGTTGTGGTCAAGGATTGAACATTCAAAAGGGATTTTGAAAAAAGATGGCAAGAAGACTATGGAATTAGACTTGGGGAGTATTTAGAAAAAGAAAACCTCTGCATGTGCCTGTTTAAACATTTCCACAAATCGCAACTTTAAACTTGACTTTCAAGTATTGCTTCACGTCCTCCAACAGCTTGCCTCAGAGTGACAATGAAAACCAAGCCCCTTACCCTGCCTACAAAGCTGATGAGGTTGGCCCTCACTCATCCCAGATGGTAGTTGGTTTCCTTCATGCACTCTGGCCTTTCCAATCCCAGAGCACGCCAAGCTTGCCCTGCCTTGGGGGCTTTGCACTTTATAGTTCATCTTTCCCCAAATCATCTTGTAATTCGGTTAGCAGCTCAAATGTCAGCTCCCTCAAATCATCTTTTAATTCACGTCTCAGCTCAAATGTCACCTCTTCAAAGACATTTCCGATGGCCTTTAAACTCATGGATAGCATCCATCCCCTTGTTTCCTTTTCTGTGTAGTACACATCACCATTGGATGTCATGCTTGATTTCTAGGGCTTTGTTGCAAATGGAAAACTTTTCGTCCGCCCTCTTAGTGTCCATTCCTGGGGGGCCTTTGAATTAAAATCACAACAGGTTAATTGGAGAAAACAGGTTTGTCTGTACACGTGTGTATGGCAATCAGCAAAATAAATACCTAGCTAGCTAAGTGGTTAAAGTTACAGGCATACCTTACCTTATTTAGTAGGGGAAAGGGAGGGGAGAGAAAAGACTTCCATGGGAAAAACAAATCATTTTCTTTACAAAGAAAAATGGTTTTTTAGAACAAGTGGGAGATAGGGAAGTTTGAGCTATATTTATTTATGCAGCTATGAGTGTTTTTTCTTATTCATGGACATGACATTCCCCAGAGAAGGAATTTATGGTAGGTTTACTTGTCATTTCTCTCCTGGGATTAGACTCTCCAAAGAGGGGATTTATGATAGCTTCTTTTCCCAGATGTTGTTGCACTTGGTCAGACAAGAGAACCTCTGTGAAGGCCTTTTTCAGTCTTCCACTGAATCTCAAATCCTCATACCGCCACTGGGGTTCCAAGTAGATCCCTACAGCTGCCATAACAAAATTCCATATGCTTGATGGCTTGATCAACAGATATTTATTTTCTCACAGTCCTGGGAGCTAAAAGTTTGAGACTTAAGATGTCTGCAGTGTTGATTTCTTCTGAGACCTCTCTCCTTGGCTTCCACATGGGCTTTTCTCTGTGCATCCGTATCCTTGATGTCTCTCAATATGTTCTAATCTCTTCCTCTTTCAAAGACACCAGGCAGAATGAATTAGGACCCACCCTTATGGCCTTATTTTAAATTAATCACCTCTTTACAAAGTCTTATCTGCAAATATAGTCACATTCTGAGGTACTAGAAGTTAGGACTTTAACATATGAATTCTGGGCGGCGGGGGGGGGGGGGGGGGTGATACATTGCACCTCATAACAGCCTTTTCACTCTCTTCCACCAGCCTTCTGTTTCTCTCCCTATAACAAGAGTTCTTTGAGAGCAAGGAGATGTCTGACTTCATTGTTCTCAATGTGAAAGACAGCCCAAGGTCATAGTCAACTATAGTTTGTGGACAATAAATACTTGTTGGATACCTAAATGAATTGTTTCAGAGGATAAATGTTGATTTCTAATGTAGAGTAGGAAACTCTTCACTAGAACAGATATACTTACATTTTATACAGAGCGTCAGTAGAGATGGGAGATAGAGAAAACGTTCTTTCCCAAATATTTGAGAAATTGTTCAGTGGTAAAAGTTAAAATCAGTTTATTTTATTTTGAAAATATTACCCATAAAATTACCATACAGAAAACCTAGGAAAGTTTAAAAATATCTTTCAGAAAGAAAGGATATTTTCCAAGAATATAGGTAAGTAGCTTACATAGAAAACACACATACTTAGCCATACTTAATTAAGTAGAATTAAGTAGAATTTTTTAATGGAATACTTGACGAAGAATGTCATACTTAACTAGCATTTTAAGGAATGGGGAAAAAATTAAAGGCAGGTTATGTATGTTTTAGTAAATTCAAGATAGGAAAGTCAGGAATAGTGGACAAGAAAAGCCAGTGGGGGAAGGAGTGAGTTGGACAATTCTTGTAGCTCATGGTTAATATTTGAGTTAGACCAGGTAGGGCCTTTTGCAATGGACAAGTGGGGATGTGTGATCAGTGTACGAAGATCCAAAATTTTACAGTAAGAAAAGAAGGGTCACTGCTTGTATGAAGTACTGAAATTGTGGACCTTGACTGAGGTTGTTATATCATTTGATATATCGTTACCAACCGGAAAATCGGAAGTAAAGAATTAGCTTCCTTTTCTACAGTAAACTTCACAAACTGGTTGAAGGGTTAATTGTACCACCATTTGATAGTGTGGAACAAGCTAGAGAGAGGTTATTGTTTAGAACAAGAAATAATGATAGTCGTTGTATATGTGATGTTTTTGTAAGATGGAAAACAACATGATGTAGAACTTTAAATTAAATCTAAATGAACAAAAAAAGAACTTAAGGCAGAGGTATAACTTTCAGAGTCATTAAGGCAGAAATGATCCCCTCATCAAGAAAAGGAGAGAAACGAGAGCAAAATTCTCAGGCTTGGAGGATGACCACACTTGGAACAACTTATATGATTTTTAAGATAATGTGATATCACAAATCAACAGAAGAACTGGAAACAGATTGTGCCTTGGTTGAGTTACTTTAACTCATTTTCAGTGTGGAACCTGGTCTGCTTTACTAGAGAGAAGTGATTTTATGCTTTTTCACCATCTTTGCTTTGGGGAATGGATTGGTGGGATGGCAACTTGCTTTAAGTTCTCAATTAAGGGAAGGTAATTAAGGGAAAATGGTCTACATTTTTTGAGTGATGGTGTTTTGTGAGTATGATTTTATTATGGAATATACAATTTTGAATTTTCCTCTCCATCCTTATCATTGATACCACCTGACAAAACTCACTCTTTTTTAAAATTATTTTACTTTAGGGGCTCCTGGGTGGCGCAGTCGGTGAAGCGTCCGACTTCAGCCAGGTCACGATCTCGCGGTCCGTGAGTTCGAGCCCCGCGTCAGGCTCTGGGCTGATGGCTCAGAGCCTGGAGCCTGTTTCCGATTCTGTGTCTCCCTCTCTCTCTGCCCCTCCCCCGTTCATGCTCTGTCTCTCTCTGTCCCAAAAATAAATAAACGTTGAAAAAAAAAAACTCTCTCTTAAAAAAAAAAATAAATTATTTTACTTTATTATTTTTTTTAAGTTTGAGAGAGGGAGAGGGAGAGAGAGAAAGGGAGAGAGAGAGAGAGAGAGAGAGAGAGAGCACATGAACAGGGGAGAGGGGAAGAGGGAGGGAGAGAAAGAATTTCAAGCAAACTCCACACTCAGTGCAGAGTCCAACTCAGGGCTTGATCCCACAACCCTGGGGTCATGACCTGAGTCAAAATCAAGACTGGGACACTCAAGCAACTGAGCCACCCAGGAGCCCTTGAAACTCATTCTTATCAGAAGCGTTTTGTACTATTAATTGCTTGTAGGATATAATTTGCGGAAAGCTAAGAGAAGTCCCTGCACCTTGAATCCCAAGATGCAGTTGGGCTATTTTCCATTCAGTATTTCAAATACAGACATTTTGGGGACGGTTAACCTACAAAACAATTTTACATACAAGCGGGACCCTGGCAGAGGATGTCCCTAGAAAGGATACCCTGGAAAAGTGTTTAGGACACATGAGAGGGAAGAGAAAAGAAAGAAAGAAAGAAAAACTTTAGACACATCTTGATAATTCATTTGATTCTTTTTCCAACCTCTAATGACCAAAAATATAATAATAATAATAATAATAATAATAATAATAATGCTAATACACAAAGGTGCCTCTAAAAATAAGCCTAGACCAGTCATACCTTTTAATATTTTTATTTCTGTGCGGAAGCAGCATAACACTGATGTGCACCAGTAAGACTTTTAGTTTTACAAAACTTATGCAAAGCAGAACTTTTTTTTTTTTTTTTTTTTGCTAGAAACTTTTCTTTCAGGATCTGACCGTTTTGTAGGTTGACTCCACTCCAGTGAATATCAGATCAAACTTGGGGCCGGACTCTGGCCTTTCCAACTGAACTTGGCCATTTCTCCTCCCTTTTGGATCTCAGAGACAAACTTGTATTTTCATCTTCAACTGCGAAAAAATAAGGTGAAAAGAAAACCCCAAATCCCAAGACACTGGAAACTCATTCCATTCTGTTTCCTTTTGGCCGTAAGATTTCCCCACTCACTTTCAGGAATAAACAGTTTCGAGAAGCAATCTTTACAGTTTTAATAGCTTGTGGCATTCACAGTCTCTGAAGCCCAAACTTCTCTGTAAAGTTTCCTTCTTCAGCCACCTGGGACTTCTGGATATTGTCATTTGTACTCTGAGTGAGGTTTGCCTGCTCCATTTCTCCCTGATTTTCCTTTTTTGTTTCTACACCAGATACATTTGGATCAATTTTGTGCCAATCACTGGTATAAAATAAAATAGTAGAAATATTTCAAAAACTGTTTCTTAAAGTACAAATTATCTACATATTTCTTAAAAAAAAACCCAAAAAAACTTATTTCATTTGCCTCTACTATATCTGGTACAGGCAGCCAGAAGTCATGCCCGAATTTTCTTTTTCATACCGTGCTTGGGAGATAGGATATTGCATTGTTTATGTGGAAAATAATTCTGTAAGGAAAAACTTGGAGTGGATATAGGTGATTTTCTTCTCAATTCACAGTGTGCAATATCATCACAAGAAGGTATCTTAGTGAAATGAATTATCGAAATAATCTGCCTATGGATGTGAGGACATAGGTAAGATAGAAGTACGTGTGTTTGATGTCCTTGAAGAGAATGGCATTGCTTCTAGAACTCAGACACTGATGTAATCCTCTTTGTAAAGGTGTACTGTTCCCAACTATGTTTCAACGGTGCTTTCTTGTGATCACGAAGGTCCCTAAATTTTGGCAAGTAAAAATTACCCTCAGAGGGAGTAGGGCATACCGGTGAGTGGAAAGCCTGATTTAGGATGGGGTTCAGGATGATGCTTCAGGTTTGTATTGCAAAGTGGGCTCCACATGGCTCTTGAAGTCTGCCCTTTGTCTGAGCCATAGTCTTGGATGAATCTACTCGGTCCAGTCTTCAGAAATGTGACTTTTTTCCCTGCTACTAAGTGGTAGCATTGTTTTTATTTGTCACTGTCATTGGGCTTCCTGCTTTTCTTTTTTAAGTTACATTCTATTGTGTGAAAATGTACCCTGGCAAGTCAAGAACCAGGGAATGAACTAGGATTGAGAAGCCTTGGGTTTAATGTTGACTCTACTGGAAGGCATCTATTTAAAAGTGGATGAAAATATGTGCCCCATCTGCTAGGTAGTTTTGACAGTCACATGAGAAAATGAATACGAGTGGGCAAGGTAACTTATAAAACTGTAGACAAAACTCGTCTTGGTATTTGTACCATAATAATTTTTACTGCAATCTTGTGAAGGGAAGAAAGCCCCCAAAACATTCTCAGAGCAGGTTTGTTTCTGTTATTTTCCAGAGACAGCTGCTTCTTTATCTTGTCATTTGTACGTAATGATATTTTGATCTGGGAGGTCATATTGTCACTGTGTCAGCTGGCTATTCCTGTATAAGCCACCACCAAAACTCAGTGCTTAAAGCAACAATCATTTATTACAATAACTCTCAAGTTCTGAGTTCAGGGTTTGGCTCATCTCAGATGTGTTCACTCATATCCAGTGGAGACAGAGTTATTAGCTGTTATAAGCTGGCTTCGTCTGGGGCCATTGAAACAACTTGGCTCTGCTCTGTCTCCTCTGTCTTCTCTATGGGACCAAAAAGTGAATCTATGTTTACTTCATGATGGCGGCAAGGGTGCAAGCCCCTTTCTCATGTCTACTTATGTCACAGCTGGTAACATACCATTGACCAAAACGAGTCACTTGCCTAAGCCCAGGGTTGAGAAATTACACTTCTTATCGCTCCATGGAGGATACTGGCAAGTATACGGGGAAGGACAGAAATAAGAGGAAGTACAAGTTGGGGCCATCCTTGCAATTTACTGCAGTAACCTTTCTAGAGTAGTTATGTTCCAAAGTGAGACAATCGTATGTATGCACCTGATCATGCAAACTCACAAAATACTCCTATATACTTTGCTCAGATGTCATCATAGATAAGCATATTTATTTTTTCCCTTCTTTCTTATTTTCAATCAATTTATTTAGTTATCAACTCCAAATATGAGCTGCTAGTGCATAAAACCTACTGCTAGGCAATACCAAATAATTTAAACATTAAAATCCTGTGTAGTACAATACACACACATACACACACACATTCCCTTTCCAATGTAAACCATATTTTAAATTTTTTTTTTTTTAATTTTTTTTTTTTCAACGTTGATTTATTTTTGGGACAGAGAGAGACAGAGCATGAACGGGGGAGGGGCAGAGAGAGAGGGAGACACAGAATCGGAAACAGGCTCCAGGCTCTGAGCCATCAGCCCAGAGCCCGACGCGGGGCTCGAACTCACGGACCGCGAGATCGTGACCTGGCTGAAGTCGGACGCCTAACCGACTGCGCCACCCAGGCGCCCCTTAAAATTTATAACATCAGATGAACATCCTAAATCAAACCTCAATATAAAAACCATAAAGTAATATACTAATATTGCCTCTCTCCTCTATACATATATGCTATAAATGTGTTTTTCTGTTTATTATGATCCTTCTATTTCATAAATTGTAAGAACATAGTTATTTCCATGGTTCCTCATTTCCAGCAGATATGTTAGCAAAATAAATTCACTTTATGGCACTCTTTATAAAATTTGATCTGATTTAAATTATATTTATTTTTTATAAATCATACATGTATGATTTTTATTGGAGATCCTAGGTTTTTCTCACAGTATTACATTGCTATTATAAGGTTATTAAAAGATAATTTAATAGTCTGTTTTAGTAACTATTATTGCTTTTCACTAAATGTGTTCTTGTCAACATATTTTGCATTTATATTCCAATTGACTTTGCGGAACCTGATACTGTCTGAAAGGAAGGCTGATAATTACTCCCCAAAGCGCACTTTGTCATATTTATGTTTCATTCAGCCCGTTCGGAAATAAAATTGTATTTGGTTTTAGCATCCTCATCATTTTCTTTTGTGTGTGTTTGTGTGTGTGAAGTAGCAATTCTAGCAGCTCAAATTTTGAACTCATTCATCGACATGGAGATCATTTAAAACCAAACTATTTGGGGCCTATTTGGAGTACAGCAGAGTGCTGACATAATCATCTAAAAGAGGCTAAGAAAATGTCAGTACAATAAACACAGGCCAGGTTTGTTTCCTTAGGAAGTAGCAGAGGTCATTTTTTTTTTTTTTTTTTTTAAGAAAAAAAATGTGAACCTGAGTTTACAGGATTTATTTTTAATACTTATCTGCCCTGTGATCTTGAGGAAATTTTAATCTCTTTATTTCCTATTTCCTGACCTCCAAAATGAAAGAAATAATAATCAATTTCCGGTCTTACACCTTTTTGACATGATTACATCAAATAGCAGGGACGTATTAAGCAAATTCCAATATAATGCATTTATAACCTGCTACAGATTATATTGAGTCAAGAGCTGATGGTTATTACTGGGAGTAATAGAGACCAGGGAGTGAGCTGGGGATTTAAATGGTTTTAGGGTGCCTCGGTGGCTCAGTCCGTTAAGTGTCCAACTTTGGCTCAGGTCAGCAGTTTGTGAGTTCGAGCCCGGCATGGAACTCTGTGCTGACAGCTCAGAGCCTGGAACCTGCTTCAAATTCTGTGTCTCCCTCTCTCTCTGCCCTTCCCCGGCACTCTCTCTGTCTCTCTCTCTCTCTCCCTCTCAAAAATAAATAAACATTAAAAAAATTGTTTTGAATGGTTTTAAAAAAACTGAAGCTTCCTTGAAGTCTCAGATGACTGGCTGGGTGGGGTCACCATGGAAACCCTCAAGGCAAAAAAAGGGCTGCATCCGTTGACTTTGTGACAGAAAGGGAGACACAGTTGTCATGAAAAGTCATTGAAAGTTTGGTCTTTTAGAATCTATATGTAAACTGTAGATTTAAAGTGTAAGGTTTATATGCAGAAGGTATCATATAACACACACACACACACACACACACACACACACACACACACACACACAGATACACATTTACTGATTTTAGAGGAAAACACTTCAGGTTGTGGCAACAGCTCTGCAATGGTACAGAGACAGCTATGAGGATGTGCACAAGGAATCTTCTTCCTGAAGCAAGGATTAACATTCAGGGAGAAAAGGATATATATATATATATATATATATATATATATATATATATATATACACACACACACACACACACATATATATGGATATAAGTATACATATATATACAAACACACACATATATATATACAAAATAAATACATAAACTTAAATATATATATAAATATATTAAATATATACATATTTAAATATATATAAATATATTCAATATATATTTATATATATATATTTAAGTTTATATATTTATTTTGTGAGAGAGAGAGGAAGGATGCAAGCAGAGGAAGGGCAGAGGGAGAGAAAGAATCCCAAGCAGACTCTGTGCTGTCAGTGTAGAGCGTTGACAGAGGGCTCGAACTCACCAACCGTGACATCATGACTTGAACCAAGATCAAGGGTCAGATGCTTAATGGACTGAGCCCCCTGGCATCCTGGGGAGAAAAGGACTTTTACATGATGTGAGAGAGTATTAGGCAATCCTCACATGTCTCTGAGCAAGTAATTTCATTAAAAAAAAAAGTGTTTTAGTCAAATTTATCTGGCTTTTAAGAATATATTGGTGGGCCAGGGACCGGACTGCGATCAGCATTAACAGTTAACAGCGTAAGAAGGAGCTACCAGAGAGAAGAGGACAGAGGACTCAGGGAAAGGACATTTCCAGGAAGGTGACTGGACTTGATAACAGACTGGATTAAGAACACGGAGGAGAAAGAAGGGGTGAAAACTAAAAAAAAAAAAAAAATTAGTTTTTAGGCTGATGTGCACAGAATGCATATGCACACAGTTATTTAAACTGTTTTCCACAGTTTTTTAAAATTGACTTTATGGAGGTGTAATTTACTAAATAAAAATAACTGTTTCCTATAAGAGTCAGTAGGCAAAAAGAAAGCAGCCTTGTAAAATGTTGTGCAGTAACTAAGAAAGATGAAAACTGAAATCATTGGCACTGAAAAAATTTAGTTTAATAACTACCCTAATAATATTGTGAGAAGCCACTTTTGTAATTTTTTATTGTGTAATTAATAGCTGTGAAAGCCAGTGCCGAATTTCCAATGAGGAGGAAATTTGTATGCATCTTCTTTTAAGAATAGTTTCTGCTCTGCTTAATTCTTTAAAATCTCATACAAAGTCAATTACTCTATATTCATAAAAGGAATTATGAATGCAGATTTACCACATCCTATTATGCACAGGAACTTTTCGTAAATGAGATAATATTTATAGAACTTGATTTATGAACCCATAAAGAAGATGTAAATTAATGTAAAAGCTAAGGTCGCCAAGGAAATAATGTTTCTAGAATGCTGTTTTCTATATTATTTGAAAGGTTTTGGTACTGCTACTATAAAAATCTATTCTTAGTTATTCTGGACTGACTAAATTTAAGTTTTAAATAATAAATTTCTGACTTATCATTTAATTTTTATCAGAACAGTCATAACAAAAATGTTAATGAAAACACATCAGTCTTCGATAGAAGGAAAAATGCATCAATTAAAAAGAGTGACAGAGACACAAAAATGGAAAAATTATGACTATGTTTGAAGGCGAAAAATTTTTTGCATGTGATAAAATCTCTACATATATAAGATGAGTGTTTCTTGGAACAAATTATTCTCTTTATGCAAATGTTTCCTCAAGGCTTTATCACTTAGGAAACTGTTACTTTACATGTCTTAGTCTTTTTTTCTTCAAAATAATGTTAAGCCAGTCTCCTTCTGTGCTCCTGATAGTACTTAGGAGAGCAGTACTGAGTATATAGCCGGGTCAGGCATTTGTCTAATAACTGACTTGGTTAGCACTTACTACGTGGGTTCAGTTCAGTAACAATTTCACCTGCCCATTTTGCACAAAAGAAGATCCTCCAAAACTTGGTCTCAATGATTAACTCTGTGTTCTTTTCCGGAGTCTTTGGATCAAGTTCATGTGTATGGTCCAAATACATTTGAAGTTCAAGGAAATGTTGTACACAGTCCCGTGCTCCCTATCTCTCTGTTCTCTTCCATATTTTTGTCCTGGGGATACAATGGAGAACAGTGAAAAGGAGGAGCACTGATGGACTTAATTTGTAGTGGCCCATTTAAAATTTTTACTGGGGCGCCTGGGTGGCTCAGTCGGTTAAGCGTCCGACTTCGGCTCAGGTAGTGATCTCGAGGTCCGTGAGTTCGAGCCCCGCGTCGGGCTCTGTGCTGACAGCTCAGAGTCTGGAGCCTGTTTCGGATTCTGTGTCTCCCTCTCTCTCTGACCCTCCCCCATTCATGCTGTCTCTCCCTGTCTCAAAAATAAATAAACATTAAAAAATATTAAAATTTTAACTAATATTTCTCAGGTCGACATAACTGTGGTAGCAGAAAAACAGAAGGGACAATGACTGGCAATAGGTCTCATTGACCCAGTGGGTAATAAGGCCTTAAAGGGGTGAACTAAGAGGCACCTGGTGTCTCGGTAGGTTAAGTGTCCAACTTTGGCTCAGGTCATGATCTCGCGGTTCATGGGTTCGAGCCCCGCATGGGACTCTGTGCTGACAGCTTGGAGCCTGATGTCTGCTTCAGATTCTGGTGTCTCCCTCTCCTCTCTGTCTCTCTCCACTTCATGCTCTGTCTCTCTCTTTCTCAAACATAAATAAAGTAAAAAATTTTTAAAAAATTAAAAAAAGGGAGAGCTAAGCATGGAACAGTTCTTCATTTATCCCTCAACTCCCTTATTAATTTCTAATAAGAACCACTTTTATTTATTAAGGATTTAGTTATCAGATGATCACAGACTAGTGTGTGTATATATATATATATATATATATATGTACATAAATGTATAAGTAATGTACACTTATATGTACATAAGTGTATATATATATATAATGTACATAAATAGTACATATTTAGTTATCAGATGATCACAGACTAGTGTGTGTGTATATATATATGTACATAAATATATACTATTATATACTAGTATATATGTGTATGTATATGTGTGCACGTATCTATACACACATTATATATATAGTATTTTTTTTTTACTTTAGATATAATGTTTAATTATTCAGAGGCATAAATGGAAGAATTTGGTTTTAAACTATCCTGTAATGTTATTTGCCGCAGAGTGATTTTGGTACTATCGAGATGCTTTAAACAAAATGAAGGCCATGGTGTATGCCAACTCTTGATTTTTATTTGTTTTACTTTTTGTTCAGTTTATATACTTGTGCATAGTCTTTTTTATTACAAGTGATGGCCTTCTGATAGTGATATTTAATATGACATCACTCTCTATCCGTATCTATCGGTTGATATCTATGTGTGGTAAATAGCAATTTCTTAATAAGTAAAGGTTTTTTTTTTTTGTCTTGAATAATTTCCCCATCGTCTTTTGCTAGTAAAAACTAATCTACTTTTTAGGATTCATATTAAATGTCATATATTCTACCTCTAAACTCTTAAATCACTCTTTCCTCTGTTCATATAAAATTTTCTATCAACCTTTAACATAGATCTAGGCCAGTAAAATCAACAGTTAGATGGGAGTAAATGATTAGAAACTTCTTTTTATAGTTTAGGGATTTTGACCTGTCAGAGAAGTGGGAAACTGCCTCAAATTTTTTAAAAACAACAGTGGTGTGATTGCATATGTGTTTTATATAAATTACTATGGCTGGAGTGTACATCATTATTGGAAGAGGAGACTGGGGCCACGATAAAAGTCACATCTGAGGTCTCATAATGATCTTATTGTTTTTTTTTTAATGTTTATTTTAATTTTTTGAGAGAGAGAGAGAGAGAGAGAAAGCATGAGTGGGAGAGGGGCAGAGACAGAGGGAGACACAGAATCCAAAGCAGGCTCCAGATTCTGAGCTGTCAGAACAGACCCCAAGACGGGGCTCCAACCCACAAACTGTGAGATCACGACCTGAGCCAAAGTCTGACGCTTAACCGACCAAGCCATCCAGATGCCCCACACACCGATCTTATTAACAATATTTTAGTATTTCCATCTATCAAATAGGGACCATAATACCTGCCTCTCAGATTGTTGAGAGAAACAAATATCAAAGTGTATGTAAAGTACTGATCACATCGCCAGGACAATAGTTATTCCGTTCATATTAGCTACCATCATTGTTAATGAAATATTGAAAGTGAAATCGAAACTAGAGCATCATCTGTGTTGATGAAAAGAATGGTTCAAATCATTTCATAGAAACTGTATCTATGGATCAAAAGAAGCTATTATCTAAGAAAACATTTAAAAATGCTTATTTATAATACCAAGACATTTCTTAGGAGCCTCCGGGCTAGGCAGTATTTCATCAATTTTTCCAAACCAGCCCTGAGAACTTAAGGCAATAATAAGTATTTAGGATTGTTCCAATTATTAAATAGAAACTTTGAAAAATATTTTCACCAAGTAGTATTTAAATCATTTATTCCTTCGTTTTTGGTTAGAATTGAGTGATTTCCTTAACCATGTATCTAATTTTAATTTAAAAGCTATAAGTACAAATATGTGATTAATTTTAAACATAGGAAATCTCTTAAGAGGTGCCTTTTATTTTATGTACAAAATTTTTCCAAATACGGAATCCATGGGAGCAAAAAAAAGGAAGGGTCATTGTAAAATAAAATTGAGCACTATTTACATAAAAAAGATCACATTGGGGCCTGATGTGTTGTTGTGTACTGGTCTTAGCCTTTCTTTTTTCTTAATGTTTATTTATTTTTGAGAGACAGAGACAGTGCAAGGGACAGAGAGAGGGTGACAGAGAATCCAAATCAGGCTCCAGGCTCCCACCGAGTCCAAGGTGGGGCTCAAACTCACAAAGGGTGAGATCGTGACCTGAGCCAAAGTCTGAGGCTTAACCCACTGAGCCACCCAGGCACTCTAGTCTCAGCCTTTCAATAACCAATGTTGTGGTTGGACTGGCCCTTGTGGTTCTTACTATTGCAAGATGCCCTTCAGCAGTAACCATCAGGAAACTTTGAAAACAAACAAAAGCTTTATTATGTATAGGACCTAGAAATTACACAACACATCTGGGGCACATAGCAAGATTGCAGGTAAAGAGAAAGAAAACACATGAATCTGGAGTTCTGCTTTTACCGGTGTAAGAGTGGGGATCTAGGATTTCATGGGCTCAGTGTTTATTGTTGGATTAAAAATAAGGATCAGAATTTAAAGTGCATGAAGAGTAAAAACAAATGGCCCAAATGGTCAGTTACTGAAATCAACCAGGATCTTTGTGGGTGAAAGTGGCCTGGCTCATTATCTGGTTGTGTGCCTGGTAAAGTGTTTATATTTGAGATACTCATCTTTGAAGGGAATGTCTCTTTGAAGTGGATGCCTTGGCAATAGAAGCTTAAAATATTTGCATTACAAAAATAAAAAAAAAACTATTGAGGTTTATACTTCATGGGCTTATCTACATCTTTTTAATATTTTTAATGTTTATTTATTTTTGAGAGAGAGAGAGAGAGAGTGAGCACATGAGCAGGAGAGGGACAGAGAGAGAAGAAGACACAGAATCCAAAGCAGGCTCCAGGCTCTGAGCTGTCAGTAAAAGCCCTATGGGGGCTGAAACTCATGAACTGTGAGATCATGACCTGACCCGAAGTCCGATGCTTAACTGACAGAGCCACCCAGGCACCCCTGTGCTTACCTACTTCTGACAGCTACGTAGTGTATTCTCTTTTGGAATCCTAGGAATCCTTTGGAAAAAATACTCTTAAAACTCAACAACAAGTGGGGTGCCTGGGTGGCTTAGTCAGTTAATCATCCGACTTTAGCTTAGGTCATGATCTCACAGTCCGTGAGTTCGAGCCCCGCATCAGGCTCTGTGCTGACAGCTCAGAACCTGGAGCCTGCTTCAGATTCTGTGTCTCCCTCTCTCTCTGCCCCTCCCCTGCTCATGCTCTGTCTCTCTCTGTCTCAAAAATAATTAAAAACATTAATAAAAAACAAAAAAACAACTCAACAACTAGAATACAATCCAACCAAAAAATGGGAGAAAGATCTGAACAGAAACCTCACCAAAGAGGATATACAGATAGCAAACAAACATATGAAAAGTGCTCAAAATCATTAAAACAGCAAGGATATACTACTACATGCCTATGTAGAATGGCTAAAATCCAAAGCACTGACAAAACCAAATACTAGCTAGAATATGAGGCATCAAGGACTCCCCTTTATTATTGATACAAATCAAAAGTATATCCACTTTGGAAGACAGTTTGGCAGTTTCTTACCAAACTAAACATACTCATAAATTATGATCCAGCAAGTGTGTTCCTAAAACTTGGAAACAATCAAGATGTCTTTCAATAGATGAATGGAGAAACGAACTATGGTATACCCACACAGTGGAATATTATCTAGCACTAAAAAAACAAACACGCAAACAAAAAAAGGCAGTAATAACAACATCAAAGAGCTATGAAGCCATGAAAAGATATGGAGGGAACTTTACTGCATATTGCTAGGCACAAGAAGCCAATCTGCAAAGGCTACATACCTACTCTATGATTCCAACTACGTGACCTTCTGGAAAAGGCAAAACTATGGAGATATTGCATGAATCAGTGGTTGCCATGAGTTCTTACAGAGGGAGGGAGGGATGGATAGGTAAAGTACAGGGCATATTTTAGGGCAGTGGAAGTATTCTGTACAGTATTCTAATGGTAGTAGATACATGTCATTAAATATTTGTCAAAAAACTGAAAGGATGTTCAACGCCAAGGGTGAACCCTAATGTAAATTATGGAATTTAGTTAATGATAATGTATCAATATTGGCTTGTTAATTTAACAATGATACCACACTAATGCAAGATGTTAATAATAGGGGAAACTGCAGAGGGCTGAGGGGGTATATGCTAAATCTCTGTACTTTTCACTCAATTTTTTTGTAAACAAATAACAGTTTAAGGAAAAGAAAACAGTTTAAGTCTATTAATTTAAAAGGTAAATAGGGACGCCTGGATGCCTCAGTCAGTTAAGCGTCTGACTTCAGCTCCGTTCATGATCTCACACTTCGTGGGTTTGAGCCCCACATCGGGCTCTGTGCTGACAGCTCAGAACCTGGATCCTGCTTTGGATTCTGTGTCTCTGACTCTCTCTGCTCATCCCCTGCTGTGCTTTGTCTCTCTCTCTCTCTCTCAAAAATAAACATTTTAAAAAAATTTAAAAAGGTAAATAAATAGGGGTACCTTGGGAGTGCCTGGGTGGCTCAGTCACTTCAGCGACCAACTTCAGCTCAGGTCATGATCTCATGGTTTGTGAGTTTGAGCCCCACATCAGGCTTGCTGCTGTCAGCTTGGAGCTTGCTTTGGATCCTCTGTCCCCTCTCTCTGCCCCTCTCCTGCTCACACTTTTTCTCTCTCTCTCAAAAAAAAAATTTTTAATAAAAAATAAAAATAAATAGAGGCACCTGGGTGGCTCAGTCCATTAAGTGTCCATCTCTTGGTTTCAGCTCAGGTCATGATCTCACTGTGAGTTCTAACCCTGCGTTTGGCTCTTGTGCTGACAGCATGGAGCCTTCCTGGGACTCTTGCCTCCTGTCTCCCTCTCTCTGTCCCTCCCCTTCTTGCTCTCAAAAATAAATAAATAAACATTAAAAGAAAAAATAGTACCTTAGGGAATAAGTCTGAGAGGTGAAAGAGTAGATGTTGATGATGATGATGATGATGGTGACCACAGTCATTCCACAACATAAAGGTTCGTGGAAAACTGCACCAAACACGGAATAATAGTGTAATAAATGAAGCATAACCTTCCAATATCTGGCCATATTACTTATTAGATATGTGGCCCAAGCCAGGTTTTTAATCACTGTAAGTCTGTTTTCTCAAGCATCTAATAGCAATGGTATTATGGGATACTCAGAAATGGAATGACTTGTTGGAGAGTATTCAAGCATGCAATACTGCTTTCCTCCTCTGTCCTGGAGAGGTATTGCCCATGTTCTCTTTGCCAGTAAGAAACTTGAAATGAGTTTTTAGACAGGGAGAGCTTTGTACCTGAAGCAAAGTTTCAACCTCTGGGGGGCAAAAGTTCTGTGGTCTTATATAGACTAGGCATTCATTATCAACTGAAAAATGTCACTCAGGCATAAAGTCTTCATCTGGTTAGGGCATAAAGAGTTAATACGATCTACTGCATTGGAACTTTTGGAGACAAAAGTACATGGAGACACTAATAATTCCCAGGATCTAGAAAAGATGTGCTGAGATTTTAGAAGTAGAGAAGGAGGCATGAAAGCCAAGAAACTTGGTTATGTATCATGCCACGGAGACAAAAACCTGAGTTACCAATTTTGTACTTCTAAACTGCCCTAATGCTTAGGGAAGAGTTAAAAATGAGATTATGTGTTCTTACATGATTTTGGTGTGGAAGTGTGGGGAAGTAGGAAAGAAACGTTTTAACCTAAGAGGAAACCATCAAGAGGATTTATGAAGTTGTATTTACTTGCAGTCCAGAGAGGAGAGGAAGGATCTAGGTAGACATTTGCCCCAAATCCTCAGTGATTGTAGATTACAATGTTACTTTTTATTTTGTCTGGTTTTCTTTGTGGAGCCAAGACTGACAGATGAAATAACAAATGTTCCTGAAGTCCTAAATTTTATTGTTGAAATCTTCATAACATCGGAGGCATGGGGTCATTGTAATTGGTGGAAAAAACACAGTAAGGGGTAATCAGTGAAAAGACAATCTATTCTTAATGGATAACTGCAAAAAGTAAATTATCAGTGGGAGTAATAAATCTGATATGTTGAGAACACCAGAGCTTTATGGATAGGACTAAAATCAACATGAATTCTTTTCCTTGTGTTCAAAAATAATTGGGTTCAGACATATTTTCCCATTTCTAGGTTAAACAATACCAAGAGTAAACAAAGATAACTTAGCTACTTTCTTCAAGAAATACTCGTTCCTGAGAGATCAGAGTGACCAGCTTCATTAATTTACTTATCAATACTAGCAGCACACTGATCAGAACCCCATTCTCCTCGTTGTGGCCACCAACCCAAGTTATTAAGTCATAAATTCTGTCAGTCTATCCAGTTCCCTGAGATGAAAGACCCATTTTAAAATAGCTCAGTCCAGGCACTAAGATACTATACCCAGCCTTTTGAAACTTTCACTTTGGGGGACACTATTAAGACTTTGTCAAGGTGATAGTGTCCCTTAATGAGGCAGGTCTTTAAAGGCTATTTTGCTTAATCAAAATGTTATTGTCTGGTCTTCTTTGTGGTCTTTGGCGGATTTGGCAGTTGGCAATCCTGGAAGTTTCACAGATCAGTTGAAAGTCTCTCTCTATTCCAGGTCAAGATCCTCAACCCAAAACAGTATTCTCTCTAAAGTTTCCTTGAGCGTCTTCTCGGGTGAGGGGGGAGGGATGCTACACTGAAACAAATTCTACAGTCAGTCTGAGCTCCAATTTCTTTTTCTTCAAGTTCTCAGCGCCAAACAGCTTATTTTAACTTCTACACGAGGTATGTTTTGTTTGTTTGTTTTGTAGGGTGTGTGTGTGTGTGTGTGTGTGTGTGTGTGTGTGTGTGTGAGTGTTCATAACTTGATTGTGTGTCCAGCTTTGAAATTCTTATCTTTGGGGGAAACATGTCTTTTACTCACAAAATATTTATCCGGCTTTAATTTATTTTTTATTTCCGGTCTTGTCATATTCTGTTCTAAACTTTTAAAAACAAGTTCTTAAACAAGAAATTGGACATAGACTTGATAAACCATCCTTTAGTTTACTTCAAGGGAGGATGAATTCAGAAAGCCATGACAGACAGGTGCTGTGGGGAAAGTTTACATCTGGCCACTTATCAAAATCTCATTAGAGTTTGCCACAGCCTTGCCTAAATTTGTCTGTGAGAGTCTGGTCCAAGAAGAAACCTCCTGAAAACTCTTGAACATCAGAAGTATTAGGAATTGATTAGGTCTTTAATTAAAATTTTTTAAAAGTATTTACTCACCTTTGAGAGACAGAGAGTAACAGCACAAGTAGGAAGGGGCAGAAAAAGAAGGAGACACAGAATCCGAAGCAGGCTTCAGGCTCTGAGCTGTCAGCACAGAACCCAATACAGGCCTTGAACCCACAAACCATGAGATCATGACCTGAGTTGAAGTCAGGCGCTTAACTAACTGAGCCACCCAGATGCCCCTGAGTAGGTCTTTAATTAAAGACAGCTAACCAATTAGATGAGGGCTCAAGGTATGGCATCTGCACAGAAAAGATTGTCGCCAGACTTTGCTGGATTTGTCTCTTTCAAAGTCTTATGTTCCCTCTGGGACAGACTTCAGCTTACTTCATGTGTTCACACTGTCATTCTAATTATGTACTTATCTTCTAAATCACATAATTTCTCTGAAGACAATTTAGAATTACAGTGGGCACTTTGAAGAACTTCCACTGTGAACAAAATTATTCATTTAAGAGACTTAGAACAAAACATCCAACATTCAGTAGTTTCTGATTGCTGGGAGAAAACTTCCAAAAGAAATTCAGATCCCAAAATTGCTTTTGCAAAAAAAAAAAAAAAAAAAAAAAAAAAAAAAAATTAGCCAGGTCAAATGAAACATGTGACAAAAAAAAATAATAATAAAACTATCTTTCTCTTTTATCTTCCTAAATCATAACTCAAACCTACCAGACTTGATTCCCACATTCCTTTTCCCTCCATTTATAATCTTACATTACTCTCTGCTCTGACCACCCCCACACCCTCTTCTGACCTACTTCCTTTCCCCTCTGCTCAACAAGAAACCCTCATATCTCAATTGCCTTGTAAAGTTAAACCTCCTTCAGATTAGAGCAAGCTCCTTATGGCTGATTTTAAGCCTTAGCGTCATTCTTGTAAAAAGCTTTCTAAAGCCTCAATATGAAAGAACAAAATTTACAGAAGAATTTAGCATAGTTCTGGGAGGATATAGAACTCCACACTCTGTATTATTTCTTTCTTAAGGTAGGAGAGACCTTGAGTACAGGCAGTTGAACCTGAAGGTGTTGTGAGAGAGCCTTCCCCCCCACTCCAGTGCACCCATTACACTGAAATCCAGAGGAGTTTAGAAAAGTTGTAGATGTAGATAGTATTTTGGAGGTTATCTTCAACACCTTTACTATGAAAACAGACTGAACTCTAACTTACTCCTATAGACAAAGAAGGGATGAGTTCCCTGGAAATTTCAATATATTATTTAACAGTTTTAGGTAGCATTAGGCAGGAGATCATGAAGCATATGAACACCTAACTATTTTTTCTTTCTGTAAACAGTCATAAGAAATAAATAGTGACTATAATATCAAAAGAATATTGTAATGTGAATTACCCTATTACCAGATCTCCAACATCATCATGGATATTTTGAAAGAGCGTTGGGAAAAAGCACACAAAAATTCAGAAAAGGAGTTGCCGGCCATACAGTAAAGCAATTAGATGCTCCCACACCAGTTATGAATCATTAGGGTGAGGGAGACTTTTGATAAAGACAAGTGTAGATATGATAAATGGAACAGACATTGGAAAAATAATTCTTTTACACTAACTTAGATATGGAGAATAAAAAAAGGTTGATGATCAATGATGGGGCTTGAGAGGAAACTAAATGCTTAAATTACTATTTTACACTTAAAGTCATGATGAGAAATGTCATGTAAATCTTTAAACAGAAAACTTGAGAGGAAAACTGGATTTGGGTGCCAAAATGTTTACCTTCTTACCTGTAAACCAAACACAATTTCTTCAGAGTCAAAACCCTAATCAAATGGCAGGTATATCTCATAATGCTTAGATTCCCCCTACCTCTCAGCCTACAACCATCATTTTCAGACTTGATAACTGAGGGACATTCTTTCCTCTCTTGTGTCATTACATCTGCCAACTTAAGACGAAGAAGTCTCCTATGCAAATAGAAGTGTCAGATTGAATACTCTGATATACTCTTTCTTGTTTGTGTATGTGTTTTAGAAAACTCCAAATTCATCCTATTGGAGGGGCAGAGAGAGAGAGAGGGGGAGACACAGAATCCAAAGTAGGTTCCAGGCTCCGAGCCATCAGCACAGAGCCCGAGGTGAGCCACAAACTGTGAGATCATGACCTGAGCTGAAGTCGGAGGCTTAACTGAGTGAGCCACCCAGGTGCTCCCCTGGCTGGTCATTTTTTTCAAATAATCACTCACGAAGATCCTAGGCCTCATGAAAGGTACAAAATGGATATTAAAAAATGCAGTTTTTGAGTCCAGTGTCAGAAAGGGATATTGGGGAAAAATCTGCAAATTCCATGAGAATAATCTTAGGCACTTTCAGGAAGAACACTTGTTGGCACTAGAGAATCTCAAGTGGACACATTAAAAAAAATAATGAAATAAATCATTCACTCTAGAAAAGACAAATTGAGGAGGAGCCAAGATGGCGGAACAGCATGGAAGCTTCGTGTGTGTCTCGCGTCCATGAAATACAGCCAGACCAACACTAAACCATCTTACACACCTAGAAAACTGACTGGAGGATTAGCACAACAATCTGCACAACCTGAACCACAGAATTCAGCAGGTATGTGGTGCGGGGAAGTGAACTTGGGGAGCAAGAAGGCACAGGAAGGGAGCTGCTTTTGCGAGCGGGGAGAGGATGGAGGCTGCAGGCGGGAAGGAGAATACGGGAAAAGCCCCCTTCCCCAAAAGCAGCTGGAGAGAAAGTGGAAAATTGGAAAGAGCCGCAGGGACTAAACTAAAAAGGGAGAAAGGAGAAAGAAGAAAGGAGACGGTTTAAACTCCATTAAGACTGTAATCAAGGGGAGCGCAAAGGCTGCAACCCCGCAGCTCCCTACCTGGCGGTGCTCGGGTGGGAAGGGCGAATCCCCAGGAGCAGAGTGGGGTCCGGGAGGTTCTCGGGCCACACGGGGAAAAGCGGTTCCACTGCTGGAAGGACCTTTGGCAGAGACTGTTGAAGCCACCTGGTCCCAGCAGACCCCGGAAGGCGGCCACATTCGCTGGTGCTGGAGCAAGGTCTTTAGGGTGAAGCCTGGTGCCAGGTGTGTGTTGTGCTTTTCCATAATCCCTGAAACGCTGCTGCTACGCTGTCTCGCGAACTTTTTCTGGGGCGGGCTGGCTCCTGGCCGCAGTCTCGGGGCACCGGCAACAGCAGGGTCCAGCGGGCGTTCCTGGGTGCAGCCGACATTTGGCCATTGCTCTTTCGGCCAGTGCTCGGTGAGACCCTCCCGCAGAGGGGCGGAGCAGGTCAAAGCTGCAGTCCTTCGAAGTAAGGGGCCGGGGAAAACAGCCGCATCTGAGACAGAACTCGGGAGAGAGGTGCTGCCTGGGGCCTGGTCACGGAGACTGGAAAAGCAGGGAGTAGATGAGAGATGAAGACAGAGGACCGATGCGCGATTGCTGATTGGGGAGAACAGACTGGGTGGCGCCATTTTTCACAGCTCCCGTGCATGGGCATGCGCACGCGCACCGACGAGTACTGCAACACTCCACCCCAGTAGGCTATCAGCGCCATCTAGTGGAGAGTGGAGCCGTTACACTGAGTTCCGCCCAACTGGACCACCTTTGCTCTTCAAGAACTCAAGTCTCACTGCCGGCTTAATTTATGGACTATAAAGCGCTACATAGACTGACCTCTAGGGGAAAACAAAGCAATTTCAGTCCTACTTCAATCTGTTAGCAGGTTCATCTATTCAATTTTCTTTCTTTATTTTTCTATTTTTCTTTTTTATTTTTCTCTTTTATAATTCTTTTTTTTTCTTGAATACAGAAAGAGAAAAATTCATTTTTATTTGCAATTTTTATTCAAAATACCTTTCTTTAATATTTATTACTATACTTTTTACTTTAGTGTAAATTTTTTCAAATTCTCCTTTACTTCCATCATTTTATCTTAGTCTGCTTCAGTGTACACACCTTTTCAAATTTTCAAACAATTTCCTTTTTCTTTCTTTTTCTTTTTTCTTTTTCCTTTCTTTATTTTTTCTTGAATGCAGAAAAACTTCATTTTTACCTTCAATTTCTATTGAAAATATTTTTGTTTAATTTTTATTACTATATTTTTATGTAAATTTTTTCAAATTCTATTTTACTTCCATCATATTGTTTTAGTCTACTACAGTGTATTCACTTTATCAAATTTTAAACGATTTCTTTTTTCTTTTTTCTTTTTTTATCTTTTTCTCTTTTTCATTTCTTTTCTTTTTTCTTAAATACAGAAAATGAAAAACTTCATATTTTTAATTTTTATTAAAAATATTTTTCTTTAATTTTTTTCTACTATATTCTTTACTTTTGTATATATTTTTTCAAATTCTATTTTACCCCCATCATCTCATTTTAGTCTACTTCAGTGTATTCATTTTCTCAAATTCTCAAACAATTTCCTCCCCCCCCTTTTTTCCCCTCTAATTTGTCAAACCACTTTCAACACCCAGACCAAAACACACCTAGGATCTAGCATCATCTATTCGATTTGTGTGTGTGTGTGTGTGTGTGTGTGTGTGTGTGTGTGTTTAGTTTTTAATCTTAATATTTTTTTAATTTTAATTTTTTTAATTTCAATTTTTCTACCTCATTAATTCCTTTTATCCCTTCAAAATGACAAAACGAAGGAATTCACTCCAAAAGAAAGAGCATGAAGAAACGGGATTTAACCAACAGAGATACAAACAAGATGTCTGAGCCAGAATTTAGAATCATGATAATAAGAATACTACCTGGAGTTGAAAATAGATTAGAATCCCTTTCTGCAGAGGTAAAAGAAGTAAAAAATAGCCAGAATGAAAATAAAAATGCTATCACTGAGCTGCAATCACGGATGGATGCAGCGGCAGCCAGGATGGATGAGCCAGAACAGAGAATCAGTGATATAGAGAACAAACTTACACAGAATAATGAAGCAGAAAAAAAGAGGGGGATTAAAGCAAAAGAGCATGATTTAAGAATTAGAGAAATCAGTGACTCATGAAAAAGGAACAACATCAGAATCATAGGGGTCCCAGAGGAGAAAGAGAGAGAAATAGGGGTAGAAGGGTTATGTGAACAAATCATAGCAGAAAACTTTCCTAACCTGGGGAAGGACACAGACATCAAAATCCAGGAAGCACAGAGGACCCCCGTTAGAATCAACAAAAAACGACCATCAACAAGGCATATCATAGTCAAATTCACAAAATACTCAGGCAAGGATAGAATCATAAAAGCAGCAAGGGGAAAAAAGTCCCTAACCTACAAGGGAAGACAGATCAGGTTTGCAGCAGACCTATCCACAGAAACTTGGCAGGCCGGAAAGGAGTGGTGGGATATAGTCAGTGTGCTGATTCAGAAAAATATGCAGCCAAGAATTCCTTATCCAGCAAGGCTGTCATTCAAAATAGAAGGACAGATAAAAAGTTTCCCAGACAAACAAAAATTAAAGGAGTTTGTGACCACTAAACCATCCCTGCAAGAAATTTTAAGGGGGACTTTCTAAGGGGAGAAAACATGAATCTATCTATCTATCTGTCTATCTATCTTCTATCTATCTATCTATCTATCTATCTATCTATCTATCTATCTATACCAAAAGCAACAAAAGATTAGAAAGGACCAGAGAACACTACCAGAAACTCCAACTCTACAAGCATTATAATGGCAACAAATTCATATCTTTCAATACTCACTTTAAATGTCAATGGACTCAATGCTCCAATCAAAAGACATAGGGTAACAGAATGAATAAGAAAACAAGATCCACCTATATGCTGTTTACAAGAGACCGACTTTAGATCTAAAGACACCTTCCGATTGAAAATAAGGGGATGGAGAACCATCTATCATGCTAATGGTCAACAAAAGAAAGCCGGAGTAGCCATACTTATATCAGACAATCTAGACTCTAAGATAAAGACTGTATCAAGAGATGCAAAAAGAGATGCAAAAGAGATGCAAGGGGTCTATCCACCAAGAAGACCTAATAGTTGTAAACATTTATGCGCCAAATGTGAGAGCACCCAAATATACAAATCAGTTAATCACAAACATCAAGAAACTCATCAATACTTAACAGTAGGAGAGAAGGAGCATACCTCTAGATCATAAAAGCCGTATATGAATGACCCAACACTAATATCATCCTCAATGGGGAAAAAGTGAGAGCTTTCCCCCTAAGGTCAGGAACAAGACAGGCATGTCCACTCTAACCACTGTTATTCAACATAGTATTGAAGTCTTAGCCTCTGCAATCGGACAACACAAAGAAATAAAAGGCATCCAAATTGGCCAGGAGGAGGTCAAACTTTCACTCTTCGCAGATGACATGATACTCTATATGGAAAACCCAAAAGATTCCCCCCCAAAACTGCTAGAATTGATTCATGAATTCAGCAAAGTTGCAGGATATAAAATCAACACTCAGAAATCGGTTGCATTCCTATTCACCAACAATGAAGTGACAGAAAGAAAAATCAAGGAATCGATCCCATTTACAGTTGCACCAAAAACCATAAAATACCTAGGCATAAATCTAACCAAAGAGGTGAAAAATGTATACACTGAAAACTATAGAAAGCTTATGAAAGAAATTGAAGAAGACAGAAAGAAATGGAAAAAAGATTCCATGATCCTGCATAGGAAGAACAAATATTGTTAAAATGTCGATACCTCCCAAAGCAATCTACATATTCAACACGATCCCTATTAAAGTGGCACCAGAATTACTCACAGAGCTAGAACAAATAATCCTAAAATGTATGGAACCAGAAAAGACCCCGAAGAGCCAAAGCGCTCTGGAAAAAGAAAACCAAAGCAGGAGGCATCACAATCCCAGACTTCAAGCTATACTACAAAGTTGTAATCATCAGGATAGTATGGTACTGGCACAAGAACAGACACTCAGATCAGTGGAATAGAATAGAGAACCCAGAGTTGGACCCACAAATGTATGGCCAACTAATCTTTGACAAGGCAGGAAAGAATATCCAATGGAATAAAGACAGTCTCTACAGCAAGTGGTGCTGAGAAAACCGGACAGCGACATGCAGAAGAATGAACCTGGACCACTTTCTGACACCATACACAAAAAGAAACTCAAAATGGATGAAAGATCTCAATGTAAGACAGGAAGCCATCAAAATCCTCGAGGAGAAGCAGGCAAAAACCTCTTCCATCTTGGCCGCAGCAACTTCTTCCTCAACACATCTCCGGAGGCAAGGGAAACAAAGCAAAAATGAACTACTGGGACCTCATCAAAATAAAAAGCTTCTGCACAGCAAAGGAAACAATCAGCAAAACTAAAAGGCAACCGACAGAATGGGAGAAGATATTTGCAAATGGCATATCAGATAAAGGGTTAGTATCTAAAATCTATAAAAAAACTTATCAAACTCAACACCCAAAAAGCAAATAATCCAGTGAAGAAATGGGCAAAAGACATGAATAAAAAGAAACTTCTTCAAGGAAGACATCCAGATGGCCAAATGACACATGAAAAAATGCTCACCATCACTCATCATCAGGGAAATACAAATCAAAACCACCATGAGATATCACCTGACACCTATCAGAATGGCTAACATTAACAACTCAGGCAACAACAGATGTTGGAGAGGATGTGGAGAAAGAGGATCCCTTTTGCATTGTTGGTGGCAATGCAACCTGGTGCAGCCACTCTGGAAAACAGTATGGAGGTTCCTCCAAAAACTAAAAATAGAACTACCCTATGATCCAGCAAATACACTTCTAGGCATTTATCCATGGGATACAGGTATGCTGTTTTGAAGGGACACATGCACCCCCATGTTTATAGCAGCACTATCAACAGTAGCCAAAGTATGGAAAGAGTCCAAATGCCCATCTATGGATGAATGGATAAAGAAGATGTTATATACATACATATATATATATATATATATATATATATATATATATATATATATGGAGCATTACTCAGCAATCAAAAAAGGATGAAATCTTGCCATTTGCAACTACATGGATGGAACTAGAGGGTATTAATGTAAGTGAAATTAGTCAGTCAGAGAAAGACAAAAAACATATGACTTCACTCATATGAGGACTTTAAGAGACAAAACAGATGAACATAAAGGAAGGGAAAGAAAAATAATATAAAACCAGGGAGGGGGACAAAAGAGAAGAGACTCATAAATATGGAGAACAAACTGAGGGTTACGGGAGGGGTTGTGGGAGGGGGGATGGGCTAAATGGGTAAGGGGCATTAAGGAATCTACTCCTGAAATCATTGTTTCACTATATGCTAACTAATTTGAATGTAAAGTTTAAAAAATAAAAAACAAAATAAAAAAAAAAAAAGAAAAGACAAATTGACCACTATGGTCATCCAGCATTGCTGGGAACTTTGACTTAAGTTGCTGATGTTGTCATTGACAAATGTCTCACTGGTCATCGACACAGTCCTGGTAAAAATGTGAGGAAGAGACATGTATAAGAGCATGAATCTCAGAGTCCTTTTGAACATTTCCCAGTAGGTTTCATACCTCTATCCCCCACAATAGATCTTGAATATATTTGGTCAATATTTCCTCATGCTAGTGATGGATGAAAGCTTTTCCTTGTCAGAGAGCTATGAGTTTGATATGTCAAAAAATATTACTTGAGGGGTGCCTGTGTGGCTCAGTAGGTTGGGTGACCAACTTCAGCTCAGGTCACAATGTCTCAGTTGATGAGTTCAAGAGTCGCATCAGGCTCTGTGCTGACAGCTCAGAGCCTGGAGCCTGCTTCAGATTCTGTGTCTCCCTCTCTCTCTTCTCCCCACCTTGTGTCTATCAAAAATAAACATTAAAAAAATTTAAAAAAATATATATCACTTGATTCTGTTTTCCCAGTCTGGGGATTCCAACGACAGGACATCCATTTCACTGGGACTGTCACTGAAGACATTTTCAATACTGTGCTGCTTATTCAGATACTTCACTGCCCATATTACCTCCCAGTCTTCAAGAATGGTAGAAGGAAAAACTGAATTCTTAAACTAAAGCAAACATCAACAAAGCTTTCAGACAATATAGGCATTCCTATGGTATTGGCATTGTTTTTAATGACAATGGAATTAGCTGTTTTTAGGGAGTAGCTGACTCTTCCCTTCTGCATTAGGATTCCACTGCCTCTTGTACCTAGGAGTATTAGCTTTGATTTTTAGATACTCCTCTAATACAAGCAGACCTTACCTAATACTAAAAGGGATTCATGGTATTCACCTAGTCTTATCATCAACAGATACTCACACTTTCTTCAACATCCTCCTAGACAAAACTTGAATGATCTTAAATATTGAGATCTTGTCTTCTGGAAAAGACATGAGATCATGCATTGAATTTAGTGAAAAATTTCTTATTAAGTAGAATAACTAGTTAGCACAAAAGTAAATACTTTAGGAGTATGCCTGTTTCTTGGATATACATCCCACAAAAGGGAAGAAAAATCGTCCTCAAATCCTAGAAAACTGTTCCAACCAGAGACCTCAAGCTGAGGATTCTTAGAAATCATCCAGAAGCAGATCTCCATGGAGAGACAGCTTTAACCTAAGATTTTTGTATCAAGTTGATGGTTGCAGAAAGTCATTGTTTCAAGGCACACAGAACAAGATAATCAAAGACATAGATTGTCACACTTTAATTTGAATGCTTTTATTCTTTACTTTTCTAGATATTTTCTTTCCTCTTTGCAGATTTAAGGTTTTGGATTGTTAATTAACATACTACCTCTTTATTACAATAGTTATGGTATCTGTAAGGTCCTTACCCTTAATATTTCTTTGTGCATCCTGAGTTACTGCTTATTATATGTCCTGCTATATACTTTCCTGAGATTTTGTTAAAATATACGAATAAGCCACCAATTTTGTTATCTGTTTCTATTGGATGGCAGACAGCTTTCTTTTATAAGTTAGGTTCCTTTTTGTAAGTTAGGTAGTGTTTTGGATCAGTGGACTTGACTTACAGAAGATTTTTAGGATGGCAAGCACAAATAAGCCAGAAAATCAAAACTCCCTAACACCTTATCACATCACATCTAGAGAGAGGAACTTTGTAACAGCTTTCTCTCTCTTTCCTTCCTTCCTTCCTTCCTTCCTTCCTTCCTTCCTTCCTTCCTTCCTCCATCCTTTCCTTCTTTCTTTCTTTCTTTCTTTCTTTCTTTCTTTCTTTCTTTCTTTCCTCCCCTCCCCTCCCTTCCCCTCCCCTCCCCTTTTCTCTCCTTTAGACTCCTTTCCTTTTCTTTCTTTCTTTCTTTCTTTCTTTCTTTCTTTCTTTCTTTCTTTTCTTTCTTTCTTTCTCTCCCCCCCCCCCCTTCTTTTCAGCAGGTAGCTTTTTCATTTGAACTTTCACAGAAATAGATCTGGGGGAAAAATAAGAAACAAATGATATCTATTTAGAGTCTATATCCCTTTTATATATCTTGTAAGAGAGCTAAATTACATTGTCTTAACTCTAAACATTTTGCTCTCCATCTACTGGAAGTTTTTTTTTTTTTTTTTTTTTTGGGACAGAGAGAGACAGAGCATGAATGGGGGAGGGGCGGAGAGAGAGGGAGACACAGAATCGGAAACAGGCTCCAGGCTCTGAGCCATCAGCCCAGAGCCCGACGCGGGGCTCGAACTCACCGACAGCGAGATCGTGACCTGGCTGAAGTCGGACGCTTAACCGACTGTGCCACCCAGGCGCCCCTCTACTGGAAGTTTTGAATGCTAAATATGACTTTGCTTAATGTTGGCCCCCTTTTGAGAAATGGCAGAAAATAATTAAAATAATATTTGATACCACAGTAGACAATACAGTACATATTTTGGCTGAAAATAAATTATTGGTCGATCACTAATGATTATTGGTGGATTTGAGGCATACAGGGCCTATGAGGGGATACCTACAAGAAATCTGTTATCTGATGGCTACGTGATTTCACCAGGCCAATGGTTTCAGCCAATGTTTCTTTTGTTCTCTCAATTTTTTTTTCCAGAAGGGATTTTTAGATAATTTAAATCAAGAAGTAGAAAATTCGGAACTTCAGTTTGACAATTTTAATGATTAAAAGGGAATTTCGTTTTTCTCAAAGTAATTTTCATGCTTTAAAAGAGTTCCCCAAGTTATGAATTTTATGGTTCATAGAATAAAAGAAGAACTAGATACTGTCAATATGACTTTAGAACACTGTTGTGAAATTGGACAGGTAGTAGTTAAAAATAAAGCTGTTTTTATGGGGCGCCTGGGTGGCGCAGTCGGTTAAGCGTCCGACTTCAGCCAGGTCACGATCTCGCGGTCTGTGAGTTCGAGCCCCGCGTCAGGCTCTGGACTGATGGCTCAGAGCCTGGAACCTGTTTCCGATTCTGTGTCTCCCTCTCTCTCTGTCCCTCCCCCGTTCATGCTCTGTCTCTCTCTGTCCCCCCAAAAATAAATAAACGTTGAAAAAAAATTAAAAAAAAATAATAAAGCTGTTTTAGACCTATCATTAGCCTTTGAAAATAGAGCATATGCTATCTTAGGAGAAGAATTGTGCTTATATCTTTTAGATTCCTCATGTTTCTTTACTATAACAAAAAGGTCTATGAAACAAATAAATGAAATTAGGTGATTTGTTTATACCCAGTTGAATTCATTTAGTGAAATCTGGTCTGTGAGCACTTTAGATAAAGGAGAAGATTTGCTTTCTTGATTTAATTTGGACTCTCTTGGCTACTGTGTTAGAAATAAACTGTGGGCTCTGGTCATAATCTTTCTCTCAGTATTTTTCTGGGTTACAGTCTCTCATGTGTGATCACAAGACAAATCTCATCACTGTCATTGTCATAAAGGCTATGTAGCTATTGGCCAGTTAAAAGTTTCAACAAATGATCATCCAGCCAATTTGGATATTGGGACAGCCACCATCAAAGACTTCATTCATGCCAGTGTGCATTAGGATTGAACCAAAGAAGCAGAATCAGTAGATGTTGACCATAGGGAATTGGCTGATATGATTGTAGTGACTGGATAGGCAAACCTAAATCTGTAGGCAGTCTGCTAGGAAGGCTGGAACTCCCAGGGCACAGGCTGAAGTTGTCCACAAGTGACATTTTTTCTTCAGGGAAGCCTTAGCCCCATTTTAGTACTTTTTGATGGATAGAATCAGTTTTACTCAGACTATCTGGGGTACTCTCCAAGACATAAAGTCAACTGATTATCAACTATAATTATGTCTACAAAATACGTTCACAGCAACATATAATGTTTTATTGAAAAATTTGAGACTGTAGCTTACCCAAGTTGGCATATTAAGATGACCATCGCCATTAATCTAATCTTCACTGATCTTCATTACTTCAATTTTCCTTCTATGGCTGCCATAATAAGTTAGCACAAATTTAGTGGCTTAAACAACACGTGTGTGGGGAAGGAGTAAAGAGAGAGGGAGACAGATAATCTGAAGCAAGCTCTAGGTTCTGAGCTGTCAGCTCAGAGCCCCACACAGGGCCCGAACCCATGATCTGTGAGATCATGACCTGAGCTGAAGTCAGGTGCTTAACCAACTGAACCACCCAGGTGCTCCTACAAACACTTTGTTGTATCTTTGGAGATAATCATGTGATTTAAAAAATTCTACTGATATGTTATATTACGTTACTGGCTTTTCTTCGTTGAACTAATCTTGCATTCATGGAATAAATCCCCCTTGGTCATGGTGTATAATTCCTTTCATATGTTGTTGTATTCAGTTTGCCAGTATTTTGTTAAAGACCTTTGCATCCATATTCAAAGAGATTTTGGTCTGTTTTCTGTGTGTCTTTTGTCTTTTTGCTGTTCCTTTACTGATTTCATTTGCATTAAGTGGATATTTTCAAATGAAGCATTTAAACTATTTTCATTTTTTCACTATATCTTGTGTGTGTGTGTGTGTGTGTGTGTGTGTGTGTGTGTGTTTTAAGTGGTTTCATTAGGGCTTACCATATCCATCTTAACTTACCAGAATCAGTTTCAGATTTATGCCAACTTAATTCTAGTGAGATAAATATTTCTTCCGTATAACTTGTTATGGATTGAATATTTGTGTCCCTTTCAAAAAGTTCATATGCTGAAGTTTTAACCCACTAGGTGATAGTATTAGGAGGCAGAACCTTGGGGAGGTAATTAGGTTCAAATGATGTCATAAGGATGGGGTCTCATGATAGGTTTAGTATCTTTACAAGTAAAGGAAGAGGCCAGAGCTTGCTCTCTCTCCACCATCTGAGGGCTTAGAATGCAACAAGCCAGGAAGAAAGTTCTCACCAGAATCTGACCATACTGGCACCCTGACCTCGAACTTCCAGCCTCTGGAGAAATAGAGATGCCTGCTATCTATACCACCCAGTCTATGGGATTGTATTACAGCAGCCTGAGATGACTAAAGCATAATTCTATTTTCTCTTTTCCTCTTTTTATGGTATTGTTATTGTATACATACTGTATGTATTGATGTTGTAAACCCAGTAATGCTTTGTTAGCTTCATTATTTTACATTCTGTACTAGTTCCCTTTATTCTTCTGCTTTTATCCACCTCCTTGATGCTGCTGCTGGCAAATATATACAAATATATTAAGTAAATTTCTATTTTGTAGGCCCAGCAATACATTATATACATATTACATGATACAATTGTTTTGTAAGTCAGTGAAGAAAGGAGAAAATATACAATTATATTGTCTTTTATAATTACATAATTACCTTTACTGGAGCTCATATTTTTCCATGTGGATTTAAATTGCTATATGGAATCTCTTGCTTTCAGCCTAAAGTATTTCCTTTAGTGTGTCTTGTAAGGTGGGCCTGCTAACCATAAATTCAGTTTTTGTTTATCTAAGAATGTCTTTAGTTCACCTTCATTTTTGAAAAAAAAATAGGTTTGTTTGATAGAGGATGGTTGGTTGTCAGTTTTTTTTTTTCCTTTGAGCATTTTGAGTATGAAATCCTATTGCCTTCAATTTATATTGTTCCTGTTGAGAAATCAGCTATTAATCTTATGGAGGTCCCCTTGTAAGTGAGGAGTTGTGTTTCCTCTTACTGCTTTCGAGATTTTCTCCTTGTCTTTGACTTCCAGCATTTTTTCTATGTTGTGTCTGTATATGGACCCTTTTGCATTTGCCTACTTGGAATTCATCAAATTCTTGGGCCTGCAAACTAGTGTTTTCTGACAAGACTGAGACATTTTCAGCCATTAGTCCTTTGAATATTATTTTTTCTTGCTTTTTTCTCTCTCCTCTCCTCTTATCCTTCCATTATATGAATGCTAATATACATAATGCATGTCTCACATTTCCCTGAGTAGCTGTTTATTTTTCTTCTTTCTTTATTTCCCCCTCCTCTGTTCTTCAACTTACACAACATCTATCAACCTCTCTTCAAGTTTGCTAATATCTTCTGCCAATTCAGGTCTGCTATTGAGTCTATCTATTTTTTGCATCAATTACTTTATCTATCAACTCCAGAAATTCCATTATTTTCTTTTTATATAATTTCTCTTATTGATAGTCTATATTTGGTGTGACATCGTTATTATATTTTCCTTTATTTTTAAAGTTATTATTTTCTTTATATCTGTGAACATATTTATAAGAGCTACCTTGAAGCCTTTTCTTGTTATTTTTGACATTTGATTGCTCTCACACACCATTTTCTTTGTCTGATTTTGTTCTGATGTATGTCATACTTCTGTTTCTTTGCATGCCTCACACTTTATTGGTGCAAACTGGACACTAAATAATATACTGTAAATTTTGGGGGTACTGGCAGTCTCCCACTCTTCAAGGGTGGATTACCTTAGTGATCTCTATTTCCCCCACTCTGCATTGTTAAACCTCTGATGTTGCTCCTTAGGGAGTTGTTATTGTTGTTATTTTTTAATAATTCGTAATGGTTTCACTGGGGAATGAGCCCTGGAGCTCCTCCCATTGTCATGCTGGAAGTCTTCTCTCACCCTCTATTTTAAAGACCTTTGTGATTGCATTGTGCCCCCCTAGATAATTCAAAACAATCTTCCACAATAATCAGCTGGTAAGCCAATCTGTAACCTGAAGTTCCCCCTTGCCACACAATCTAACCTATTCACAGGTTCTGGAGGTGAAGAAGTGGACATCCTTAGGTGGCCATTTTTCTACAGTGACCTTGACCCTTCAAAAAGTAGTGCTGATCTGTATTGACCCTATCCTCAAAATGGAATGCTCTCTTCCAACTTAACTTAAAGCATGACCAAAAGGGTTGGTAAAGATGAATATAAACACGCTTTTCTTGGGCACCTGAGTGGCTCTGTTGGTTAAGCGTCCGACTTAGGCTCATGTCTTGATCTCCCATTTCGGGAATTTGAGCCCCATGTCTGGCTTTGTGCTGACAACTCAGAGCCTAGAGCCTGCTTTGGATTCTGCGTCTCCCTCTCTCTCTGACCCTCCCATGCTCCTGTTCTCTCTCTCTCAAAAATAAATGAAAAAAAACATTAAAAATATTTAACCATACTTTTCTCTCCTTGTATTAAACAGGGCATACTCTTCTGCCACTGTGTTAAGTGATAGGGCTGCTGAGCATATTCATATGCCCCGTGTCAAGCAGTACTGAAAACAAGTAAACATAACTTAGGTATTTGTTCATAGGAACACTTATGTTTTTATGGCCATACTATTTAATTAATAGCTAATCAAGACCCAGAGTTTATCAAAATTCCTTTGAAGACTCATTCCCCACCCTGCTCAAAACTATTAATTCTTAAACTCTTCCCAAATTCAACCAGTTTCCTGCTTCAAAAGACCCATTAAAAATCACCCAGCCCAGACCAAAGAATCCTAAACCTCTCCCTCCCAAACTTACAATGGTTGTTGACATTACTAAGGCTCAGCTCAGTCAAGGAGTGTGTGTGTGTGTGTGTGTGTGTGTGTGTGTGTGTGTGTGATCAATACTGCAAGCAGTTTCAAACACTAAACTGCTTCATCATCTGAATTTTTCTGAGGACTGTCTTTTGGGAAGTGAATAGTTGACAATGGAATCAAGTATAAACGAGATATTGGCTATGGAAACTGTTGAACATTAGGAAGAATTGAAATATCTGTGAAATAGTGCTTTATTTACTTTTGCATATTTGTGTGAACTGTCTCTAAAACAATGAAATTGGAAGCATAGAAATGATGTTGCAGTTGTTCACCTAGAAAGTATTATAAAGTGGAAAAACTAGGGCTTCAGAGAAACACTAAGAAAAGCACAGACTGAGACTGGTTTTTTTCTTTTTGTTCTCATGTGGAATTTCTCTGGAAACTATGAGATGTAAACCATGTAGGGTTTGTTTCTTTGTTTTGCTTTTACTTATTTTTTCTATTCTAGCCATCTCAATGGTATGTTAACAGAGGTGAAATATATATTTTTTCTTTATTACCATCATAAGGAAAGATAAAGTAAATAGTCCTTTTTTTGATTTTTTTTAATGTTTTATTTTGATTTTTGAGACACACACACACAGAGAAAGAGAGAGAGAGAGCAAGCAGGGGAGGGCAGAGAGAGAGAGAGAGACACAGAATCCAAAGCAAGCTCCAGGCTCTGAGCTGTCAGCACAGAGCCAGACATGGGCTTGAACCCACAAACTGTGAGATCGTGACCTGAGCTGAAGTCAGACGCTCAACCGACTGAGCCACCCAGGCTCCCCAATAAAGTAAATAATTCTTGATTTTTGTGTAAAGGGTTTCTACTAATTACTAAAATTAATATTTTCTGAAGTAACACTACATTATGGTTGAGGACTGAGTCAAAGTGAGTAAAAAGGATATAGATCCTTAGCTTTACTGAGCAGGGATAGGTCTGGATACCAATAACCAATAGTTTTCAACCCTAGCTGTCAGTTGGGAATCACCTGTTGAAGCCACATCTCTTAGGGTTAGACCTTAGTTTCTCCACAATGATTCTGATGCACAGTGATAATTTAGCGGTATTTATAATACATCTACTATATACTACATTTAGGGAAATAGAGATTCCAGAGATTATGTTCTCACCCAAGGTTATCAGACTAGTAAGTGGTGATTGTGAAATTATAACTTAGGATTTCTGATGTCAAAGAATCCTGAATAGATAAATCATACAAATAAAACTGGTACTATAATCTATGCCTCCAGACATCTTATATTACTAGTTAATATTCTAGGTCACAGCTGTCGTACCCAGGTTAACTTGTTAACCTTAATCTATTCTGATTCTTTTGTATCCGAGGTCATGAAACTAATGGCCTGTGGGCAAAATTGAGCCTGTGATGTTTTAAATATGGCCTGTGAGCTATGAGCTGGTCTTGCATTTTTGAAGTTGTTGAAAAAAATTTAAGAAGAAGAATATGTGTGTATATGATATGTGTAATTAAAATTGTGTTCATAAAGTTTTGTTACGTACAGCTTTCTTATTTCCTTGTTGACTGTGGCTGCTTTCATTTCACAGTGGCGGAGTTGAGTAATGGTGACAGAGACCATATATGGTCCACAAAGGAGGACATATTTCTTATCTGGCCTGTTCCAAAAAAGGTTTGCCAACACTTGCTTTTCAACAAAGAGTTAAAAGTTCTGCATCAGAGCAAATTAGTGTGTGTGTGTGTGTGTGTGTGTGTGTGTGTGTGTGTGTGAAATTATACAGCATATGGAGCAGTTGAATGCATTCTTAGGCATGCTCTTCTGTATTCCTTTAATGCCACTCATTATTCTGTTTGACTTTAATTGTGTTCTTGGGTTGATATGTTAAAGATTAACGATGCACTTATCCTAAATCAAGATTCACAGAGATGTGAAGATACAGCAGGGAGTAGGAGGCATAATAGTTAAAGATTTTACTCTTTTTCCTCTAGAGAAATCCTAAAAATTCTTTGTGTAGGGAATGTAAGTAGTTATAGCAAATTTCCCAGAGGATGCCCAGCTCTGCCATTTTCTCATCATAAAGCTGCCAGAACACCTATGCTGTGCTACTTGGAAAAATATGACAAGCTAATGTGCAATGTCAGTCATTTTAGGTTTAATTGAGCAATGAGTATACGTAATATTTGCATATGCCTCCAGCTGAAAACAAAAGTTAAAAACCGTGCTTAATGAGCTGTTAGTGACTGTCACAAGATCTGGGTCCCCAAAGCAAAATATTATTTAGTAATAGGTATAAACTATTGAAAGGCTCCCAGTGCAAATGTAACTACCACATAATCAACCTTTGCCGTGGTTAACATGCTATGGGATGGTGAAAAGAGGTTCCCGCAGATGAAATGGACAGAAGTTAACTTGTTGCCCATTGGGATTGAAATAACAGTGATGACAACAGTAACAACAATAGGATAAGCAGTAGCAGCAGCAAACATATTCCTCCACTGTTACATACTTTATGTTTTAAATCACTGAAATCCTCACAGTGGCCCTACGAGGTAGATACCATCACACTGTGCCTTGTACATTATACATGGTGCCGTATGGATGGGAAAAACAAAGCATGACAAGCTAAGTAGCTTGGCCAAGTTCACGTAACTAGGAAATGGAAGAATTTGATTTGAAAGCAGGCAATCTGGCTGCAGTCTTTGCTCTTATTTTCTTTTAATGTTTTTATTTATTTCTGAGGGGGAGAGAGAGAGGGAGCACGAGCGAGCACGAGTGGGGGATGGGCAGAGAGAGAGAGAGAGAGAGACGGAATCGGAAGCAGGCTCCAGGCTCCAGTTCACAAAATGTGAGATCATGACCTGAGCTGAAGTCGGATGCTCAACTGACTGAGCCACCCAGGCGCCCCTGCAGTGTTTGCTCTTAAGTAGCATCTTTTCCTGCTTGTTCCAAGTATAGTTTGTACAACATTTAAATTAAACAATAGAATTCTATTTTAGAAAAAAAAAATTGAAGTTCAAGTCCTGACCGTTTTGTTCAAGGGGTTTGAAAACACATGCACACAGATTGGAGAGACGTAGATAGATATATTTATTCTGGCTTTCTTAACTGAAAACCAGGAAATCTATTTGCTAATATTATGGGAGACCGAGATGACTTCTCTGGACATGGGCTGTGATGTATTCTTTAATTTTTAATCCCCCTGATCCTGATACAGCACGTAGTATACGTGCCATAAAAGCTGAATGATGATTGATGCTGAATGAGTGAACTAATGTTTGGAAAATACTGTATGGTTTCCATATGTTCTGCCATATGAGCAGATGTTCATGAGGATTAGGAAGAAGTGACTTTTTTTTTTTCCTGATTGTTTCCTGTCATGAGGACTATTCCCAATAAATTTGGGAATTCTAGAAGACTTCCTAGACATGATCTGCAGACCAGGAATGGTAAAGTAGTTTCCTCCACAGCCTTTCAGTTGAGTGTGCCAATATTGTTAAGGAGAACAGAACACTCTAAATCTATTTTAAAATTGTTGCTTTTCCCCGTGGTTTATTAAAAAAAAAAAAAAGGCTACCTTTTCTCCCTGCCACCCTAAAGCATAAAGGGATTTTTCTCTGACCTTAACTGTGACAACTTGATAGGGCTCCTGGAGGTATAAAACTTACGAAAGTGTGGGAGTCCTCATGAATGGGCCCCAACAGTTTTTAACTCTAGCGCACATTGAATCACTAGCAATTTGTTAATTACAATTCAAGTCTTCCTATAAGTTACCGGCTTGCAGTAAGCTCTGATTCTCTGTATTTGCCTCTCTCCAGTTTTTCAGGGTAGCAGTGTTTCCATGACCTCTATATTACAATGGGTCTAAGAAGGTTGCAGGTTTTCAGTGTGTTGAATTTTTACTTGTGGTGGGACAGAAGTAAACACCACCTTTCCTTCACTCTTTCTTTGTTTTTGTTTGCTTGTTTCAAGTTTTTTAGTTAAATTCTAGTTGCTTAACATATTGGTATGACATTAGTTTCAGGAGTAGCATTTAGGACTTCATGACTTCCATACAACACCCGGTGCTCTTCATAAGTGCACTCAATCCCCCATCCCCTATATTACCCATCCCTCCACCTCCCCCCCCCTCTCTGGTAAGAGTCAGTTTGTTCTCTATAGTTAAGACTCTATTTTATAGTAGACTTACTCTGCCTACATTCACATGGAGTTCCAATATATATTTTTGACCTATACATATAATTGGCATTTTAAAATATCAGTATGTATTAAGAAACTATTTCGATATATTCCCAATGATTTTTTTTTCTAGTTTAGACATTAAGAAAACTTTCAATTAACAATCTTAACTTAGACTCAAAATTAAGTATTTGAATTGTGGAACATTAACATTTTCTTATTTGGCTATCATCAGAAAAGTGTTCTCTTCTCTTGAAGTATCTTTCATTTAATTTCTACACAACTCACAAATACAGGCATACCTCCTTTGTGCCTCCTCTTGTACTTGGTGGATAATGTGTTGTTTACAAATTGAATGTGTGTTGTAACTCTGTTGAGCAGGTCAACTGGCACCGTTTTTCCGGGATCATTTGCTCCCACGGTGTCTCTGTGTCACATTTTGATGATTCTCACATTTCAAACTTTTTCATTGTCATTATTATGTTTGTTATGGCGATCTGTGATCAGTGACTATAACTCACTGAAGTCAGATGATGGTTAGTATTTTTTAGCAACTAAGTATTTTTTTTCAGTTGAGGTATGTCCATTGTTGTTTTAGACATAATGTTATCGCACACTGAGGGCACTACAGTATAGTGTAAATATAACCTTTATGTGCACGGGGAAACCAAAAAATTCATTTGACTCATCTTGTTGTGATGTTAACTTTATTGTAGTGGTCTGGAACCAAGCCTGCACTATCTCTGAGGTTTGCCTGCATTTTGTCCCAATATATATAATAATTACTAATTTAATGTACATATTATATATATATATTACTAGTTAATATGTGTATATGTGTATATATATATACACATTTAACGTATATATGTATGTGTATACTTACATTTATGTGTATGTGTTCTTCATTACTTTTTCTTCCATTGCTTTCTCTCATTTTCACTTTAAGTATAATAGTATCATGAGTAACTACTCCAAATAAAAATTTTAACTAATGAAGTCAATAAGACTTAGTTGCAAATGCTGGTCATTCCTCTTTTAGCTATCTGAGCTTCTTCAAAGCTTCTTTGAACTTAAGTTTTTTTTTTTTTTTTTAAGCTCTTAGACAAAGCTTGCGATATGTATTTGGCTGAGTCGCCGGGAATTAGAAATAATGTATGCAAAGTCACTACCCACAATACCTGTCATGTTGGAAATAAATAGAAGTGCAGCAATGATACATTATTGTACAAGTATATTTTATTTGAACATCATCCAAGTATTATCCTCCAAGACTATTAATTGTTAGAAACAAAGGTTCGAGTGAAAAAGTTCACCGTAAAATTGAATGCATTTATTTTCATCTTAATGGACCTGCCATGTCTTAGGCATAATCTTTCCCTGTTCAGTTTAATACAATGTAAACAACATTCACCTCAGGGTAGTGGTGAACATTGGTTTATTGCCAAAAAGGTTTTTCTTCCCTGAAAATACGTAGGATATGAGGCCTTCACCCTTCTAATGAATCAGCAAATGTTTCACTCTTAGCCTAGTTGGAAAACCACAGAAACAGCTATGGAATAATAAGAGAAGAACTGAGCCAGATGTGAAACAGGTTTATGTAAGAGAAAAATTAATGTTTTATTTCCTGAATGTTAAAAATGTTAAGCACATACCATATTTTGGTTTTTTAAAACATGTTTCGAAAAAGCAAAATACCTTTTCAAACTGGGAGAGCTGTTATCCAAAAACAAATAGGCTAATAGGCTGGAAGGTTTGTAAGGTAATTGGATCCAAAACTGTTGTCACTTAAGGTGGGCTCAAAGTCCCACCGTTGCACATTGTCAAGTAAATTGGCAGAGCTCTTGCAGCAAGGGGGTTTGAGGACCTATAGCAAGCAGGTCTCTGCAGTTTCAAGTTGCAGTGTTGAGGCTCAAATCATCTCATTTTCTGAAACTCTTTCATTGAATCAGGAAGATTTTAGCGTAGTATTTACAACTAAAGATAATTTTGTATATTTTAACGTGGCAGAGAAATAAGGACTCCCATAAAATGGTTTCTTTATTTTTTCTCTCTTGTCTCAGAACAAATGCCCATATTCTAAGCTGTATCTTCTTCGGGCAGCAAAGTTTCCACCCGCTGCTGCTCCTCCTGCATCATTATTGTCCTTACCCCCCACTCCTGAAGTCCCGCTTCACCTCTCCTGGTGGCTTAGCCTTTATCTTTCAGATTTCGTAGAGGCAAGTCTTTGGGGTGACAGCAATAGAAGTAAGGTAGCAAGCAAGTCCCAACATCAAATGGGACAGACATTCATCTCAATATTGTAATTTGTTTCTAGTAGTGCTTTGAATGCCTTTGATCTCTTTCCTGAATCATCAAACTCTCTGTATTAAAGGAAACAAAACGCCAATTCAACTGCTCAGCCAATCAGAGCCTTAAAAGTATTCCTTTTAGTTGTTCTTACAGTCATTTCAGGGATGATATAGTCATGATTCTGAGCAGATACTTCCTCATAACGAGACAGATTGTAGTGCTAACACTTTATGGGATGAATCTAATCTGCCATCCTCCAGGTTATACCCCATGATTTGGTTCAACGCTTCAGGCTGAAGCAGAACAAATTCTTCATTTATTCTTCACGCACGCAGCAGGTATTTACTAAACACCATTCGGTACTGGTTTATGTATTAGTAATGAACAGCAAACAAAATAAATTCCGACTTTGGTGGGCCTCACATTTTAGCAAATTAAAAAAAATAAACAACAACAACGAAAGAAAAACATATACCATATTAGGTGAAAATATGTGTTAAGTGAGGAAATGCAATCATAGAGGGGGCTACAATGTGTGTGTGTGTGTGTGTGTGTGTGTGTGTGTGTGTATACAAGAGTTAGCAATATAAATAGGCTGCATATAGAAACCTCCCTGAGAAAGTGATTTTCCATGACCAAGATAAGGAAAACCACATCCATATTTGTGCAGAACTATTTCCAGGCAAAAGGAACAGCATAACCAAGGCCCCAAAGAGGGCGATTTTATTCCATTTGCTCTATGACAGTTTGTGAACGATTTAAGGATCACTGGTATGTCACTGAAAACTTCCTTCAGTTGAAAAGTGCATTGTTTTCCTTCATTTCATAGATAAAATAATTTAGACATTTAATGATACAGTAGCTTTTCTTCTGGGAACATTCTCTTTTGTGCCCATCATCTTTTTTAGCATTTGCGTAGGATAATACTAAATATTCAGTTCTACCTTTTCAGGAATGACTGGAATGAATGATTATATTTCTGGTACTTTTTTTTTTTTAAGTATAGTTCTGACACGAATACAAAGAATACTTTGTGGGCTATTTGTTTGTCTTTTATATTCTATACACTTTCGCTCTTTTATATTCTATACACTTTGGCTCACTCTTATTCTCCTTTTTTCCCACCTTTCCATCCCACAAAGAACCACTTATCTACAGATGCTTATTAAAAATTTAATTATTGGGGTGCCTGGGTGGCTCAATCATTTGAGCGTCTGACTTCGGCTCAGGTCATGATATCACAGTCTGGGAGTTTGAGCCCCACGTCGGGCTCAGTATCTTTCTGATTTGGTACCTTCTTTATCAGAATTGGAATTGCTAAATAAAAAAATTGCTAAATTATAACAAATCTCTGTTAAGTGTCATCATTTTGTCATTTTTTCTCTAAAAGTCAAAGTGATAAAAATCAGTGAAGCATCGGTAAATGACCTTACAGTCTTCACCTTCTTTAACAGTATAAATCTCCCCTAGACTTTGGATACTCATTATAAATCATGCCAATCAATAATATCTGTTATAAATAGAGTAAAAATATAATTTTTCACACATATGTGAATTTTTGAAAGTGACCATGGGCATTATTAAAAGTTAAATCATGAAAACTGGTATGAAGCAGACCTCTTTAAAGTAAAACTTATGTTTACTCTACTTGTATATTGCACTTAATAAAATCCCATAATGCCCAACAAATCATGTTCTAGAATCACAGAGAATGAGGTTTGCATTTCAATGTTTATGATACGGCTGTAGGACCTAAGGGAAATCATTTAACCTCTTTAAACCCCATTCTCTATATTTGGGGAGTGTAACTATCTACTGTATTTATTTCCCAAGATTGCCATGAAGATTCGTTGGGATTGTATATTAAATTGTTTAGCTTAGGGGTTATGCATATTAACCATTTGAAAAATAGAAGCACAAAATCTTTGTGTCTTCTTCAATTTCTTTCATTAGTGTTCTATGGTTTTCAGAGTACAGATTTTTTACCTCTTTGGTTAGGTTTATTCCTAGCTATCTTATGAGTTTGGGTGCAATTGTAAATGGGATTGATTCCTTGATATCTCTTTCAGCTGGTTCATTATTGTGCATAGAAATGCAACAGATATCTGTAAGTTGATTTTGTATCCTGCAACTTTGCAGAATTCATGTATCAGTTCTACCAACTTTTTGGTGGAATCTTTTGGGTTTTCTACATTTAGTATCATGTTATCTGCAACTAGGGAAAGTTTTACTTCTTCCCTGCCGATTTGGATGCCTTTTATTTCTTTTTGTTGTCTGACTGCTGTGGCTAGGACTTCCAGTACTGTGTTAAATAACAATAGTGAGAGTAGACATCCCTGTCTCATTCTATGCTCATGGATTGGAGGAACAAATGTTGTTAAAATGTCTATGCTACTCAAAGCAATTTACACATTTAATACAATCCCTATCAGAATACCACCAGCATTTTTCGCAGATCTAAAACAAACAATCCTAAAATTGGTATGGAACCATGGAAGGCTCTGAATGGCCAAAGCAATGTGGATAAAGAAAAGTAAACCTGGAGGTTCACAATTCCAGACTTCAAGCTATATTACAAAGCTATAATCATCAAGACAGTATGGTACTGGCACAAAATCAGACACATAGGTCAATGGAACACAATAGAGAACCCAGAAATGGTCCCACAATATATGGCCAACTAATCTCCAACAAAGCAAGAAAGAATATCCAGTGGGGGAAAAAAGGCAACAAATGATGTTGGGAAAACTGGACAGAGACATGCAGAAGAATGAAATTGGACTGCTTTCCTACATACGAGTGTCAGCTATGGAAAACTGAGACATAGAGATGTTAAGAAGCCTATCTAAGGTCACCTAACAAATAATTGGCAAAGCACAACTAAACATAGTCAGTTTGGCATCTTAACATTTAGGATATACTCTCAATATGAATATAAATAAAAATGAATTATACTCCAAATTTAGAAACAAATACATGCTGTAATTTTTTAAAAAATTGGTTTCTATTTTCAGTGAAAATGGAGTAATAGAAATTAAATTTATTTCAAGTCTCAAAAAAACCCCTAGAAAATTGGACAAAATATATGGAAATAACCACTTAAGTATATTTTAGAATAGGCAACAGGCACTATGAGGAAGTGATTCTTGACTAAAGCAATGGCAAATAGAGTGAATCCCTATTATTACTCTACTTATTGCTTTGGTAGTGTTTCTAGACTTAAAAACAGAGTGTGGGGGTCAATCAGAGCATGGGATTCCTGATAAGTTAAGGAGGCAAAGTTTAGAGTTTGCAAGAACAAAGTGGTTAACATTTACTCAGCACAAAATGCTAGAGAGGAGAGATTGACAGATAGTGAGAACTGCATATTTGTAAAAGGGTACCTCTCATTTTTGTCTGCACACTAAACTTTGCATGCGTGAGAGGGCACTATCTGAAGTCAGGGATAGAAGTATTAAAAAGGAATGTGTGTGCAGTAATGCATCCCACAAACAACTGGGAAAAGTTAGTGTTTCAACCAACCAAAGTGGAAAGACTTAGTAATACAAAAGGCATATTGTATAGTGCTCAAAGGAGTATTGCATTAGTAATAAGGACAAATTATCTCTATACTAAGTGCTTGTCTTGAGCATCCTAACAAACCTGAGAAGCAAGTCTTTGAAGGATCAAACTGATCCCAAGTATCTTAACTGTGTCCCCAAACAAAGCCCAACAATATTTAAAGGACCACACAAAGCACCCAATAAGCAAAAACATAAAATCCACAATGTCTAACATCCAAAGAAAACTAACAACCATGAAACAGAGCAGAAAAATACAATTGATAACCAGGAAAAAAGTCAACAAATGGAAGCAGATCCAGAAATGACAAATATTATAGAAGTAGAAGTAAAGAACATTAAAACATCTATTATAAGAATCATTCACTTTCAAGATGGTGAGTAACAAAATAGAAGGTGTAGAATGAATGAAATTAAATTTCTGGAGATGAAATATCTATCTGAATGAAAATACATTGGAAGATATTAACAGGAGATTAGAAACTTCAGAATAAAAGATCAATGAATATAAATGTCATAAACTTTGGGTCTGTAGTTCTCTCTTGTCCAGCAAGAGAGCAGATACAGGATTAAAATGTGAGAGAGGCTAATGTCTGGGAGGAGACAAGAGCCCCGAATAAGGGTCTTTGCTCTGTTTTTATTAAGATCTGAAGGCTACAAGCGTGGTGGACGTGCGCAAAGAGACAATGAAACTGTGAACATTAACTTGTGGGCGTGAGGGAAAGGGGGTTTTGAAAATATGCTATGTTAGGGACAATACAAAACAAAATCCTGGCACTGGGAGGAAGGTTGTTTATAGCAGCCATGAGGCACAGTTCTGTTTACCTAAACTTGCCTAGGGGACAAGAAAGACAGAACTTGCTACCTCAGGGTCAACATGGCACCTTTCATTTGCTAATTAACTCCACTCTGGGCAACTTCGCCCTGTTGGGCTCTAAAGTTCTGTTTTTCTGTTTTTGTCCTTCCTTCCTGTGAAAGCAGCTTTCTGCTATTGTATTAACTTGGGGGGCATTTCTGCCCCGAATACCTAATCTTGTTTACCTCATTTTTGATGCATTCATTCTGAGGCTTTTCTGTTCCTATACCTTTGTCCTATACTAAGGGCCTTTGCCCTGTTTACCTAATTTTGTTTACCCAAACTTGGGTGTGTTCATCCTGTGGCTTTCTAATTCTTTATGCCTTGTTAACCCATCAGTGCAAGGTCAAGGAATTCCTAAGCTTATTCCCTACATATAAATACATAGAAATAGAGCCTAACTGAAACACAGGAGGAGAAAACTGAAATAAAAATATTAGCAGAGGTACCACATATGAACAGGGTACTAATTGTGATCTTTAGAACAATATCAATCAGCCTATAACACTCAGAACTGGAATTACAGGAAAGGATATGGACAAAAAGTTATTTGAGAAAAAAGGGGTGTAATTTTCCACACTTAATGAAAAATATAAACAGAAAATCCAAAAAGTTAAAAAAAATCACAGAGAACATAAAGAAAACTATAAGGCATGTAAGAATAAAATTTCTGGAAGCTGCTAATAAAAATAATATCTTTGAACACAAAGCCAGAGAAAAAGGCATATTGGAACAAAGATAAGAGTAGCTACCATTTTCCCATCAGAAACAAAGCAAGCCGAAAGATGGTAAATTGATATCTTTAAAATACCGGGGGAATAAAAAACAATTATCAATTTAGAAGTGTAATCCACAAAATGTCTTTCAGAAAGGAAGGCAAAATAAAGATTTTTTTCAGGAAAAAAAAATGGCTGAGATAATTCACTGCCAGCAGACATGTGTTACAAGAAATGTTAAATAAAGTTCTTAAGGCAGAAGAAAAATGATGTCAAAGTAATTTAGATCTACACAATGAAACACACTAAAAATTGTTACTATGTAGGTAAATATATACAAATTTTATTTTATAGTTGTTTTTCCCAAATAAATGACTATTTAAAGCTAAAGTATTAGCAATATGTCGCAGGGTTTATAAAATTTAATGAAAATTGTGACAGCCATAGGAAAAAGTTTGAGAGGGATTGTATTGTTTTAAGAAGTCAATAATATTTATAAAGTGGTATTATATTGTTTTGAGGATAGAGTATAAGATAGTATGCATATATTCTAAACCCTAGATAAACAACTCAAGCAAAAGTTAGAGGTGCTAAACCAAGTGGACATATAACAGAATCATACAAAAATACTTACGGTACTGAAAGGAAAGTGGGAAAAATCATTAAAGAAATGACAGGTGTCATTTGACAGGTGTAAAACAAATAGCAAAATCACATTTAATTCAAATAATGTAAACATGCCAACTGAAAGGCACAAATGTCAGATTGGGTTAAAAAAAAAGCTCACTTTCCAGAAATCCACTTTGAATAGAAAGTAACCAATAGGTTAAAAACCACAGGCCAGAAAATTATCAACTAAAAGTAAGCTTGAGTAGCTATATTAATAGAGGAAGGAATCTTAGGATAAGGGATATTAACATGGATAAAATGAGATATATCTTAATGATAAAATGTCAGTTCACCAAAAAGACATAAGAATCCTAAATGTATACACATACTTACTAACAGAGCTTCAAAATTGTGAAACAAAAGGTGAAAGCATAACAAAGAAATAGGTAAATTCAAAATTATAGTTAGATATTTCAATGGTTCTCCCTCAGCAATTGATATTATGAGTAGACAAAAAAAAATGTATAGAGAAGATGTACAAATAACACTGTCAACCAACCTGACCTAGTTGATATTAATAGAACACACAGCAATGGCAGAATACACACACTTTTCAAGTATGCCCAGAAAAGTCATTAAGATAAACCATATTTTGTCTCATAAAATGTCTCAATAAATTTAAAAGGATTCAGATAAAAACAAAGTGTGTTCTCTAAACACAACAGCATTGAAACAGAAATAAATAACAGAAAGCTCTTTGCAAAATCTCCACATATTTGGAAATCAAACAAGACAATTCAAATAACTGATGAGTCAAAGAAGAAATCACAAGGAAATTCTAATATTTGAACTGATGGATCATAAAAATGCATAATATTAAATAAATATTACAGTCTCCCACTTATGGAAATAGAAAAAGGACAAATTAAACTCAAACAGAGGGGAAAAATGATCCAAAAAAAGAGCAAAATTTTTCTTTTTCTTTTTTTTTTTTTAGTTTCAACTTTTAATTTAAATTATGGTTGTCATGTAGGGTAATATTAATTTCAGGTGTAGAATTTAGTGATTCATCACTTACATACAGAACCCAGTGCTCATCACAAGTGCCCTCCTTAATCCCCATCACCCATTTAGCCCATCCCCCACCCATCGCCCCTCCAGCAACCTTCAGTTTGTTCTCTATAGTTAAGAGTCTCTTATGGTTTTCTTCCTTCTCTTTATTTTTCCATTCCCGTATGATCATCTGTTTTGTTTCTTAAATTCCACATATGATTGAAATCATATGGTATTTGTCTTTTTCTGACCGATTTATTTCGGTAAGTAAATATACTTAGCATAATACACTCTAGCTCCATTCACATCATAGCAAATGGCAAGATTTCATTCTGTCTGATGGCTGAGTGATATTCCATTGTATATATATGCTATCTTTTCTTTATCCATTCGTTGTCGATGGACACTTGGGTTTTTTTCGTAGTCTAGCTATTGTTGATAATGCTTCTATAAACATCAGGGAGCATGTGCCCCTTCAAATCAGTATTTTTGTATCCTTTAGGTAAATACCTAGTAATGCAATTGCTGGGCCATAAGGTAGTTCTATATTTAACTTTTTGAGGAATCCCCATACTGTTTTCCAGAGTGGCTGCACCAGTTTGCATTCCCACCAACAGTGTAAGAGGAGTCCCCTCTCTCCACATCCTTGCCAACACTGGTTGTTTCCATGTTGTTTATTTTAGCCAGGTGTCAGGGAATATCTCATTGTAGTTCTGATTTGTATTTCCCTGATTATGAGTGATGTTGAGCATCTTTTCATGTGTCTGATCACCATCTGTGTGTCTTCTTTGGAAGAATATCAGTTCATGTCTTCTGCCCATTTCTTAAAATGATTGTTTGTTATTTGGTTGTTGAGTTTGATAAATTCTTTATAGACTTTGGAGATTAACCCTTTACTAAATATGTCTTTTGCAAATATCTTCTCCCATCCTAAAGGTTACCTTTAATTTTGTTTATTGTTTCTTTAGCTGTGCAGAAACTTTTTATCTTGATAAAGTCCTAATAATTCATTTTTGCTTTTGTTCCCTTGCTTCTGGAGATGTGTCTAGTAAGAAGTTGCTATGGCTGATGTCAAAGAGGTTACTGCCTGTGTTCTCCTCTAGGATTTTGATGATTTCCTATCTCACATTTAGGTCTTTCATCCATTTTGAATTTATTTTTGTGCATGGTGTGAGACAGTGATTGAGTTTCATTCCTCTTTATGTCACTGTCCAGTTTTCTCAGGATCCTTTGTTGAAGAGACTGTTTTTTTTCTCCATTGGATATTCTTTCCTGCTTTGTTGAAGATTAGTTGACATATAATTAGTTGTGGGTCCATTTCTGGGTTTTCTGTTCTTTTGCATTGGTCTCTATGTCTGTTTTTGTGCCAGTACCAGACTGTTTTGATGACTACAGCTTTGTAAAATAGCTTGAAGTACAGAATTGTGATACCTCCAGCTCCACTTTGGTTTTTCAAGATTGCTTTGACTGTTCAGAGTCTTTTGTGGTTCCATACCAATTTTAGCTTTGTTTGTTCTAGCTCTGTGAAGAATGCCAGTGGTATTTTGATAGGGATTGCATTAAATGTATAGATTGCTTTAGAGAGTACAGACATTTTAACCATATTTGTGCCTCCAATCCATGAGCATGGAATGCTTTTCCATATCTTTGCGTCATCTAAAAGAGAGCAAATATTAATGCAATAGAAAGCATTGGAAGAGTAGATAAAAGCAATGAAAGCAAAATTTAAATATTTGGAAAGACGAACACAGTTCCTGAGCCTCCAATCAGACTGCTCAGGAAAAAGTGAGAGAAAACACAGTGCAAATATAAAAAATAAAATAATAGTCATCATCGTAGATCTCACAGACATGAGAAAGCTGATAAAGAGATACTGTGGAAAACCACATATTGATCAGTTCAACAACCTGAATAAAAAGGACCAATGCCTTAAAGGAGATGCTGCCAAAGTGTTAAGAAGAAAGAATTAGACAAAATAATCTTATAGTTATTAAAAATATTGGATGTTTACTTAAAAATTTCTCATAAAGAAAACTTAGTCCCATATTGATTCAGTGGTGAATGACATCATACTCTTAGGGAAGAAATAATTCTGTCTTTAAATTATTTGAGAAAATAGAAGGGACAACAATTCCTAACTCATTTACAAAAATTTTTTAGTGTTTATTTATTTTTGACAGAGAGAGAGAGAGAGAGTGAGCATGAGTGGGGGAGGGGCAGAGAGAAAGGGAGACACAGAATCCGAAGCAGGCTCCAGGCTCTGAGCTGTCAGCACAGAGCCCCATGCGGGGCTCCAGCTCACCCACCGCTAGATCATGACCTGAGCCGAAGTCGGACGCTTAGCTGACTGAGCCACCCAGGCTCCCCACTAGCTCATTTTACATAGAGACCAACATTATCTGGATAGCAAGACTTTCCAAAAGTAAAATAAAATAAAAGCACTAAGCCATATTCTTCATTCTTAACAGCATCTTCTCAAATGAAATGAAGCAAAAAGTATATTTTTTAATGAATTTGAAAAAAGGGAATACATCTAAGTGGGATTTATCCAAGGGAAGTAAACTATGCTAAAATTTGAAAATCAAATAATATAATTCACCATACCAACACACTAAGAAAGAAAAACACATCGTTTCTATAATTTCAGTGCAAAAACCACTTGATAAAAACCACTTGATAACGTTCAAAATCCACTCATGAAAGCAATTCTTAGCATACTAGAAACAGACACATCTTCAACCTGATAAAGGAAAACTAGCAAAATCTTATAGCTAATGTATAAATGCGGAACAACTGACTGTTTTCACCTATTTTGTTCTCTCTCGTGACTTCTATTCAACACTGTGCTAAAGGAAGGTCATAGAACTGAAATAAGGCAAGAAGAGAAATAAAAAGCCTACAGACTGAAATAAGAATAAAGTAAAATTGTGTTATCTGCAGGAGATATGATCACGTATAGGTAACCCAGAGAATCTGTGAAATTAAATGTGAGTTAGGGAGGTTGTAGTATACAACTAGGTTATTATACATGCATCAAGATTGCTTCTAAATTTTCACGACAACAAAAAGTGAAAATCGAAATTTAGAAAATCACAGTTCACAATTTCACCAGAAATGTGACAACGTTAGGGTTAAAGTAAACAGAAATTGTTCAAAACCTATATGTGAGAATCTGCAGAACATTACTGAGAAAAATTAAAGAAAATCTAAGTGAATAGAGAAATAGACGATGTTCAAAGATTAAAGGACTCAATATCGTTAAGATGTCAACTCACCCCAAATTCACTTACAGATTCAAACAAATCCTAATTGAAACAACAACAAACTGATTTTTAAAAATAAAAAGTGCCAATCTAAATGCAAAATTTTATGGAAACTCAATAAATGTAGAATAACTAAGAATTTTGTGTAAAAAAAAAATCAAAGTTCGAGAACTTAGACTACCTAACTTAAAAATTGTGTTGTATTGGTGTAAAGATTGACATATAGATCAATGGAACGGTAAACAGGATCCATAAATTACACGTTCACGTGTACATGTTCAATTGATTTTTAACCCAGCTTTTGAGGCAAGATAATGGAGGGAACGGTAACCTCTTCAGTAAGTGATGCTGGAAGAATTGAATATCAATGTACAAAATATTCAACCTCAAGTCTAACTTAAAACATATACAGAAATTAAAAATAAAATGTCAACCTATGTGTAAGAGATGCATTTACTAACCTTCTGGGAAAAGATAGAGGAAAATCTTAGTAAACTTTGGTTAGGTAAAACTTCTTTAAATAGACTTGAACAAGTGTAAAAGAAAAATGATAAATTAGATGTCATCAGAATTTAACATTTCTTTCTCGTCAAAATACAGTGTGAAACCAATGAAAACACAAAACACAGACTGGGAGAATATATTTGAGAATATATCTGAAAATGAATCTGAATCTAGAATATATCCAGAGCATATATTTAGTGACAATTCAAAAGAAGAGTAAAACTAAGATGATAAAATGGCAAGACTTGACCAGATGTGACACCAAAAAAGACAGAGACACGATTAATAAATAAGCACGTTAAAAATGCTTGATTTCAGGGCGCCTGGCTGGCTCAGGTGGTAGAACATTCAGCTCTTGATCTCAGGGTAGCAAGTGTAAGCCTCTCGTTGGATTTAGGGTCTACTTAAAAAAAATGCTAGGGGCGCCTAGGTGGCTCAGTTGGTTAAGCGTCCAACTTCAGCTCAGGTCATGATGTCACAGTTTGTGACTTTGAGCCCCGTGTTGGGCTCTGTGCTGACTGCTCAGAGCCTGGAGCCTGCTTCAGATTCTGTGTCTCCCTCTCTCTCTGCCCCTCCCCTGCTTGTGCTCTGTCTCTGTCTCTGTGTCTGTCTCTCTCTCAAAAATAAATAAAAATTTAAAAAAATGCTTGGTATCATTGGTCACCAGGAAAGAGCAAATTAAAACCAAGAGTTTGAACTACATACATATTGCAATGATTGATAGCTTTTAAAAGACTAATGTTTGCATGGATGTGAAACATTAAGAAAGGTAAAATGTTATAGGCACTTAGGAAAAAAAATGTTGCTAGTTTTTCTAAAGACTAAACATATGCTTACTATATAACCCAGCAATTTCACCCATAAGTGCTTAACCAAGAAAAACAAAAACCTAAACCCACACAATCTTGTGCTTCATTGAATGTTCACACAGTAGCATTCTTCATCACAGGAAAATAAAAAAGAACCCAAATGTCCCTCTGCTGCTGAACAGTTAAATAATTTGTGGTGTATCCATCCAATGGAATACTCAGAAATAAAAGCAAATGAATGATATAAACATCTACTGGGATGAATGTCAAAAGCATTTTGCTGAGTGAAAGAAGCCCAACACAAAAGGTGTCATACCATGTAATTTTGTTTATGTAAAAATATTTTTCAAAAGGCAAAATTATTATTTTGGAAAGAACAGAATTTGCCATATTCAGGGAGGTGGGTAAGAACACTGACACCAAAGGGGAAGGAAATAAAATTTGGGGTAATAAAAACATTTTGCTAGGGGCTACTGACTTTCTATGTATGATGACTTTAACAGTGAAAATTGGTGAGTTTTAGTGTACTAAAATTATGCCTCAACAAAGCTGATTGAAAAATCTGGGTAAAAGTAATATTAAATATGTGGAGTTGACTAAAGAAATATCTAACAAAAATTATAATAAAATGATAGGTAGAAAATTAGGTAGAAAATTAACCATTTAAGTGTTTAATCAAGTTATTATAACCTCAGAACATCTAATGGAAATGTGAAAGTTTACTCATATTCATGCATAGCGATATGAAGCCATTGACTAATAAAATAAGCTAAAAGGCTAAGAAATACCAGTGACATTGACCTAGATCAATATGTCAGGTTCAAAGGCATAATTTCTTGAATTATAAATAAAACAAATTTGAAAGTGAAGAAAGGAGCTTAAGTAAGAAAGAATTATCAATGGAAAAAAACAATTAAATGAAATTATGAATGGTCTTAAAAGAGAATGTATGGGTTTTAATGTATGTCACTAATTTGAAATGAAAATAGGAACATCACTAATAAGTCACAGGAATGAAAGACACAGCACAGGGAGTATGGTCAGTGATATTGTAATAGAGTTATATGGTGACAGATGGCATCTACACTTGGGGCGAGGATAGCCCAACATATAAAGATGTTGAATCATTATGTTGTACAGCTGAAGTCAATAACATTGGGTGTAGACTACTTTCAAATAGAAAAAATAAATAAAAAAGTAGAAACATCAAGCATTCTGTTCATACTACACATGAAAGTGTTATCAAAAACTTGTCAGTTTGACAGATCGTTTGAAAATATAGACAAGAATAGGCCAAAAACTGCTGAAAAGCTCTTTGCCACCTAGGCAATATCAAACAAGTAATGCAATTTTAAGAATAGAAGTTTAGGTTATTTTCATATGGGTCTGAAATGATTAAATTAAGATAAATTGGGAGTAGATTACAGGACATTGATAGAAGTATACATTCACTGGTTTTGCAATATAGAAGTGCCCACTAATGGCTTAAGTTTTTGCAGCGGACTCCTTCCTGAAATTTGTACAATGTGAAGTTGCTAAAGTGTAGAAAGGAAGGCTGTACACTGAGGCAGCGAGTGTAGAGGAGACCCAGGATAGAAATTGTCTGAGACCCTCAGGGCTGTCAGGTTCTGCGACAAGTATCCCTAACCACTGTCCAGCACCAGGCAACTTTCAGGAATGCTAATTGGACATACTTGGCCAAGTTGAACAAGATTCCAAAATGAGCTTTTAACGAATGGCTGAATTATCTGGTAAGTAGTTATTGTATGTGAGAGATGAGAATGGAAATGGATGTAATATTTTTGAACAGATTTTTTTTTCATAATACACATGGTTTTCAATACGTTTTCTTTCACAATTTCAAATTTGATCCAATTTCCCCCTACATGTGTTTATTAAAAGAGTAAAGAGGAAAAAAAATAGAGGCCCACTGGTTTCTGAACTCTGAACTCATTGTTCTTGTACTACATACACAAAATAAATAACTAATAAATTCTGGGCTTGAAATATTAATTTCAGAAGAAGATTTCATTGAGAGAGACATCCAAAGTCAACAACTGGTGTCCTAGACCTTACTGGAATATTAAATAACTAATGAAGTGAAATCTAAACATCTAATTTCCTTGCCATCTAATATTTTGATGTTCATTTTACCATGCCTTGAGAATTCCATGTCAATTCTTCCCCCAAGACTCCACTCGTATTCTTTCCTTGCCTGGGTGTCTCTTACCCTTCTCTTATACTTCTCCACCAGATTTTAAGCTCCATGAGGAGAATCAGTATATGTCATTCATTGTTGTATCTTGATGCCTAGGACAGGTATTGGCACATAATAGAGGTTAATTAATGTATGTTGAGTGGAAATGAATACATATACTTTATATTTTATTTATTTATTTTACTTATTTTATTTATTATTTATATTTTATTATAGTTGGATAAAACTGCAGTACTTGAAAGAAAAATAAATTATAAAGGATAAAAGCTGAGAAACACTGAGGAAACAAAGCCCAAATATTCATGTTCTAGAAATTCATAATCAGACAAGAGGGAAATTCCATACAATAAAATTTTTAATTGTTGACAACAGTCACATAACAAAATTGAGTATGAGTTTTGTGACTTGTCCAGTAACTGTAGCTTTTTCATTAAAGTTTGGATTGTGTTCTAAGCAAATAATTTTAATGAGTAGGATTTAGACTTATTGGTTTGGTATTCACTAATACAGAACATTTGGTCAAAAAAAGACTGATTATAGTATTGATTTGGACATTTTGAGGAAGAAAACATAATGAGCTAACATGTTAATGTGAAATGACTCTCACTAGATGGCAATTAAATGATCAATAATGTTTTTGCAGAAGCAATTAGAAACTATCTTGATACATGATCAGGACTTATTTCTATTAGGAAAGGCACAGATTGTACATTACTCTGTGAAAGATATTTTAGCAAAAATGAATTCATAGCACTTATGCATTAGGGTTGTAGACAATCCTATAACCTCTACATAGAGTATAATGGAGTTTCCATTTAGTGGCACATTTCCACATTTCTAACGAAAGTGACAAAACAGTCAAAGATATTTGATGTTGTAATACAGCCAAAGGTGACACCATCAGGAAAAGGAATCTGGAAGAACTAGAGTAATAGTTAGGAAGAAGGCGAGATAATGGTGTTAAACCTTTTCAACATGGCACCTACAAAGAGAATTCTCTAGCTACCTGATGTGAGAGAACATCTACCTCCCTCCCTAACAGAAGCAAAGTCTCTGAAGAAGGTGACAAATGAGCTACTAACAGCTTTTTTTCCAAGAATTTGGAACTTCAACCTTCACCCAAATATTTAATAGGAACTCTCACTTAATTCATTCTAACAATAGTAGGGCTACATATGCTTTGTGGCAGATTCTTTCATACAGAAACTGTTTCAATCATGCAGAATCTGTTCTCTTTTTGTAGATCAGGATTTCAGTTAATTCCTGGAAATCTGCAGTCAGGGCTACTTTAGGTTTAAGGAATGAGACACTCAGTATTGCCTACATGTTAAACAGACATCCTAGGGACCATATGAAGTCCCTTTGCTTAAGAATATTCAACCTGTGGGGCGCCTGGTTGGCTCAGTTCGTTGGGCGTCCAACTTCGGCTCAGGTCATGATCTCATGGTTGTGAGTCTGAGTCCCACATCGGGCTCTGTGCTGACAGCCCGGAGCCTGGACCCTGCTTTGGATTCTGTGTCTCCCTCTCTCTCTGCCCCTCCCCACTTGTGCTCTATCAAAAATAAATAAATGTAAAAATAATTTTAAAAAATTAAAAAAAAATACTCAACCCCTGCTTTTGGCTGATAAGTGTATTTAATGTTATTATTGTTACTTGACCAATTTCTGCTTTTTTGGAAAGAACACCCATCTTCAGTGATGTATGAAAAGTCAAAAAATTCTCAGAGATGACATTGAAACAACAGCAGTGGTATAAAGCAAATATCTGGCTTGTAAGTTCAAAGTCAGTTGGTTTTTCCACAATAATTTCCCCAATGTTCCCTGCTTTGAAGGGGATGGAGAGGGATGCAAAGAGGGCTTTCCCTCTTTTTATTTGCTCAGAAAGTACGTTTGGAAGTAGCCTGAGGATATGCATGCCCTTGTATCTCTGAGGTCCAAAGATTATTCTGTTTTCAAAGTGTCTATGAACCAAAATAAAAGGGCAGGAGAAAGCAACTCTTTCATGGATGTTAATATACATGAAATTCATTCCTATATTTTTTCACCAGATATCACTGAATATCTGCCAGGAACTGCACTAGGATGGGACAATATATCTGAAAGAGAATCAAGCACTTTGGTTCTCAAGGACATCACAGGCTAATAAGATTTAGACAATCAAGCTTCTGATGACAGTACAGCCTGCTGAGGACAAGACTAATCATATTCCAATATATGTCATCCCAAGTATGAGAGGAGTTGCTCCTGGTGAGGCTGTGCAAACCCAGACTCTTCTCCTAACCACCTGAGCATTGGTTTATGTAAGTTATCACCACTGAAATCCTAAATCTGAGAGGTAGACAAATCTGGGCTCAATATAATTGCTAAAATTGATCTAAAGTTATAGTAATTATACGAATTATTTTTAAACGATCGATCCCTCTTTTAGGTCAGGTCTGTTTAGCAGTTGGAGGAAAAAATAACAGGGGATTTGAAAACCTGAGTCCCAATGTCTCCTAAGGGACCAGTGTGCTATGAGAAAGCACCCTTTCCATGGACGCTTCCAGACTGCATACAAGGAAAATGCCAAAGAAACTTCTCAAGCTTTCAGGATGAGTAGCCATCATTCACAAAGTGTAATTATATGTTTACTTCATGGAATCTAAGCTTTGTGAGAGCAGAATCATGTTATTTGTTTGCTTTATCTTTAGCTCCTATCATACAGTGGCATGTGATATGTGTTGTTAACAGAGTGATTGTCATTTAGAAGAATCCACAGACCAAATTAGTTAAAAATAAAAGGAGATTTTTTCTTCCAAGTTTTTATTTAAATTCATCAGTTAATATACAGTGTAATACCACCTCTGGGTGTAAGATCCAACAATTCATCACCTACACAAAACACCCAGTGCCCATCACAACAAGTGTCCTGCTTAATACCCATCACTCATTTAACCAACCTCCTGCAACAACCCTCAGTTTGTTCTCTAGTTAGGTGTCTCTTTTTTGGTTTCTCTCTCTCTCTTTTCCCCCCATGTTCATTTGTATTGTTTCTTAAATTCCACGTATGAGTGAAATCATATGGTATTTGTCTTTTTCTAATTTTGCTTAGCATAATGCTTTCTAGCACTATACACATTGTTGCAAATGGCAAGATTTCATTCTGTTTGATGGCTGAGTAATGTTCCATTGAATATATATATACCAACTCTTCTTTATCCAGTCATCAGTCGATAGACATTTGGGCTCTTTCCATAATTTGGCTGTTGTTGATAATGCTGCTATAAACATCGGGGTGCATGTATCCTTTTAAATCAGTAGTTTTGTATCCTTTGGGTAAATACCTAGTAGTGCAATTGCTAGATCATAGGGTGGTTCTATTTTTAATTTTTTGAGGCAGCTCCACACTAGTTTCCAGAGTGGCTGTACCATTTGCATTCCTACCAACAATGTAAGAGGGTTCCCCTTTCTCTGCTTCCTACCCAACACCTAATGTTTCCATGTTGTTAACTTCAGCCAGGTGTGAAGGGATATCTCATTGTAGTTTCATTTTTATTTCCCTGATGATGAGTGATGTTGAGCATCTTTTCATGTGTCTGTTCACCATTTGGATATCTCCTTTGGAAAAATGTCAGTTCACGTCTTTTGCCCATTTCTTAACTGGGTTACTTATTTTTTTGGATATTGAGCTTGACAAGTTCTTTATGGATTTTGCATACTAACCCTGTATTGGATATGTAATTTGCAAATATCTTGCCCCATTCTGAAGGTTGCCTTTTAGTTTTGTTGATTGTTTCCTTGCTGTGCAGAAACTTTTTATCTTGATGAAATTCCAATAGTTCATTTTTGCTTTTCTTTCCTTTGCTTCTGGAGATGTGTCTAGTAAGAAGTTGCTATGGCTGATGTCAGAGAAGTTGCTTCCTGTTCCTATCTCAAAGTTAGGTCTTTTATCCATTTTGAATACACTTTTGTGTATGGTGTAAGAAAGTGGTCCAGTTTCATTCTTCTGCATGTCGCTGCCCAGTTTTCCCAGGATCATGTGTTGAGGACACTGTCTTTTCTCCATTGGATATTCTTTACTGCTTTGTTGAAGATTAGTTGACATATAGTTGTGGGTCAATTTCTGGGTTTGCTGTTCTTTTGCATTGGTCTCTATATCTGTTTTTGTGCCAGTACCAGACTGTCTGTCTTGATGACTACAGCTTTGTAAATATAGCTTGAAGCCCAGAATTGTAATGCCTCCAGCTTTGCTTTGCTTTTTCAAGATTGCTTTGGCTATTTGGGGTCTTTTATGGTCCCTTTTTAGGATTGTTTGTTCTAGCTCTTTGAAAAATGCTGGTGGTATTTCGATAGGGATTGCATTAAATGTGTACATTGCTTTGGGGACTATAGACATTTTAACAATATTTATTCTTTCAACCAATGAGCATGGAATCTTTTCCATTTCTTTGTGTCATATTCAATTTAAAGTAAAAGGAAATTTTACTTTTAATGTAGTCTCTTATTATTTAGTCTCTTTGTATTCGTCCTGTAGCTTGTATTATATATGTATCTATAAATATATAAAGACTATATATCCTCTTGATTCTATTTCTGTTATATATGTATGTATATACTATACAACTAATAATAACCAGTGTATTGATTCTGTTTTCATTATATGCATATGTAGCAAATATCTGGGTCCCTGTGAACCAATCAAATTGACCCATCACATCCTTCTTTCTAGTGTGGAGCTATTAAGAACTAAGGGGGGAAAAAGAGGGAAGAAAAATGAGGCTATTACAAACAAAAAGTAAATGGCAAACAAAAAAAAAAATAAAAAATGAAAAAATGAAGTTGACATGATGGCAGATATGATGGAAATATGAACAAAAGGTGTAACTTCACGATTCACAAAAGAGAAAACTCAAATGGCCAATAAGCATAATAACTGACACTCATTTCACTTTTAATGAGGAAAATGCAATAACAGAACATTTTATTGGATTCAGCAAACCTTGGGAAGTATGTGCACTAGCAGAAACATTCCTATGCTGCTATTTGTACTATAACCTGTACATCAACTTCAGACATGTAAACAGTACTGTAAATTATGTTTGGGTGCAGCCATACATTGCAAGATTTTCAGAACAATTTCCCTAGAAAGAACGAGGCTAACACCCTAGGATCAGAGGATGCTAACTGGACATATATATAGACCAGGACGGGTGCCTCATACTTAGAACAGTCTGTGGTCAGAGTGCCTTTCAGTAATATAAGTTTTACATTTTACTTTGTGGATCCTTAGTGCCTGCCACCAGTAGAGACTAATTTAGAGGTGCCACTGCGACAATGTAACCCTTCTGCTTTGACAAGATCACCCCCTGCCACGTCATGAGATTAAAAGTCACTTTAATAAGAAGCTACGTTATTAAAATGACTCATTACCATCATAGTAGTCCTAAATACGGATGAGAAACTTTTAGTGATATGACAGAGTCTTCTCATTGAAATATGAATAATTTAGAAATGTGTGAGACTTGGGAAAGTTGAAATGGAGGGCAAGAATAATGTTTTTAGAACTGTGAATAGAAACATTTTGGCATAGAAGTGTATAGGGAGGGGGTGTATACAGGTGGGGAAGTGCATAGGGAAAGTACCTCTTAGTACAAATGTAAAGAACGTTTTATCTTTTTCAGGCCACAGGGAATCATAATCTTTTTAAATATAAGCTGAGACAACAGAGCAGAAGAGATGAGATTTCCTGGCGTCCTAGGGACAGATAAGGACAAGGGAGGGTATGACAAAAGTTTCCGCAAGCCTTCCTGACACTGCTGTGTCTCCACGTCCTACAGCAGACATCTTCAGAATTAGTTCCAGTTTTTCAAATTTTTGATGATTATATTTTATCACGTTGTAGCATGGAAGCCAGAATTTACTTAATAGTATTTCTTGTTCACCAGTTTGTACTTTTTTTTTTTTTCACGTCAGACAGGTAATGGGGTGAGGTCACGTAACAAGGTTTAAGGGAGGCACATGTCACACAATGGCGTGAACACGCAATCATCATGCTTATGAACTACAAAAGGATCTGTACTATTTTCATTAGTACTTTCACTTCACTTTTTTCACACACACACACACACACACACACACAAACATACACACACAAGCTTTTGCTAAAACTAAAAGGGAAATGAAGGGATACAGCATTAATTGACACATTCAACTCTGGAGATCAACACTTATTTTAAATATAAATAAGTATTTTATTATAAGTACCAATTAAAATAAATAATGTTCAATAAAATTGAATAAATAAATTCAAATAAATAAAATGTTCAATCCTATTTAATTGGTGTTAATTAGCTACCCATCGTATGAATGTAGAAATGGTGCCATATCTTATTTGCAATATTATTGTGACGTCTGCTCTTATTGGGTGAAATCTTGTCGGATTTAATTGGTAGTGAATGAATCTTGATAGAGAATCCACCAGGGAATCATATGGGAATGATGCCTTACTGACACTGGCAGGGATTTGCTCCTCCCAGTGTTAGCTAATCCCTAGGTCCCTAGTGATAGAAATCAACTCAGCAGGGAGGTTGCCATTCAAATGCAAACTAACCAATCAAAGCCCTCCCCTCCAGCCCTCATCAGGATCCTACAGTCCAGGTCCGTGGTTCCCTGTCCTAACCTTGTCAAGACCAGGTACCATGCAACTCAGGTGAGCTGCTATAACCCGGTGCCCATAGAAAATATCAAACTAGCTAATTAAAACCTATTTAACCTACCTCTCTTTCCTTAATTCAGAAACCATGCCAAAGGCTCTTACCCACATTTTCTGCTTGTCTCTTCTTTCTCCTTACTGACCCTGGTGCTTTCTCCTGTGGCCCTGCATGGTGTGGCATGCCTCCTATATGTGACTATAAATGTCATCCTTCGTGACAGTCATTTCTGTATCTGCATGTCCTGCTATACCTGACTAATAAAAATCTTGAGTACATTTTAAAATATAATCTTATATGCTTATACTTTAAATCAAATTCATTCATTCTTTTATTATTCAATTGGTATTTATCAGGCACTTTGTTCTAGGTGCAAATATTATTATTTCTTTATTTTAAGTACTAAGACCCATCTATTGGTATTTCAAGTGACACTTTTCCTCCATTATCCCTGTGTTAGTCAGAGTTCTCCAGAGAAACAGAACTAATAGGACAGGTAGACAGATAGACAACTTTTTTTTGATAGATATTATAGGAATTGGCTCACATGATTCGAGGCTGAGAAGGCTCCTGATTTGCTTTCTGTAAACTTGGATAACTGTTGTAGGTTCAGGTGTAGTTCCAGTCCAAATCTGAAGGCCTGAGAACCAGAGGAGACAGTACGTAAATCCCAGTCTGGATCTGAAGCCTCAAGAACCAGGAACACCAATGTCTGAGGACAGGAGAAGATAAGTGTCCCAGCCCATTTGTTTTTTCTCTACTTTTTTGTTCCATTCGAGCCTTCAGTGGATTAGATAATGCCTGCCCACATTGGGGAGGGCATTTTTGTACTTAGTTTACCAATTCAAATGCTACTTTTTTCAAGAAACACCCTTACAGACACACCCAGGAATAATGTTCTGGCAGGTATCTAGATATCCTTTAGCCCAAACTGACACATAAAATTAACTGCCACATCCTTAAGTACCTTCTTTTTTATTTATTTATTTATTTATTTATTTATTTATTTTATTTTTTATTTTTTTTTTACGTTTATTTATTTTTGAGACAGAGAGAGACAGAGCATGAACGGGGGAGGGGCAGAGAGAGGGAGACACAGAATCTGAAACAGGATCCAGGCTCTGAGCTGTCAGCACAGAGCCCGACGCGAGGCTCGAACTCACAGACCGCGAGATCATGACCTGAGCCGAAGTCGGCCGCCTAACCGACTGAGCCACCCAGGCGCCCCAGTACCTTCTTTTTTAGCATCATTTAATTTACAAGGTTTTTCAAGACTTTGGAAATCGTGTGGCGCCTGGATACTCAGTCAGTTAAGTGTCAGATTCTGGATTTTGGTTCAAGTCATGATCTTGCAGTCATTCATGAGATTGAGTCACACAATGGGTTCTACACTGCCAGCATGGAGCCTGCTTGGGATTCTCTCTCTCCCTCTCTCTCTCTGCCCCTCCCCTACTTGCAGGCACACCCAGGTCGTCCCTCTTCCTCAAAATAAATAAATTAACTTAAAAAAAAAAAGAAATTGTAATATACATATCAAAGAGAAACTGAGAGTGTAAAAGAAACAGAGAGGGGGAGAGAATAAAACATTCTTTCAAAGTGAATGGATTTATTAAATATTTTATTTTTGGTTTATATTTTGGTACATATTTTTGCACTTAGTTTCAACTCAGAAACAAAATGCTGTAAGTCACTGAATTTTTTGCTGATAAATGAATTTTTGATGTTTGAATAAGATTCTGCATTTAGTATTATTTAAACAAAGTTTGGTTTTAACACACCATTTTATTTTATTTTATTTATAATGTATGATAAGGAAAAGTTCTAAAATACACAGTCTATATGGTCCAGAAATCTGATCAAGAAAACATAATGTCTGGGGGTGCCTGGGTGACTCAGTCAGGTAAGCGTCTGACTTCCTAAGCATCCGACTTTAGCTCAGGTCATGATCTCACAGTTCGGACTCTGTGCTGAGAGCTCAGAATCTGGAACCTGCATTGGATTCTGTGTCTCCTTCTCTCTCTGCCCCTCCCCCATTCAGGCTTTCTCTCTCTCTCTCTCTCTCTCTCTCTCTCTCTCTCAAAAATAAATAAACATTAAAAAATTTAAAAAAAGAACATAATGTCCTTGTTAAACAACACCAAAATTAGTCTATGGTAAAGAAGCAAACACAGTAGGAGAGAATGTTCTTCAAAAGAGGGATTGATTTTTGCAGAAATCTTTTTTTTTTTTTTAAATTTTTTTTTTCAACGTTTATTTATTTTTGGGACAGAGAGAGACAGAGCATGAACGGGGGAGGGGCAGAGAGAGGGAGACACAGAATTGGAAGCAGGCTCCAGGCTCTGAGCCATCAGCCCAGAGCCTGACGCGGGGCTTGAACTCACGGACCGCGAGATCGTGACCTGGCTGAAGTCGGACGCTTAACCGACTGCGCCACCCAGGCGCCCCAATTTTTGCAGAAATCTTACAGTAGGATGAGGGACTTAAACAAAGGCCACACGTGAAGTCGATGATGAAGACGAAGACTTACAATTCTGCCAAAAACAGAGCCCTTGAAAGTATGATGGAAATTAGAATCACATTAAACCACTTCCCCTCGAAGCGAGGTATTATCAGAAGTCAAGCATAAGATAAAAATATCTGTGGAGTCATGCATGAAGTCTAGTAGATAGAATTAGACTTTGCCTCTCAAAGTCATCTACTTGTCAAATTTTGGATTATTGGTCTGGTTGATCTCGAAATTTTGGAGACAGCCCTGGGAACCTCAAAATACATATCTATAGATGACGAACACAGAAGCTAGGGCAGCTAGGTGGCTCAGTTGGTTACTCATCTGACTCCTGGTTTTGGCTCAGGTCATGATTTCATACTTTGTGAGTTCGAGCCCTGCGAGTTCACGCTCTGCGCTGACAGCACGGAACCTGCTTGGGATTCTCTCTCTCTCCTTGTCTCTCTCTCCCTCCCGCATTCATGCTCTAAATAATTAATTAAGTAATATATAAAACAAACAAACTTAAAAAAAATATAGGAAGAACACAGCAATAGATATAATACTTCAATGGACCACCAACACCAAAAAGTTAAGGAAAGCATACTCATCATCCAATGAAGTGAATCAGCTTTGTGGATTGAAACTTGCAGTTTTTGGAACTGTGCCTTACAACTCAGTTGCACACACTCTAACAAGGCAAAGACACTGAGGGGTAGGCGTTTGGGAGGGACCTTGGCACCACTGTGGCCGGGCATATGTGTGCACTTGGCTATTGCCAAGAGAGTTTGCAGTCAGCCAACACTCGATAAAAGGAATCGAAGCAGCCTTGGCAGATCATGCTGGAAACCATCAGAGGCTGTGCCAACTCTGGAAGCGGAGGAAAAGTCTGCAACAATAATTAAGTAGGAGCACAGCTTTGCAATCCTTCCTAAACAAAGGGAGCTTGGAGAGAAATCACTCTTTTCGGAGTCCTAATTGAAGGCATGTTGTCTTTGCCCACCCACTCCATTCATCTGATCCCACAACCATGACTTTCACAACTGGCTTGTAAATGCTATTGCA